>NC_090438.1:845174356-845477386 GCF_031143425.1 Pleurodeles waltl | reverse complement strand
AGAGGAAATGCTTTGTTCTGCCTTCCTCGGACTGGGCTGCCCAGACCCCAAGAGAGCAGAACCCTGTCTGTGAGGTGGCAGCAGCTGTAGCTGCAGTGCAAGCCTCAAAGAGCTGGTTTGGCAGTAGTGGGGGTACATAGTGGAGCCCCCAGGTTGCATGGAATTGGCTCCCCAATACCAGATTTGGAATGTGGAGACATTGTTCTTAGACATGTTACACGGCCATATTCTGAGTTACCATTGTGAAGCTACATATAGGTATTGACCTATATGTAGTGCATGCGTGTAATGGTGTCCCCGCACTCACAAAGTCCGGGGAAATGGCCTTGAATTATGTGGGGGGACCTTTGCTAGTGCAAGGGTGCCCTCACACTTAGTAACTTTGCACCTAACCTTCAGGAAGTGCAGGTTAGACATATAGGTGACTTAAAAGTTACTTAAGTGCAGTGAAAATGGCTGTGAAATATTGTGTGTTTTATTTCACGCAGGCTGCAATGGCAGGCCTGTGCAAGGGTTTGTCTGAGCTCCCTAAGGGTGACAAAAGATATGCTGCAGCCCATATTGATCTCCTGGAACTCCAATGCCCTGGGTACCTAGGTACCATATACTAGGGACTTATAAGTAAGACAGGCAACACACACTGACATATAGGTTTTTATCTATGAGCACTGGGATCCTGGTTAGCAGGATCCCAGTGACACAGTAAAAACACACTGACTTACACTCACAAACAGGCCAAAAGTGGGGGTAACCATGCTAGAAAGAGGCTACTTTCCTCCACTTACCATCCTTCTTCTTGCTGTCCTTGTTACCCCCTGTTCTGACCCATTTGTCTGCCTTGCTTCCCAATTCTTGGCGAGAGGTCAGATCTGACTCCACAAGATACTGATGCAATAATTTAAATTGGTGAACGAAGTCACTAGCCTACAGTGACAAATTTAAAAGCAGAGAGAGCATATGAACTGAGGTTCTGAATAGCAGAGCCTCAGTGACACAGTTAAGCACTACACAGGCACACACATTAGGCCATAAACTATGAGCACTGGGGTCCTGACCAGCAGGGTCCCTGTGAGCCAGGCAAAAATATACTGACATACAGGTAAAAATGGGGGTAACATGCCAAGGAAGATGGTACTTTCCCTCAAACCAAAAACCCTAAGTCCAATAGGAACACTAGCCCTGGGACCCAATCAGAACCCTAGCTCTAACAGCCAATCAGAACTCCAACCCTAAGCCCATAGTCCAATAGAAACCCCAGCACCCAATCAGAGCAAAGCTACAACAACTAGTAGGAAACTTATATAAGGGGCAAGTGACTTTAAGCACAGGCTACTGGGCAAGGGGCAGGGAAGTGTTCCTGAATTCAGAATCTCCTTGGTTACAGACAAGTTCAATCCACACTTTGTAGTTCCTGTTCAACTCTGCAGGTAAGGCCGAAATATGAAGCCACTAAAATACTGCTTTTATCACACTTAAACAAACAGCTACATATGGTTTCCAAACACAGTTTAAACTATAAAGCAGAATAGGCAGTCTCCCAGACACACTCTAGTTAGCCAATGAGGTGTACTTTGCCTTATTACCTTGCAGGAAGAAGTGGGGAGGGGGTCTTAGCCCAGTATAGGGGAGAATTAGGAGAGAAATTTAAACAGAAACCGGTAGAAGCAGTTTTAAAGAAGAAAATCCACAGAGCCCAAGAGGTAGATTTATGCAGCCACAGGTAGGGGAAAAACAGATTTAGAATTTCAAGAATACACAGCACAAAGTCTGTATTCTTATCACCTTCTTTGTCTTTTGCTCACTGGGCTGTTGAGGGTACAGAGAAGCTGGGCTCACAAAATGGAAGTGGCTGTCTTGGGAGGCCATTCCACAAACTTATAGGGAAAGTGCAGGTGTATTGGATGGCACAATAGGTCCTGCAGCCTAATAGTGGCATTTAACTTCAAAGCCTGGAGTGCATTTTGCACCATAAACTAGAGTCTTATGGGCACGTTAAACATTTCAATTAGAAGTATGCCAATTTGCCCATGTTAAAAGGAGGGCGAACAGTCACTGTACCACTAGTTAGCAGGGGTAAACTGCACAGAGTTCTAAAGCCAGGAGAAATATAGGGTTCAGAAAAAGCTAATGAATTGGGGTGACCAAATAGAGGATTTCCTGCATTCCTGATTTTGTTGTCTTATTTATTCCCCAAGCATTTCATCCTGTTATCTGCTGAGGCACTCTCAAGTCATTGGTAGATACAGTTGACTACTGGACGGATACCGGCTTTGGAGAAAACTGAAAATTGCCAGCCTGTTAGTGGGATGGTGATGCTTCTCTTTTGCTGTACACCTGCTCTTAGTATAGAGTAAGGTCAATGAACATGAGAGTCAACAAAAAAGGCCTGACATGATGTGTGTCTCAATGCCTGGAACCTACACCCATTGTCATTTCTTCTTCTGTCTCTAAGGGAGTTTGGTGTACCTTAGACCTGAGCCTAATGATTGTGAGTAAGGATCATGTGTGCCACCATAGTTTGCTAGTTATGTTAGCCAGATGGAGCTATGTCAATGGGACACCACGTTTTCATTCATTGATACACTTTTACATATAATCTGAACCAGTTCTGTTGGTTCAGTAGGATCATTTAAATAGAAACAAAACAACAACTCCCAGAAAGCGGTGATATGTTTAATCAAAATTCAAAACTGGAACAATTTTCTCCCAGTGAAATTGATTCATCTGCTCAGCATTGTACTGCTAGATAATTTGTGATCTGCCCCTCAGTGGTTACCTAGTGTTACAATATGCTATGTCATTGTGATAGGTGTGGGTGCACCTTGTGTCAAGACGAGTTTTCAGGATAGATGTTGCTGTTACATAGTGTAGGGTGTGAAATGTGATCTCACAACTGTTTGAATGGATTACTAATGTGAATTATGTTAAAGGGACTTCTTTCACAAACTACAAAAAAGTTATAATATTTTATATAGGGACTATTAGGAATAGTGACATATTTCAGGTAGCATACCCATATGAAAAGCATTCTCAGCTGGCGGTGTCATTGATGAGTCGAATTAGAACTATGTGTGAGGATGGGCACATCCATCAATGTTGACAGATGCACTCTGCTGCAGGAAGTTCAGACTGGCATTTCTGTCCTCCACTGTGAAGGTCTCTTCTTGCTATTGTGAAGGAGGACCACTCTAAACATGACAGACAAATGTCACCATATCAAAGTTGATTGAGGATTGTCAATCAATATTGAAATAAAAATACCAATGATGGAGGACTGTAGAACAGTGATCAGTCTTTCCTCCACCATGTTGGATGGCAGATCGTCAGCCAAAATGCTAACTACGGCAGACGGTTAACCACTGGCCTGACTGAAGGAATAGTCCTACAATGACAGAAGAATGACTGATTATCCACCAACCTGTAAATCTGTCTCACAGTACTGAATTAATACCATAGCATACCAGGACCATGCTCGAAAGCTGTGTGTTTCTGTAACACTCCACATCCATAAGAACATAATGGGAGAAGGAACCACTGCCTGAGTGACCTATACAAGGAAAATGGAGTTCCATATTTTCCCGCTAGGGGAACTCAAAGGGAAAGGGACAAGAGCAAAAAACATTAAGTGATGGGAAAAAAGATTAAGTAAAATGTGCTCCTGGAAGTGAATGCCAATACAATGTGCTGTTGTCAGGCACAGACCCACTGTCTGCTCTCCAATACGAAGACATCTGCCACATTTAAACCACATAATCCAAGCATTCTGTTGCTCTCCTGAATGTCCTCTCTTTCATTTCAAGAGAATCACTGGACTATCTTCTGGGAATCCTTTATGCCACTTTGCTCTTTGACATATATTTTATTTAGGGTACCAGAATGCACATGGAAAATGTGTGCCTCCTCTCTTATTTGAAACCTTGAACAGTGCTAAAGGTATGAAGTGATGAGACCTTCCTTGAGTGGGTTGTGACAAACAGCCACTTACCAGTATAAAAAAAGAACACAGCATGTGTTCCCTACAGAGCAGAATACTTGAGCCCATATTTAGTCATCTTGCCACACTGCCTGGTCAAAGCGAAAGGGCAGAAATGTGCAATATTTAAGCAATATGGCACATTCCTGTCCTTTCCCGGTGCATTAGCACCATTTTGGCAGCCCAGCTCCAACACAGGCACACTTGCACCGTGGTGAAAACGTGTCTGCATTGTAGGCAGGATTGCTATTGTGCAGGAAGAGGCACCTTCCTGCACAAAAACAATCCTGGGAGGCTTTTCTCTCTTTCTATGTGTGCAGCACACACAGAAAGAGGAAAAGGTGAGGCAAAATAAATATATTTCTACTTGTTGTGACTCCCCTGTTGAAGCATAAGGTTTTGGCGCCTCCCAAGGTTTACAAGCTCTTGAAAAACCTGGGAGTGCATCAAAATCGATGGGTGTTGCACGCAGAGTAACGCAACACAGTAACTTGCTCTGCCTTTGCTCCATATCTATGAGGCCATCCAAAGCCATGCAAATTGGCTTTCCGTGGCCTTATAGATATGAGTTCAGAGTTTGCACCACCGTTGCCTCACTACAAGTGATGCAATGGTGGCACAAGGGCTCATAAATATGCTCTTAGGGATTTAGGACCTGATTACCAGTACGTCGGTCCATAGGCCCGCCATACCCACTGTGGTGGTCTGACAGCCGCATCCCTGGCGGTCCTGTTGCCAGATTACAATGCTGGCGGTGAGACTGTCACAACACCACCACCACCACTGTCAGAATGAGAAATCCAGATGGGTTACTATGATGAAAGTCGTGGTCAGCAATGATGGTGCCGAGTTCGGCACCGCAGTGCTGATCACAACTTTCCTTTCTGCCAGCCTTTTCATGGCAGGGTCCCCGCCGTGAAAAGTCTGTCAGAAAGGCAGACTTGGGGCCACAGTGTGGATCCTGCACTGCCCACAACCATGGCAGTGCAGGGACCCCCATGTGAGCACACTTGAAATGCGCACTGTCTGCCATGACAGACAGAGCACATGCCGAGTGTGCTGTGTGTGGCAATATTGGCCTCAGCTCTCTCTGAGACTGTCGGGTAGCTTAGTAGAACAGTCAAGGGAGGCTGCTTGAAGGTTTAGGTTCATATTTATGGGGAATTGGCATAAAGCAATACTGCAAGTCTTCTTGCTGCGCAGCCCTACACCAATGTGAAAGGGCAGGAATGCACAGTATTTATGAAATACAGTGCATCCTTGTCCTTTGCCCCTGTGCTGGTGAAAAACTGGATCCCTAGCACCTACGCAGGCACCCTTGCACCATGGTGCAAGGATGCATACATTGCTAGCAGGATTGTTTTTGTGCAGAAAGGGGCACCTTCCTGTACAAAAACAATACAGAGAGGTGTTTTCCACTGGATAGAGGAAACAACGGGGAGAAATGAAAATAATTCTCCGCGTTGCACCTGCTCTGGGGATGTGTAAGGTTTTGGCGCTGCTGTAGGCTTACGTGATTAAGTAAATCTGGGGCAGCATCACAATCCATGTGTGGTGCATGGGAAAACCCACTGAAACTCCAATGGATCGCCTTCTTGGCACAGAGTAAAGCAACACAGAGACTTGCGCTGCTTTGTCTTACTCTATATCTATAAGGCCATGTAAGGCCTCATAGATATCATTGAGAGGCTTGCACCACCACAGCGTCAATAAAAGTGACGGGCCGGCAGTGCAAGACTTTCGTAAATATGTCCCCTAGAGAATAGATAAAATGCATTACCAATATCATAATTACACAAAGACGAAATGTCTAGTGATGGTTATAATTTTGAAAATGTAATGACTCTTTAACCACATATAAAAAATTGTATATATATATATAAAAAGATAAAAAAGTATAAATAATACTTAATGAAAATCAAGTCACACATTATCCACACTGAACATTTAAGTTACACTCCAAGTTTTTTTATTTTGATTGTTATATTGATCATATCATTATGTGGTCTGTAGTTTCTTGCTTAAAATTATTTCAGTCAGAAATGTCTTTCCTAGGAAACAATAGGCAATAATATGTTCTGCTTGGGATCATTAAATCAACTGGAAGCCGCAAATGCAAGCATTATGAGCCTCACTGGAAAGAATGGATTAATATTCTCTTGTCGGACACAGCTTGCTTTGGGATTATTCATTTCATTTCAATTACAATTAAAACACAATGGATAAGTAGTATAAATGTAATTTAATGACAACCTTGTTAAATCCTTATCATAAGGTGGGTTATTAGTTTGCGAGGTTGTAACCAACTTATTAGACACCACATGGTTAGGACTCAACACAATACTAAGTGAAACTTTGTAAATATGGCGCAGGGAAATGGCCTCCTTAACGCCACTTTAGCATAAAAATAAATGACGCTAGTGTGGCGCAAGGAGGCACAAGGGCATGGTGAATCTGGTCCTAGATTTTCAAAAATAAGTGGCAAATATTTTTGAATTAGAATTTTGCTAGGTGAAAATAGAAATTAAGGGTTGTAGTTTTATGTATGCTGCTCATGGAGAATGCAGGTTGACCTACACAGTGAAATTCACAAGGTGACACTTTTTATAAGTACACAGCCATTCCACTTACAAAACACACATTGGTTCTAGCATATTAACATATGAAAATAGGTTTTCGTTCCTGCAAAAGTATTTTTCTCTTCCATGCAACACTGCAGTAATTTAAACAGAGCACAGTCAGAGCACAATACTGTTCCTGGCAGTCACATATTTCTGTCATGTATGAGGCTGGTGTATATAAGCACTGTAGCCCACACATGACATTTATCTGCCCAATATTGATGTATTTCCTGAGCCACCCACCAGTGCCTTGCAAGAAAATTAAGTAAGCCAATTAGGTAAATCTAATGCACAGCATGCTTTAATGGAAAAATACAGGTGCTATACTACTATTTAATAATGGAGACAACTGCACAGTCCTAATGTCAGCAAAACTAGACAGAGAATAATAAGGTGACCATAACAACAACTATGGCTTTTCTTAGCATCCTTAATACTCACACATTTTGGTTCCTAAAGTTAGGGATGCAGAAAATTGGCACAACCATGAGAAATAACTTAATTTGTCCTTTTTTTTTGCTCTTTCCATATGTGCTGCAGAATGCAGCAAACATAGAAGGAGGAAAACACCACTAATTATTGTTTAGGTGCAGGAAGGTGTCCCTTTCTGCACATAAACAATCATACCTGCAATGCAGGCACCCTTGTACCATAGTGCAAGGTGGCCTGTTTTGGTGCTAGGTATCCAAGTGTGCACCAGCACAGAGGAGAGTACCAGGATGCATCATATTGCTGTAAATACAATGCATCTTGCACTTTCCTAATGACACAGCTTGGCACAGCAAGCTAGCTTGCGGTGCCACGCTATGTCACTTTCTTTTTAAATATGGGACTTAGTTTACAGTTTTGTGAGACAATTAAAGTCAGATATCTAGCGTCCCAAAAAAGGCTAGCTTTCCAAAAAATCAAGTTGCAGCATATTTTCAAGCATCCGACAAAGAGCAAATATTTATTGCTAGAGCAGACATTTCCTGGTCCCAGCATGCAGTGATGCATATCATCAAAGGATAACCTCAGGAGAGTTTGCAGAGCAGGAAACCTTGTAAATCCTACCCAAATAGCCCTTAGTTAAAAAAGAAGAAGAAAAAGCGGGAAATGGGCTGGTCCTGCTGTTTTGTATGTGCAGCATCTGTTCTTTATCCTAAGTTTACCTTGTACACTGAAATATTCTTGCAGTCATCTACAGGTAAACCTAACAAGAGATGCACTGACTGTAAATGTGATAATAGTTCCATTCAAGGCCCTTCTAATGTTTGGAATTGGTAACATTTCAACTAATTCTCTTAAAACAGTTCTACCCACTAAAATAATAAGCAACAGTGGGAACTCCGTTTACGAGGAGTGGCCAGACTTAGTTTACAAAGGGTCCACTTAGAAGTTACCTTGGGTCCAACAATTAGGTTGCCAACAGTTGTTATCTCACGCAAGTCTGATTCATGCCAAGTAAGTCCCCCAGAGTTATTCTTAGCCAGGTTGTGGATTATTGGCACAGGTATGTCCCCTGAATGATGAACAAGAGCATACCCCTTCCCTGAGTGCACAACTGTATGAGATTGTAGCCTGATGTTTATTTCAGTCCTTGTGTCACACTAATTAGGCCAATGTAAGGAGGCTTTGGCTTGTATCTGGCAATGTGAGCTGTCTTGAAATGGTGCACCAATGGCACTGTAATAGTGTACAGAGGACTACTGTATAACAAAGCATTGATGTCAATGTACAGTGTTTTTTTATTTATATTGTGATCAATCCTTTTTATCTGTCAGTGGAAATATTGCCCTGACCCCTCTTGTTTAAAGTTCCACTGTTATACGTAACCCAGAATCTGGTGCAGATATCCCGTATGTTTGTCAAGCACGTGTGTGTGTTTAGACAGTATATGTGTAATTCATGAATGATAACAGTAATCCTTAGGTGTAAATCTGAGTATAGAAGCCAGAACTCTCCACTGTTGATGCCTCTGGCTCAGCAGAATACAGGAAAGAGGATGAAGAAAGTTCTCCCAGACAGCAGAAGTGTGTAACCTACATTCCTGTGGCTGAATAATGGTGACTCAGACACTGAATTGAGGAAGATGGAAACAGGGCTACTGTTAGACTTCTGTTAATAAACTCATGTGCCAGGTCTTCCAGTGTGACTATCAAGCCAGAAAAGTTCCCTGGTCCTGGAAGAGTAGCATTATTATCCCTCTACATAAGAAGGGGGACCGTAATTGACCTGGGAACTACCACCAGATCGCTCTGCTGGATGCGGATGGCAAAATATTTGCTAAATTCTTGTTTTCCCAGATTAGTGACTGACAAAAAGGAACAAAATCATCCCCCTGAAGCAATCTGGCTTCAGAGAAAAGAATGGAACAATCGATAACATCTCGGCCCTTCAGGAAATTAAAGAGAAATATGTCTTGTTGGGAGGGGGGTTAATCTACACAGCCTTCATTGATTTTTCTATGGTGTTTGATAAAGTAGACTGGGCCATGCTGTGGAGAAAAATCTCAAGTTTAGGCATGCCAGGTATCCTTTCAGATCTGGTGATTGCTCTCCATTCTTCCACCTGCCGTAGGGTGCTGTTAGGGGGAGAAAGAGGCTTGTCTCCTGAAAGCCCAACTCAGAATAGTTTAAAACAAGGTTGCATACTTGCCCTGTTGCTGTTTTCCTTGTATATCTCTGATTTACCCTCTCACTCAACTTCGAGCGAGGGTTTTGCCCCCATATTGGGTGGAAGGTCAATATGCTGTTTGCTCTATGCTGATGATATAATCATTCTGGATCATACACATAAAGGACTAAATAATCACCTCCAAGCCTTATGGCAATTCACAGATGCCCTTTTAAAAAAAAAAATTGCTCCAAAAGCAAACTTTTATGCTTTCACTGGAAAAAAGGTTTAAATATGCTAATTTCTGCTGGTTCTTGGGAACCCAGAAACTTGAAAGGGTAAACTTGTATATTTTCTTGGGGAAAACTGTTTCCTGGCACCTCAACAACAGGGTGCACATAGAACATAACCGACGCAAGCCTCTTTCGCAAGCTAACTGCTTGAACGCCCTTTATAGGGCAACCGGCAGGAGACATTTTAAACATCTCTTAGAGGTCGACTGAGCAAAGATACCTTACTTTATGGCTTAGAGCATGTTGGAGTTTCTAAATGTTTTTTCTTTTAGAAAAACTAGCCGGCCGCAACTTGTGGAATCTAATATCCGCAAACTCGGCCCTCTCAGCTGCATCCCTAAGGCTTGAGATGGGCTTGCAAAGCGTATTTGTGAAAGGTTTGGCTGGGGTTGTAGGATGGGTGGTCAGTTTGAGGAACTGTGGTGGTGATTCTCTGAAGTCTTTGTTAAATAAGACATTTTGACTGGCAGCAGGATGAAATACACCATTGGCAGGAATGTCATACATACCACAGATCTATTGCAGTTAGACCCTGCCTCTATTTTCACACTCCCTCCGCTAAAGCTAAAATCCACAATTAGGCAAGCCACCTTGTTCGCAAGCATTCCCCTGGACAAGAAAGCATGTGCCCATAGGCAGGGTTTGCAATCCATAACTAATACTATACTATTGAAGCAAATGCAGCCTTTTCGTAGCTGGAACCTGCCTCAGAGGGTCAGGCGGTTCTGGCTCCTATTGTGACAGGGGCTCCTCCCTCTTCATAGACTACAGGATAAATGGTAGGGATCTTTGGCTACTTGTAAGTTTTGTCTAAATGGTGATCAAGATCTGAATCATGTTTTCATTTGTCCGGCCTTGCTGTCATTTCGTCATACGTGGTTACACCCTATCTGTTTTCAATTTTCCCTACGTACTGCATCAGAAGTATTGCAGGCCTTTTCTGCTCCCCCAAATGAAATGTTCTGCCATAAAAAATAAAAAAACTTTTTAAAATGTTTTTTTGAGTTTGTATTAATTTAATTATTGACTCATGTTGTGGAAATGGGGAATGTAAATCATACTTGATTGTTTTGGCTTTCTATTTTATGTTCTTCTTTTATATGTGTGTTTTATTTGGCCCTCTATAGGAGGTCCGTAAAATAAATAAATAAACCTGAAACTTGAAACTACTGTTAGACTTGTCAGCCTTGGGTGGTTTTCTACCAAACATTTGACCTACTCTCCTGCTGTTTGCTATGATTTGTGTTTGTTGACTTTAGGACCAGTGCTAAAGTGCTTGCGCTTTTGATTGGTGCATGTAATTTACTTATAGGCCCCTAGTCAAGAGGTACAACATGTACCAGAGTCTGTAAGTTAAATGCTATTAGTGGGCATGTAGCACGTATTGTGCCACCCAGTTAAGTAGTCTGTCTCAGGGTATTAAAGCCTTTGTGTGGTTTTAAAGTGGCAATTCAATCTGGCAAAATAACCTTATTGTCAGGCCTAAACCTCAATTTTTAATACTTATGTCACCCTAAGTTTGGCCCTAAACAGCCCATAGGAGAGGATGTTGTATATAAAAAGAAAAACATTTATGTTTGTTAGAAATGGGGTCTTTGGTTGGCAGTCAGGTTACCCCCTGTCCAAGCAAGGACCCTCACTCTAGTCAGGGTAAAAGAGAATCACCCTCAGCTAACACCCTTGGCAGCTTGATACGAGCAGTAGGCTTAACTTCAGAGTGCTAGGTGTAAAGTATCTGTACCAACACACACAGTAACTTAATGAAAACACTACAAAATTGACACAACAGAGTTTTAGAAAAATAGAAAATATTTATCTAAACAAAACAAGACCAAAACGGAAAAATCCACAATACACAAGTCAAGTTATCAATTAAAAAGCAAAAAGAGTCTTGTAGTTTTAAGCACACACTAACACTGTTAGCGTGAAAATAAACCTTTGGTACAAAAAGGGCTTGCGATGTGTCGATTTCACTCAAAAGCAAGACCTTTCGTCGTTTCTCCTCTTGTCCAGTCTGGCGCATCATTTCCTCTTTCCGCAGAAGAGTGATGCATCGATCCGGTCAGCACTCTCAGGTCTGGGCAGACCTTGAGTCGTTTTTACACGCCCAACGGTACTTGCATCAGAAATCCAGCCGCATGATGATCCGAAAACCATGCAGCGCGGGTTGCGATCTCCCCAGCCTCCATCAGCAATGCTGTGTGTCGTTTCTCCAGCTCCGTGCATAGATTCTTCGGTCGCGTTGCAGGTGAGCATCGATTTTCAGCAGCAAAGCCGGCGGCGCGCCGATTTCCCAGCCGCAGATCGGAGTCACATCTATCTTTTCCCTGCACAGCGTCCTGTGCATGGATTTCTTCCTCCAAGGCTGCCAGCTTCTCCTTTCAGGGTCCCAGGAACTGGATGGGCACCAGAGGGCAAAGTAGGAGTCTCTCCAGAGACTCCAGGTGCTGGCACAGTGAAGTCTTTCCTGTCCCTGAGACTTCAAACAACAGGAGGCAAGCTCTAAATGAAGCCCTGGGAGATCTTCCCAAGATGGAAGGCACACAAAGTCTAGTCTTTGCCCCCTTACTCTGGCAGAATCTGCAACTGCAGGATAGCGCCACATAGCACAGTCACAGGCAGGGCAGCTCTTCTTCCTCAGCTCTTCAGCTCTTCTCCAGACAGAGATTCCTCTTGGTTTCGAGAAGTGTTCTAAAGTCTGTGGTTTTGGGTGCCCTTCTTATACCCAATTTCTCCTTTGATGTAGGCCTACTTCAAAGCAAAGTCTCTTTTGAATGTGAAATCCTGCCTTGCCCAGGCCAGGCCCCAGATGCTCACCAGGGAGTTGGAGACTGCATTATGTGAGGGCAGGCACAGCCCTTTCAGGTGTGAGTGACCACTCCCCCTCTCCCTCCTAGCACAGATGGCTCATCAGGCTATGCAGGATACACCCCAGCTCCCTTTGTGTCACTGTCTAGTGTGAGGTGCAACCAGCCCGACTGTCAAACTGACCCAGACAGGGAATACACAAACAGGCAGAGTCACAGAAATGGTATAAGAACGAAAATGCTCACTTTCTAAAAGTTGCATTTTCAAACACATAGGCCCTCATTACAACTGCGGGTGCCAGAATACCGCCATTGCTGCCGGTACAGTATGTCTGGCTCCCTATTTCAACTTTTCCGCTGGGCCAGCGGACAGTAACATTGCCCAACTGTCAAACTGACCCAGACAGGGAATCCACAAACAGGCAGAGACTCAAAGAATGGTTTAAGCAAGAAAATGCTCACATCCTAAAAGTGTCATTTTCAAACACACAATCTCAAAACCAACTTTACTAAAAAATGTATTTTTAAATTGTGAGCTCAGAGACCCCAAACTCCACATGTCTATCCGCTCCCAAAGGCAATCTTCACTTAATCATATTTAAAGGCAGCCCCCATGTTAACTTATGAGAGTGATAGGCCTTGCAACAGTGAAAAACGAATTTAGCAATATTTCACAGTCAGGACATATAAATCACATTACTATATGTCCTACCTTAACCATACACTGCACCCTGCCCTTGGGGCTACCTTAGGGGTGTCTGACATGTAAGAAAAGAGAAGGGTTAGGCCTGGCAAGTGGGTACACTTGCCAAGTCGAATTTACAGTTAAAACAGCACACACAGACACTGCAGTGGCAGGTCTGAGACATGATTGCAGGGCTACTTATGTGGGTGGCACAACCAGTGCTGCAGGCCCACTCGTAGCATTTGATTTACAGGCCCTGGGCACCTCTAGTGCACTGTACTAGAGACTTACTAATAAATCAAATATGCCAATCACGGGTAAGCCAATTACATACACATTTTGTGAAGGAGCACTTGCACTTTAGCACCGGTCAGCAGTGGTAAGGTGCCCAGAGTAATAAAAACAGCAAAATCAGTGTTCGGCACACATCAACAACCTGGGAAACAGAGGCAAAAAGTTAAGGGAGACCACACCAAGGATAAAAAGTCTAACAATGTTTATGTTTTACTTGTTCTGCTAGTGAAAAGCTCCTAAATTGATTTTGCATTAGTGTGAAGCCTATCTCTCCCATAGGATATCACTGGGCTACTGTATTACATTTAATAATTGACAACTTTTGTTTGGGAACAGGTAGTAATAACATGTTTGGTCTCTAAAGATTTAAAATATTCTTTAATGGTAAAGTCGGATTGTAAATCACAATTCTGAATACATCACTTTTTCGAAAGTTGGCATTTTCTTGCCCTAATCATTTTGTGTCTGCAGCCTGCTACCTGTGTCACATGACTGTCATTAGCATGGCAACGGCCTTTGTGTATTCCACCCAGACAGTGATATAAAGGGGAATAGGTGTTTGCAGGATGAGCCATCCTGCCGGGATGATTGGGGCAGAGCTCTGCACAACCCCACTTACATTACAAAGGATCTGCTTCACACACTCACAAAGGACTTCACACTAGACTTTTATCACCTCAGATATTCTGGGATCAGGATGGGATAGAAGGAAAATCCAAGCCTTCTGTGATGGAGAAACTTCATAAATGTCTTTAACTGCAAAGCTGGTACCAGATATAAAGTTAGGGCCGTCATATCCACTCTTCAATTCACTCCTGGACCTTCAGAGGATACTCAGAACTCCGGCCCTGCACTTCAGAGATCTTCCCTGCTGTGTGAGGCCTGCTTTGTACTCCAGAAGACTGCCCTTCTGTTGGAAGCATTCTTTGAACTCTCAGAGGCTGTCCTGCTACTGGAGAACTGCCTTGCTTCTGGAACCCAGGGTTTCTGGAGTTACTCTAAAGGCTGGCTGGCTGGCTTCCTGTTCTGAACAACAAGTGCATAAAAAGCTCCAACCAATTGAACCCTGCACCAAGACCCTCCCTGTCCAAGTGGTCCTGGACTCTTGGAAGTGATGCTAAATATTCCCAAACAGCCTAAAACTAAAACTTTGGACTTGGAAAATTTTAAGCAAAAAAGTGCTCTAAGAATAGAGATCAGGACCCACCTGCTCGCAGATGCACACAAGGTGTGTCACCAGTTGCCCTGACTTTGTATTAGCTCATGCTATGGACTTTTCTGCAGCAGCAAATCCTATTCTGTGGCTGGTCACAGAAGGGCTATCCAGCCTCGTGGAGCCCTCGTTAGCTACAGCCTGCAGTTTTGTCCCGTTGGAGATTTTCCTCTTCCAAGGCCCTCATTATGACATTGGGGGCAAATGCCGCCTTCCGCCACGGTGACTGCAACCAACATACCGTCGCCATGGCTACCAGTCGGTAACCACATTATGACCGTAGGCAGAATTCTACCAGAAGGCAGGCTGAAGTCCGTCGAAGGTCAAGGGGGGCAGACTGTGGTAAGGTGGTGCTGCTGCCAGCAGCAGTGCCACGCCAGCAAAACACCGCCGACGGCCTGGCAGTGTTTTGCTGGCAGACGCTGCTGCTGGCAGCAGTGCTGCATGCCGTCTCCTGCCGAAGGACCCCCTGCAAGCATATAAGTTGGGTTCTCCGACAGGAGAGGGGGTCGGGGTGTTGTGTGCGTGTGTGGGGTGTGTGTGACTGTGTTTGGGGTGTGTGTCTGTTTTTGTATGCGTGAATGTGGGTGTGAGGTACGTGGGATGTGTGCATGTATGACTGAATGTGAGTGTATGTGTCTGTTGTGTGTTGTGAATGTGTGTGTGCGACAATGTATGTTAGTGTGTGTTGCGGTGTGTGGGTATGTATGTGTGCATGCGTGGGTGGTTGTGGGTATGCGTGTGTGTGCGTGTGTCGGTGTGCGCGTGTGGGTGTGTGGATGTCAGGGCAGTCGGATAGCGGCGGACTCTGGGGAGGGGGAAGGTGAGGGTAATTGGGGGGCGGGGGCGATCCCTATCAGTGCCAGTGAAGGAATTCTGTCACTGATAGTGCCTACAACCATGGTTTTCGTAGCAGTAAAATTGCCACAAAAACCATGGCGGTAGGTGGGGTCATAATCCCGAGCGTGGGATTGTGACGGCCGCCAGGCTGGAGACCGAAGTCTACAGCCCGGCAGCTGTTACCACCCTTGCAGACGGAGCAGTACATTGGTGGTTTGGCTTGAGCCAAATTCCCAATGTCATAGTTTGGGAAAAGGTACCGCTAGCCTGTTGGCAGTACCTTTCCCCAAATTACTGCTCTCCGCCAGGGTCGTGATGACCCCCTAAGAGCCTGCAGTGCCGGCTTTTGGCTGGGAAATGGGGCGGTGCAGCGTGGCACGGCATGTGGCTGGGGGAGAAATAAAATAAAATAATAAAGATATGAAAAAAAAGCTTACCTTAATTCCGCGTCGCTCCACTCCTTCACCATCAACTTCATAAACAAACTCCCAGCCTGCTCTGCAGCCAATCCTGACGCTGCTTAAAGCAGAGTTAGGATTGGCTGGGAGCACAAAGCCAGGGCACTTCTAGGAAGACTGTGAGCCTGTGCCTGCTCTATCCAGCCCGGGAACACAGTGCCGGGCTGGATAAAGCACACTGCGCATATGTGTTTGTTCGTCCCGAGTTGGCCTGCGAAGCAAGCATACGCTCTGAAGGGAGTGTACAGTGCACTCTCCTCAGTTTACATCACAGTCCATAGCTCCATCCCATTTAATGTTTATTATTGTTTTGTATTAAAGGGTTTGCAGCTGCTGCTGCTGGCAGGGGGGGCGACACTCCTCCACTCTAGTGTAGGAGCCACCCCTGAGAGCCTGGTTTTGAGTTTGGCAGAGGGGGGTTACTCCATCACAAACATGCGGATATCCCATCCGCCATATTATAATCCCATTATATCCTATAGGAATCATAATACTGTGGACAGGATATCCATCATATTTGTGATAGAGTTGCCTGTCTGCCAAACTCTAACTCAGGCCCTGATTTCAAACTTGGAATTCTTCACTTCTACTTTGCCCAGCGGCTCCCCAATGATGACACTTTTTCCTCCAACACTGCTGGCTGCCTTACCCCACTAAACTATACATTCTGAAACATTTTTCTTAAAAAAAATATTTTAAGTTCTAAGCTAAGAAGCCACCACTAACTTTCAACTTTGCACGGGTTTTGTACGACTAAATGTCTGCAGTTGCCACTTTGATCTTTTAAGTCTTAGTTGATACTGAAACTTTAAAAATTCATAACTCCAGTTCTACTAATATTTGTATTTTGCCATCAGATAATTTATTACATTTTACTCCATTTTTTTAACTGGTGTGGGGCATTTTCCTGTATTGAGTTTTCACTTTATTACTGGTTAAGAGCTGAATAAATACTCCTCACATTATCTCTAAGTTAAGCCTGACTGCTTTTCTGCCAAGCTACCGGGGGTTAACCACAGGTTGATTTAGTGACTTTTTGTGGTTCACTATGACAGTGATTGTAGTTGATGCTTGCAGAGGGCTCACACAACCTCAACCAAAAACCCAATGTATAAAAACTGTTTTGAGAAGTTCCATGAAGAAGTTGTTTAGCAAGGAGTTGCTGGGTATTTAATCCTCAGCACTGTCATTCGATGGATGGTAGAGTTGAAGGGGAGACTGCAATTTCTGATGTTCAAAATGAGAACATTGCTAGGTCACACCTGTCCTTCTGTTTGACCCCCAAGTACTGGTCTAGAAAGGCCAGTGATAGACACATGCAATAAACAAATACTTCTTTTGGCCATGTGGTGGTTGCTCTGGATTGGAGAAAGTTCCAATGCTACTTGCTGTGAGGGACATCATTTTGCACATAGACTATGACTGAAGAGCAGTGTGAGATGGACAGGGTCTGAAGTCTGAAACAATGAATACATGTCCCCTGTCTATAAATGTGTGTAAATGTGAAATCCAAAACACACCCCTTTGTTCCAATTCCAACCTCTTTTTGGCTAAGGAAATGCCAGGGTCTATTCCTTGAAACAAGTTCCTCAGTTTGTTCCAAACCATCTGCATGCTGTGCAAAATGACCACTTATTTGGAAAAATTATGAGTTGGCCAGTACAGTGCTTATGTGGAAAAGCGTACTTTGCAACATAGAAGTTATGGTCTTGTTATGCTCCTGTTAGCAAACTTAGGCAAGTGAAACAAATGACTATGGATGTAAGAGTTTCCAGTTGTGCTATGTTTGTAAAACACGTTACAGTAAGACTGCTAGAAATCTTTGCAGCCATTTTGTAGCAAAGTGGTATAAATATGGCCAGGCCCTTAGCCACTTCATTCCTCATTCTGGACATGGGCGGAAGAAAGTAGTTTGGCAGAAGAGCCCTTAAGTGAGAACCTTTTTTAGTTGAAAGTTAGTGATTCTGAAGACAGCAAGATGAGATTTCTGAAGATTCTGAGGCCCGAATCAGGGTGGAGGAATTTTTGAGTTGCACTTAAGATGGGGAAACTGAGAATCTTGTTGACTTCAACAGGATATTTTGAGCAAGTTTACTGAATATGTTTATTGAACAAGATCAGTGGGATGATAAGATCTAAAGGCATTCAAAAAGGTATGAGAGGTATGACAAGAAAAGTAAAAGAATGCTAGATAGTATGTGTTGACTAGCGTTTAGTCATCGCAAACTTTTTCAAACCCCTCCAGCAACCTCATCATCCTCAAAAACCTGAACTTTGACCTGGAAGACTGCACTGACCTAAACTTGATGGCACTACTAGAAAACCTCAGAAACCTTGGCCTCCTCCAGCAAGTCGACTGACCCACTCACCTCGCTGGACATCTACTGGACCTGATCTTCACCTTCCCAAACAACATCACAGTCAGCAAACCTGAACCAATGACCTGGACAAACCACAGCCTCACCATCTTCAGCATTTCTATCCCTCCCCACTGCAGACCCAGCAACACTGGGCCGACCAACCACAGTTGAAAAAACATGACAGAAGAAGACTGGGCTTCCGTCCTGTCCAGGCACTGGCCCAAACACACCAGCAGCTTGCTGAAATCCATCAAGAACTGGATGACTGCATGCACTGACACCCTGGCTCCCTTCAAGAGCAGAAACACACAATGCCCTTTGCACTATTGAGCTAGGGAAAGAGGAGAGCAATTACAGGGATACATGTTTGCCCTCTCCCTAACAGACTCACAGCACACTAAAAGCAAACATGCCTCTTATGGTTCTTACACTCTGCATCCTGATTTGTTGGTAACTATCCAGATTAAGATGTATCCAAATTCCTAATTCCTGTGGGCAGAACCTAGAGGATAAAAATATATGGGATGAATTCACACACCCCACGGTGTCATGCTTCATCAATGGCCATCCAACATTCACCAGACAATCCTCTAGTGGCAGATAGGGCCTTGTGGCACATTGAGGGAAATGCGGGGATAATGCAAGGGAAAGGGATCCAGATATAAAAATACTGATCACCTATTGTGATTTTGTTTACACCCTATTGAAGCAATTGTAATGGGATGATTAAAATAGATAGGAGGAAACATAACGTTTTCTATGTAGCTACTGTCCAAAGGAGTTGACATTTTTTGGCCCCTAAAAGGCCCCAAAATGGGGTTCAGTGCTTTCCTGAATCCAATTTTTCCCGAAGGAATATTGCTGGATATGTAATCATAAGTGTACAGTGCACATACAGTCATACAATGCCTGTTCCTAAATCTTGGAAGCAGCAACATTATTATTGCTTGGGGCAACCACACTTTATGGAGGAGTAAACAAGGGTGCACTTGCAGTCATACATTCATGAAAGGTCCCACCCAGGCCCAATACCTTTTAGCATGTTTGTGGCCTCCTGCTGATGTCCACTGAAACACAACCTAATGATAAGTGTAACAACACAGGGCAGTTGGTACACAGAAGAATTCAGAATGATAAAACATCACTGCAAGCAACTGGAGCATGAATGAAGAATGAGCCAAGCCACCACAGTCAAATCTGCCCTTAAACGCTACAACCAGCTAATTAAAAACATTAGGTGCACAGCTCTTTCAGACCACATCAAAGGAAAGCAGGCTGAATCCAGCAGTAATGGTGGCAGCATACAGGCAGGACCTGCTGGAGAAAAGAAGGTTTGTATACCCAAAAATGTGGTGCCCAGTTTTGTGGTGGGAGATGACTTAGATAAATGGCTAGCTGCTTATGAAGTTGCACTAAGGGCTCATGAGGTTCCTGAAGGGCAATGGGGAACAGCTATGTGGAGTTATGTGCCAGCACTGCGGAAAGACACACTTCTCACATCGGACCCAAAGGATCAAAACACATATCCGCTTATGAAAGCCATTTTTACTTGCCAAGTTTGGGCTGGTCCCTGAGAAATACAGGCAGAGGTTCAGGGACAGCATCAAACAGTCCACACAAACATGGGTAGATTTCTTTGACTTTTCCAGTAAGGCACTGAATGGATGGGTGCGGGGCTGCAAAGTGGATGACTACACAGGATTGTATAATTTGATTACATATGCTCCGTATTTGTTTTACAGGGTTGCGCCAGCGCCTAGTAGACAGTAAGCTGACTGATACCAGGAAGCTTGCTGAGGAGGTGGACCTCTGGACTAGCACCAGAGTGTCCAGAAAGGGATCTAGGGGGGATACCCACAAAGGTGGTCAGGGTTCCCATCAGAGGAAAGATGGGGGAGAAAAACTTAAAAACTAGGAGTTCTCAAAAGACCCCCAAAATAGTTCCCAAGGGAGTAGTGGCAACCAGTCCCGGTCTGATTCTAAAAGGGGAGGTTTTCCTGACCATAAGACAGGGAGGTTTGTACCCCAATGTGCAGAGTGCAATAAGTGTGGGCACAGCCCCCCAAAGGAAGCAGACACCTGGGTTGGCTAGCGTAGCGCTCGGGGAGAAGATGGTCCCATACCGTTTTGGGGAGCAGACAGAGGTAACTTCAGTGTCCCTGGGGGATGCAGAGATGTTGCCAAAAACCCACATGCCTGCCAATACTTCCAAGTATAGGCAGTGGGTCACCATCAATGGGCAAAGGGTGGAGGCTCTGAGTGACACAGGAGCCAGCATGACTACTGTTAAGGTTCAGCTGGCATCAGCAGAGCAGGTCCTCCCAAATACATTCCACCAAGTCATAGTCACCGACAATAATGAGAGCCACCTACTGGTAGCTCTGGTTCCCTTTGAGTGGGGGATATCTGGTACTCTAAAAGTAGCTGTGAGTCCTGCCATGCCTGTACATTGTCACGTAGGCAACAGCCTTGAGCTACCTGGAAGGAGGTAGAGCTAAGGTCTTACTTGGAGATGTTAGGATTGCCTGAGTGGGTCTGCATGACCACACGGTCCATGGCTGCCCAGGAGGGAAGTCAAGGGTCTGGAGCCTGGAACAATGGCCCAGACAACTGCCAAGAAGAAGGGCAAGGGGCGCGAGAAACCAGTCCCATAAGACAGGGAGGTTTGTACCCCAATGTGCAGAGTGCAATAAGTGTGGGCACAGCCCCCCAAAGGAAGCAGACACCTGGGTTGGCTAGCGTAGCGCTCGGGGAGAAGATGGTCCCATACCGTTTTGGGGAGCAGACAGAGGTAACTTCAGTGTCCCTGGGGGATGCAGAGATGTTGCCAAAAACCCACATGCCTGCCAATACTTCCAAGTATAGGCAGTGGGTCACCTTCAATGGGCAAAGGGTGGAAGCTCGGAGTGACACAGGAGCCAGCATGACTACTGTTAAGGGTCAGCTGGCATCAGCAGAGCAGGTCCTCCCAAATCCATTCCACCAAGTCATAGTCACCGACAATAATGAGAGCCACCTACTGGTAGCTCTGGTTCCCTTTGAGTGGGGGATATCTGGTACTCTAAAAGTAGCTGTGAGTCCTGCCATGCCTGTACATTGTCACGTAGGCAACAGCCTTGAGCTACCTGGAAGGAGGTAGAGCTAAGGTCTTACTTGGAGATGTTAGGATTGCCTGAGTGGGTCTGCATGACCACACGGTCCATGGCTGCCCAGGAGGGAAGTCAAGGGTCTGGAGCCTGGAACAATGACCCAGACAACTGCCAAGAAGAAGGGCAAGGGGCGCGAGAAACCAGTCCCAGAAGTTCCCGCAGTGGTTGACGGGGTTCCTGAGGAGGAGGCCCCCGAGCCAACTGGGGAAGACATTGCCGTCCTAGGTGACCTACCTGAGCTTGCTGGCTGGCAAGTTGAGGGTGGGTCCACCAGGGAGGAATTCTGCAAGGCACAGAAAGAATGTCCCACTCTAGAGGGCATGAGGAAGCATGAGGAAGCAAGCCTCAGTCCAGGCAGCAGATAAAGCCTCTGGCGATCACCACATATATTGGGAGAATGATCTCCTCTACAGTGAGCCTAAAGTTCCAGCCATTGGGGCAGCGTGTGCGCTGGTGGTCCCCCAGTGTTACCGAACATCCCTACTGAGACTGGCTCACGACATTCCCCTGGCAGGACATTTGGGACAAGACAAGACCTTTGACAGACTTGCATCCACTTCTGTTGGCCCAGAATGAGGACAAACTTAGATATGTTTTGTCGGTCCTGTCCTACCTGCCAGGCCAGTGGTAAAACAGGAAAAAGGGTTAAAGCCCCCCTGATTCCACTTCCTGTCATTGGCATCCCCTTTGAAAGGGTGGGCATCAATACTGTTGGTCCATTGGACCCCAAAACTGCCCTAGGGAACAGGTTCATCCTGGTTTTGGTGGACCATGCCACCCATTACCCAGAGGAAATCCTTCTGAGGACCGTAACTGCACCGGTGGTGACCAGAACTCTAATGGGGATATTTGCCCATGTGGGATTCCGAAAGGAGATAGTGGGCCTCATTCTGAGGCCGGCGGGCGGCGGTCGCCGCCCGCCTGGCGGGAACCGCCATATGGCCGCTCTGCGGTCGAAAGACCGCGGAGGCCATTCTGGCTTTCCCGCTGGGCTGGCGGGCGACCACCAGAAGGCCGCCCGCCAGCCCAGCGGGAAACCCCTTCCCACGAGGAAGCCGGCTCCGAATGGAGCCTGCGGAGTGGGAAGGGTGCGACGGGTGCAGTAGCACCCGTCGCGAATTTCAGTGTCTGCTAAGCAGACACTGAAATTCAAAGTGGGGCCCTCTTACGGTGGCCCCTGCAGTGCCCATGCCATTGGCATGGGCACTGCAGGGGCCCCCAGGGGCCCCACGACACCCCTCACCGCCATCCTGTTCCTGGCGGTCGGAACCGCCAGGAACAGGATGGCGGTGAGGGGGTCGGAATCCCCCATGGCGGCGCAGCAAGCTGCGCCGCCATGGGGTATTCCTCAGGGCAGCGGAAAACCGGCGGGACACCGCTGGTTTTCCTGTTCTGACCGCGGCCATACCGCCGCGGTCAGAATGCCCTGCGGAGCACCGCCAGCCTGTTGGCGGTGCTCCCGCTGACCCCGGACCTCCGGGGTCGGAATGACCCCCAGTGTCTGACAGAGGCACTAACTTCATGTCTGCATACATGAAGTCTATGTAAGATGCGAGTGGTGTAACCTACAAGTTCACCATACTCTATCACCCCCAATCTAATGGTCTTGTGGAGAGATTCAACAAGACCTTGAAAGGCATGATCACCGGCCTCCCTGAGGCCCTGAGGCATAAGTGGGACGTCCTCTTACCATGCCTTCTCTTTGCTTACAGAGAGGTGCCCCAGAAAGGGGTAGGGTTCAGTCCCTTTGATCTTCTCTATGGGTACCCTCTCTAGGGACCCTTAAGCATCGTCAAAGAGGGGTTGGAGAAAGCTCCAAAGGCACCCCTTCAGGATGTGGTCAGCTACATGCTGGTCCTCTGCACCCAGATGCACCGCTTATGGAAAACAGCCAAAAAGTAACCTTGAGGCCAGTCAAGAGGTAATGAATCGCTGGTATGAACAGAAGGCCACCCTGGTTGAGTTTCAACCTGGAGACAAAGTGTGGGTAATGGAGCCAGTAGAGCCTAGAGCTCTCCACAACCACTGGTCTGGCCTATTTGAAGTGAAGGAGCGGAAAGGGGAGGCCACTTATCTAGTGGACCTCCAATCCCCTAGGAACCCCCTAAGGGTGCTCCATGTCAATTGACTGGAGCCTCACTTTGAGAGGTCTGAAGTCAACATGCTTCTGGTGACAGATAAGGGTATGGAGGAGGAGAGTAAACCTCTCCTCGACCTCCTCGCTGCCAAGGAAGGTGATGGGTCAGTGAAGGGTGTCACTCTCTCTGATTCACTGACCTTAGACCAGAGTGGGGCCTGCTACCAGTTACTGGAACAGTACTCCTCCCTGTTTTCTCTTACCCCTGGACTCACGCACTTGTGTGTTAATGACATTGACAGGGGAGACAGTCCCCCTGTAAAGAACAAAATTTACAGGTTGTCAGACACGGTGAAGGCCAGCATCAAAGAGGAAGTCTCCAAGATGTTGGCTCTTGGGGTTATTGGGAAGTCTTGTAGTCCCTGGGGCAGCCATGTGGTGCTGGTACCCAAGACTGCTGCCCCTGGTGCCAAACCAGAACCTCGGTTCTGCGTGGACTACCGGGGTCTCAACTCAGTCACACAAACTGACGCTCACCCCATCCCCCGAGCTGATGAGCTCGTAGACAGGTGCTGCCGAATTCCTAAGTACTTTTGATCTCACATCAGGGTACTGGCATATTGCCTTTACTGAGGGGGCTAAAGAGAGATCGGCATTTTCCACACCTGAGGGCCATTACCAATTCCAGGTGATTCCCTTTGGGTTAAAAATGCCCCCGCTACCTTCCAGTGGTTGGTTAACGGGGTCTTAGCTGGCAAGGATGCCTTCTGTGCAGCCAACCTGGACGCCATTGCCGTCAACAGTGACAGCTGGGAGGAACACCTGCTCCACTTCAAGGAGGTGCTTCAGGCTCTGCAACAGGCAGGCCTGACCATCAATGCCAGTAAGTGCCAGATTGGGCAGGGTTCTGTGGTGTACTTGGGACACCTAGTAGGTGGTGGCAAGGTACAGCCACTCCAGGCCAAGATTGAAACTATGAAAGCCTGGCAACCACCTAAAACCCAAACAGAGGTGCGAGCCTTCTTAGGCCTCACCGGGTATTACTGCAGATGTGTCAAGGGCTATGGATCCATGGTGACACCCTTGACAGAACTCACATCCAAAAAGCAACTTAGGTTGGTGAATTGGACAGAGGCTTGTCAGAAAGCCTTTGACTCCCTGAAGGAAGCCCTGTGCTCAAGGCTCCTGACTACTCCAAGGAATTTAACGTGCAAACAGACACTTCAGACCATGGCATAGGGGTGGGCATAGCACAGCTAATGAGGAGGGCCTAGACCAACCAGTAGTCTTTATTAGCAGAAGACTATTACCACGGGAACAGAGGTGGAATGCTATTGAAAGAGAGGCATTTGCTGTGGTCTGGGCGCTGAAGAAACTGAGACCATACCTGTTTGGGACTCACTTTCTGGTTCAGACAGACCACAGGCCCCTCAGATGGCTCATGCAGATGAGGGGTTAGAATCCTAAACTCTTGGGTGGTCCATTTCCCTACAGGGGATGGACTTTACGGTGGAGCATTGCCCGGAGATTGACCACGCCAACGCTGATGGTCTCTCCAGATACTTCCACCTTAGCAATGAGAGCTCCCAGGAGGTTGGGTAGCTCTCCCCATTTTCAGCTGGGGGGGCACATGTTAGACCTGACCGCCTTAGGGTGGTCACCCCTAGCTTTTTGCCTGCCTCCCTCCACTTTTGAGATACTGTTTTTGCTGTTTTTTAGACTCTGCGCACTTTACCACTGCCAACCAGTGCTTAAGTGCATATGCTCTCTTCCTTTAAACATGGTAACAATGGATCACGCCCAATTGGGCTATTTAATTTACTTAAAAGTCCCTAGTAGAGTGCACTATATGTGACCAGGGCCTGTGGATTAAAAGCTACTAGTGGGCCCGCAGCACTGATTGTGCCACCAATTTCAGTAGCCCCTTAACCTTGTCTCAGGCCTGCCATTTGAAGGCCTGTGTGTGCAGTTCACTGCCAATTTGACTTGCCATTTAAAAGTACTTGCCAAGCCTAAAACTCCCCTTTTTCTACATATAGGTCACCCCTAAGGTGTGCCCTAGGTAACCCCAAGAGCAGGGTGCTGTGTAGGTAAAAGGCAGGACATGTACCTGTGTAGTTTACATGTCCTGGTAGTATAAAACTCTTATATTCGTTTTTACTCTACTGTGAGGCCTGCTCCCTTCATAGGCTAACACTGGGTCTGTCCTCATACATTATTTGAGTGGTAGCTGCTGATCTGAAAGGAGTAGGAAGGTCATACTTAGTATGGCCAGAATGGCAATACAAAATCCTGCTGACTGGTGAAGTTGGATTTAATATTACTATTTTAGAAATGCCACTTTTAGAAAGTGAGCATTTCTCTGCACTTAAATCTTTCTGTGCCTCACAATCCACTTCTGGCTGGGTTTTGTACCACTGTCACCAATGTTAGAAATGGGGTCTTTGGTTGGCAGTCAGGTTACCCCCTGTCCAAGCAAGGACCCTCACTCTAGTTAGGGTAAGTCACACACAATCCAAATTATCCTGTTCCCACCCTCTGGTAGCTTGGCACTGAGCAGTCAGGCTTAACTTAGAAGGCAATGTGTAAAGTATTTGTGCAATAAATCATACAATAGCACAATATAACACCACAAAAATACACCACACAGTGTTTAGAAAAATATATATTTATCTGAATAAATGCAGGTTGCAAATGCAAAGGTTTCATCATGAAGTCAGCCAAGAGAAGCCAGCGGCGAACGATGAACAAGAAAATCAAAGAAAAGAGCTCTGAGTACTTAGAATAGATCGGCCACTGCCCCAACACAAGAACAAATCAGGACTGCACAGGAGAAAACTCTCTGACATCTAAAATTGAAGAATGGGACCCCAATAAGCAATGGCTGGGAGATGCTCACCCCTGAGATGAGCAGTAGTGTCACAGAACACTCAGGGTTCGACCGGGTGTCAGATGAGGAACAGCTCCTAGAAGTGACCCCGATGACAGCTGACCTGCTGGGCAAGAAGGTGGAGGAACACTGCTCAAACTGGACAAGGTCCACCCCGGCGAGGCTTGGGACCTGGCGGAGGCTCTAATGTAGCCTACCCCTTTGAAGAGACATAAAAGAAAAACTTAATTACAGATACTTGGGAGGCTCATCTACAATAATGGCCTCTGGTCATGCCTCTGAGATATTTATCACATGTAGGGATCTTTTCCCTTCTGGGTCAATACAAGCCGTGAGTTGGGGAAGTGGTTCCTTTGAAAATCACTACACGGTAATGTAGGGAGGGGGATAACTGGGGGGACTTGTTGACAGTTTCTAACAACAAGTTAATGGGATAACTTTTAACGGTACAACGGAAAACTTGGGTCGAAGGACAGAGAGTCCTAAGCACAGGAAGAGACGATTGAATTTTGAGGTACTGCAATGCCCTCCAAGCAGTTATCCTTTGTAACATGGAAAGTGAACAGGTTGGGACATAGAATTAAAAGGGGCTTTATGCACAAGGAACTCTCTAGGTATCATCCTGACATAATTTACTTACAAGAGACCCACCTTATTGGCATGCAACATCGAGCAATGGAATGGGGGAAATATAAAGTGGTATGTCACGCTCAATACATGTCGGGCTCTAGAGCAGACACGGTGCTTATGCAAAAATCCATCCCATTTCACACAATTTGTACCTGGGTGAACCCACAAGAATACTATATAGCAATTCTGGGGAAATATGATAATACCTCCCTACTACCACTCAATGTATACCTACCGATTCACAAAATCCGGCAATAAAAAGAGAGCAACACAATGTAGTAGCCAAAGAAGAAGTAAAGCGCCAATATCTTTTAAAAAGTAAAAATCTCTATAAAGCTGTCAATAAGACAGGTAAACTATTAGCCTGGAGAGGTAAAAAAGAAGGAAGGGACTCATTTATTAGAGCCTAAGGGGGAGACAGTGATAAAGAAGCATAGAGGAGGAATTGGATACCCAACTGACAGGGTTCTATGAATCCTGCATAAAAGTCCTGGAGAAGGATATACACAGTTTTATTGCTGACTATCCCATTATACAGCTATCGCCCCTCCAGAATGAAGAGCTAGAGGATGATCTCACAGAGGAAGAACTGATATCAACGTTGGGGCATCTGCAGGCAGGGAAAACCCAGGGACCTAATGGGTCCGCAGTGAAATTGTTTTCTGGATACTAAGTAATGGACAATACCACACCGACATGCAGCTTTACAACCAGCCTTCGAAACTAGGGAACTCCCTAGGGACATGCAATGAGCCATGATCGTGTTGATCCCCAAACGGGGCAAGCCGAGAGACCGTAGTAATTCCTATCACCCCATCTCATTGTTAAATCTCGAGATCAAGGTCCTGGCCAAATTGTTGGCGACCGGACTTAAGAAGGTAAGGACAACTTTAGTCCATCCAGATCAGAGTCTTTTTATACCTGCTTGCTCCACTGCACTGAATCTCTGGAGGCCTCATAATAACTTGGCCCTGATAACAAATTCAGCTAAAGGGAGAGCAATAGTCTCCCTGGATGCTAACAAAGCCTTTGTTTATATGGAATGGTTGTATATATTTTGGGTTCTCGAAAAAATGTGCTTTGGCCCTAAGTTCAAGATATGGGTCAGGCTCCTATATGACAACCCCAGCACAAAAGTGAAGTCTAATGAATATCTCTAACAAGAATTTAGGTTATATAGGGGGACTAGACAAGGCTGCCCTGTGATGCTGATGCTATTTGCTCTGGCGATAAAGGGACTGGCCAATTGGATCAGGATAGATGCACTGATCAGGAGATGGCTGTCTAGCAGGCCCAGAGAGGAACGTATCTCTCTGTACACCGATGATATCCTGCTGCATCTGACATAGGTACCCTCCTTGATCGGATGACTGAGGGACATTTTCTGGGCATTCGGCGAAGTCTCAGGGTTTGAGATCAATTGGGACAAGTCCTTGCTGCTCTCCGTGGGCAGATCAATGCAAACCAAACACTGCAGCTACCTCTGAGGATCGAGCCAGACAGGTTCAAATACTTAGGGATTTGGATGACTAAACAATCTATTCATTACTATAATGCAAACCTATCCCTCCTACTAAAAAGCTTTGAGAATGATGTTAAACACTGGCACTCCCTCCCAATCTGCTTGATGGGGAGAGCCACACTATTCAAGACGGTAGCCCTTCCCTGTTCCTCTATGTTCTCCAGAATTCCCCATACCCTATTCCACACTCGTTCTTTACTAGAGTTGAAGCCCCAGTCCTCCTCACTCATTTGGTCGTATATTACAAAGGTCAAAATATTACGGGGGAATCGCCCTCCCAAACATTTGGAAATATTATGAAGCTGCACAAGTCAGCATAGTGAACCACTGGGCCTTTGCTTCATTGGATAACCTGGTGTTTCGGGTGGATAGAGAATCCATGAGCAACAACAGCTACTTACACTGGCTTGATGGCGAAAAAATTGGGACTCGCTTTTTGCCCGGCAAGGCAGTCACTCACTAGAGAAATGGGATGGGCCAACCACCTGACCCCAAAAAACACCTATTTGGGAGGGCACATAGCTGCCCAATGTGACTGCTCCACATGGGCTTTGGTGCTGGCATGTAATAGGGATATCATCTCTAGCTGAGGTGTGGGATACGAAGGGGGTGGTGGCATTTTAACATCTACAAAAGGATACCACGTGTCAGATACACAATGGCTGCAGTGCATCTAGCTGAGAGGGGCCCTGCGCCTCAACATCCCCGCAGAGTCAGAGACACAGGAAGAAGCCGCCTTGGAGCTGAGACTTTTGGAGGACGTGATATCCGGGAAACAAATTTCTCTCACATACGGCACTATAATGAGAAACACACAACCGTCACTAGATATACTGTGGGAAAAGTGGAAGCGAGACTGCGGGAAACTGGAGGAAGCTGGTTGGGTGGAAGCGCTTATGTTCCCAGCCAACAAAGCCATTCCTGCATCACTCAAACTAATACAGTTAAAAGTACTGCACTGTGTGTACTACATGTGATCCCTAGTTCACAAAATAGGGAGGGACGTGAATGAGGATTGCCTGCGGGGATGTGGGGATACTGGCACATTCTACCATGCATACAGTGCTGCCCTAATATTGAAAGGTTTTGGAGGGAGATGGGCCAGGTCTTGGGGGACACTACAGGGATTCCCCTGGAATTTAAAGCAGAAACAGCACTCATGGGAATCTGGGGACACACTGATCACACCAAGTATCAAAAGCTATTGCTCAATCTTGGTTACATGGTGGCTAAAAGAGACAAAGGGGATCTAGGAGACCACCAGGATACAACAAATGGACAGATGCCAGATTTTGGAAAAGGAAGTCTACCAGGGTAGAAGAACGAAAAGGCAGTAGAAAAAAATATGGGTTGGATGGGTGGCAGAGTAGGTGAACTATCAAGACCCCTGATGGACTCCTGGACTTGGTGGAAGTGCTGATAAATGGAGGGGAAGATAATACCTTAAGGGGCACCCAAAGGGTACCTAGGGGCTTCAGAGGTAGAGGTTCACAGATATTTAATGTCCACAGCTCAAGAACCTCATCTGTATTATTCTGCATTTATAAGGAGATGTACAGAGAGGAGGAGGGTAGTCTTGCAATGTATTCAGCAAGTTGGGCTAAAGTAACACCCTATAAGCTGATCCCATCAAGCAATTCACCAGAAGACTTCTAACCATCCAGAACTTGGCAGCCGAACTCATAATAAACCTCCTATTCCGAACTTGTATCACACTGTACCACTGTTGAAGGCTGGCCTTCTATGTAGGGTTCCAGTTAGGCACACTATGTAGGGGATCCAGGCAACCACACGTTGGTTTCCAGAGGCAAAAACTAGATCACCTAATGCTCTAATTTTGAGGTAGCTTGGTCGAGCAGCTTGGCTAATCTTGGAGAAGTGCAAAGCAGCATGCAGGAATTGACACCTTTTCTTGATGCAGCAGGCCCACGGTTTTCTTGCTTTGGATTTCTTTGGTGCTGGTCTTCTTTGTCCTTTTGAATCTGAATCTAGGTCTAGGGGTGCACACTAAATACTGAATTTAGTGGACATTTTAGGAGGGAATCTGGTAGTGTCCAATGAGACACTCACCTTTGGGTGGACACACCCACTATAGTGACCACTTCCTGTGAGGAAACTGAATTTGAGGGTCCACCTTGCAGGCAACATCTTAGGGGTGGTGCACTCCTCCTACTCTTTGTTAGGTTTCCTGCCTTTGCTCCAGCCAAAAGTGGGGATTTGCAAATGGGAATGCCAGCTGTGGCAAGCAGCAGGCTTGGGGGTCGAGATTCAAGGACAGTAAGTCCTTTGAACCTCACTGCCAGGACAGTGCACGTTCCTGAGGGAGGGGGTGTTACCTCCTCCACCCAGAAAGGGCATTGTCTTACAAACCGGGGTGGCAGATGTATATTGGTTGTCTGGAGGTGGCCATTGGAAAAAAAGAGTCAGCAACAATGCTAGGTATGGATAGCGTTTGCAGGGGGCACCTCTAAAGTGACCCCTGGGTACATTGAAGGTTAAATTCAATACTTGCACCAGTTTGGAATTATAATTCTGAGTTATTTGAAACCAAACAGACCAGGGTTCAGGGTGGCCATCATGTAGCTAGAAAACATATGTTTGACCAGTGTCCAGCACATGTATTAAAATGGCGGCCCTGTTCACTCACTATGTCCCAGATTTTGAAAGGACACAGTGGGGACATATTGCTCCTGCAACCATGACCTCACATATAATATGGAGCACTCTGCCTTAGGGCTATAAGGCCTGCCAGAGGGGTGCCTTACCCATAGTAAATGCATTGTATGGTGCAAGGGCACACAGACAGTGTGCCATGTTGAGTTTGTATTTTAGGTTTGCACCAGGACACTCGGCCTGCAATGGCAGTGCTAGATGCATCTTGAAGCATGGCCCAAGAGGGTGGCACTCCTAGTATCCCATGCCCTTGGTACATAGGTACCCACTTACTAGGGACTTATAGTGGCAGTTAATGGTGTATCCAATTGTGCAATGCAGCACAACATATTTAGGGAAAGAGCTCTGGCCCAGGGAACCTGGTTAGCAGGGGCCCTCGGCACTACAATTTCTAAAACACATCACCACCAGGCAAAATGTGAGGGGATAAAACCATGTCAAAAAGATGCCCTCTCTCACAACCACAAGGAACTAATCTTACTCCTAAAACACAAATGCTCCCATGACAAAATTTTTATGCATACGTTGAATGCACTACATAGCTTAGGCTCCTTCTACTTAAACACTCACATCACCTTCCAGCAACCACCCAGACACTTCTACTCTGCAGGACTCTTACTTTCAAATATTCCATGCATACACAGAACTAGAACTTGAGGATGAGCCTTCTCATACACCTCTCCTAAAACATGAAATGACATCCCATTTCACATCAGATCATTCTCCTGTCTTCTTGAATTCAGAAAGAAGCTGAAGATCTGACTTTTCAATCAACTCTCCTCCAGGCTTGAGTAGACATGCACAATTTCACAGTGCCAGGATACCCCCACTGGGAATAGTGTGCTTTGCAAATAAGCATAACAAAACATAATAACAAATTCTTCCAGAATGTCTGTTTAAGAGGTACTGTTCCTGAGGATATGTGGCTGTGAAAGGAAGGGTTTACTTCACAGAGTACTCAAAAAGCTGGTGTGCACTCAGGGCTGGGCTCTGCTTGGCCGCCAGTCTCCTAGAGCTGATGGGACATCACCTAAAGTCTGCACTTTCTACAGAAAGAGCTGAGGGTCTTTCTTGTGCCTTGAAGCATGGCTGCTTACTGAGAGAGGGAAGGAGATTTGCCTGGCCTTGCAGGATGAGAGATTGTCAAGAAGGAAAAGTCCATTGAGCTCCTGGATTGTGGAACACCAAGACGAGGCAGATACTAGAGAGTGAAGCCAAGAGCAATCATATAGTGAGTAGGTCCACCAGCCTCCTTGTGTGGTGATATCTATGCATTACCCCAAATACTGCATTAAAATAAGTGTGGCTATGATGCTGTCAGCTACCGTGGACCAGGAACTAGTGCTGCTGCCAAAGATGCTAGAAACTTGAGGAGACGCATTGCTGTTGTATAAGCATGAATTGCCTAGGAGACAAATACTTCATGGCACCGTTGTGAGCCTCAGCAGCCTTGGAGGTCACAACTGCATATCAACACCCTTTGCCCGATGAGCCCAGGAGACGATAACTGTAAGCCTTTGCTATGAGTCTGATTAGCCTGGGTATCTGCATTTCCTCGTTTCTAACCTTATTAGCCAGAAAGAGAGCAACTGCTGGAGAGATCATGCTGTGACTCCCTACTGTGCCATGGATCATTCCACCAGTAACAACTGCAACAGAGAGAGGCTACTGTGCAGACAGAAGGCATGATTTGCACTATCTCACCACCCAGCCTGCAAGAACTAGAGTGTAGGCATCACAAGGTTTCACGCACAACAGGAGTAAAAGGGCTGAGACGTACTCCAAATGAGCCAAGAGTAAGGCTTGAATCTTTCTGCCCAAAGGAGTAAGGACAAGTGATGGAGGAGCAATTCTGAACGCCACTGGGGTAACAGCAATATACTCTGCAACTGTCTTAGTCAGGTCGCTGCCACCGGTTACTGGGATTGTAGCACCTAGGTTTATTTAATGTACAGTGGATACTAGGTCTGGATGGTGTAGTGGCTTCTGCACAATGTTACATGGGGAGGAAAACATGCATTCTCTTACCGGATTTGAATTGTGTAGTATCAAGTTCTGTTGTGATGTTAAAGTGCTTCCATTCACTAAAAGACAAGAACTGGGTTTGACATTAACTTATTGCGTCTATTAGTTAATTGTTGAGGTATGACTTCTACCTCCCAGCGCAGCCTGTGACTGTTCTCCCTCGCCGCCCTGAGAGAGACAAATGGGAAGGGTCAAGGCCAAGGCAGGGCCAAGTAGAAAGGACCTCAGGACACCAGAGGCAACTGACGTCAACGGTTGGTGCCCCAGCTCTCCTAGCTGTCCTATGACTTCCCCAAAGTCTGACATGTGTAAAGTAATCGTTTCCCACAGCTAAAAGTTCTGCAGTATTATTTGTCCACAAGTTACAAAAGACTTAAACTGTAAAGGGCATTTTAAAGGATGACGGAGTTTACTCAAAGACAGATATAAATAGCGGGTGAGCTAATGATAGCGGGATCAAGCAAGTAAACAAATATATGCTTAAATCCAATCTTCCTCCAGAAATTAGAGCACTTTGTATTGGCACTCGACTGCAAACTGGGCCAGTAATGTGTGAACTACAACTCAATTCTTCTTTGCAAATTTAATGAACATTAGTGGATACTAGAAAGCACAAAAGTGTTTAATATGGGAAGGTTAAATGCACTAAATCAGCACAATTAGCCAGTAGTGAATTATTTTTCCAGTATTTCGTAGACACAGAGACACAGAAACGTTTTCATTTGTGCAGTGCAAGAGAAATTGGACAATCCTTCATTCACATCACTGCAGGGGACCCAGACCTGACCGGAAACAACTCACTTTTGACTGTTGACTGGTTGGCTCAGTGAGCTGACTGCTCACATGTGACCAATATTGTGTCCTGGACTTTTTTAGCTGGAATGCCGCCGCTGTCATACAAGATGCTCTGGATGTCATGAGTATGAATTTCAGCTTGGCAGATTCAGCATTCCATCCTTCTGAGGTCAATAAATTATTCCCAAGTAATATTGGCATTGATTATTTGCTGCAGTTAGAAATAACATACATATCGTAATAAAAACTATATAAAACAAGTTATTAATGTTATGTGTTCTTTATCCATTTGTAATTTTGTAAAGGATTTTATACTTCATAACTAAAATTAGACTCTACTTTTTACCCCGTACAAAAAAATAGAAAATACTTTTTAGCTCCACGAGGATAAACTGCCTGCCATATTTGAGAACAAATGATTTAATGTAACCTTCATCCAAAGGTAAACTCGGTGTGCAAAGAGCATCGATAAGCATGAATTGCCCTCAAATGCGCACCTACATTGATTGGATTCCGAGATCTTATTATTCTCATGCTCCCAGAGTGTGCTGAAAAATAGAAGTTAAGTTGAATCTAACCCTTAGCTTTTTGACTTTTAATGCACTTTCATATTTTCGTGTTCTCATTATAATGTTTAAATATATTCATGCGTCCCAATGGGCTCCACTGTATTCCCGTGTTGTGAACACAACATTCGGATGAAGAAACCCACTTCAGAGAAGCAAATTCAATTATGGTCATGGCAAACAAGGGAATTAGAGAAACATTACTTCAAGGACAGTCTGTCGGATCTTTCCGAGCCGCTGCCGTTCCTCTTCCTTGTTTCTGCCACTCCGCCGTGCATCACGAATCAGAAGATACTACTCTTGCAATACTTACAGGTACATGTCTACGTAACTGTTTATTGGAACATTATGTTTTCTGCAAGTCTTCTGTTCCACATTTTGTAGTGTCCGTGAAATCACATGGTTATTTTATTGTGGTGGCAATTCAGATCCGCTATTATATGTGTTGGAAGCTCAAAGGTACAGGCTGTAACTTTCAAAGACAGAACTTTCCTCCGTCTTCCGGCCGTGTGCCTTGAAGCGCCAGGAATAATAGTTTGGCAAATATTGTTTTCTCATTTTCATCAAAGCTAAATCATACTTGACAGATTAAACAGTATGCCTCCTTTTGCTAATTTAAGGTTTTGTTTGGCATCACTGTACAAGTTGTAAGAAGGTATATGCAAAAGGTCGAAAACTGGTGTTGCGAACAATTTCGTAAAACGGAATAAAAGATATACAACATAATATAAAATGTAAGAAAAGTCATTTATCTTGAGTGAAAACTCAATGTAAGATACCTCATGCGAGATAAATGCATGGGCTGACTCATGGGGCATTCTCTGCAAAAACCCAATCACCCTCTTATTACCATCAATGCACTGGCCCCAGGGCATCTGCAAAATCGTGTTGCTCTACGGGCAGCGCATTCGAGTGAAATATGGAGTGGCTGCTTCAAAGGGGCTCCATGTTTCACAGTGAGTGACTGCACCCCCTGCAAGGGGATGTCTGAGGGGTCTATGGGACCTCTATTCTCCCCTTCACTGGAAATGCACCACCTCTTTTTGGCCACTTTCAGTGCACCTCCTAAAGGCATGTTTGCCTCTGAGCCTGCATCCATAATATGAGGCGAGAGCAGAGGCAAAGTGATTACCTCATTTGCATGGGGCCACACATGCCCATGCAAATGAGTGAACGCCCTGTAATGATGGCGTTGGCACTACATGTGCGCAAGCGCTACTTGTATTACAGAAGAGGACGCACAAGCATCTGCTGCCCTTTCTGCAATAACAAAGTACCCCAAGGGCGCAGAAAGTGGGCCAGTTGTGCCCCCAGAGCACTCTGTGTAATATGGCCAAAGTACGAACATTATTAGAGTGCTGTACTGATTGTAGGCTATAAAACATAATCTAATAACACAACATGGGACTGCTCAACAAAATTCAGCCTGTAAAATAAATACCAAGTTGTAACTTGTTGCAGTGCACCCATATGATTAAAACATGTAAGTATGTTGCAATATACCACTTAGACAGGGCTTGCAATGGTCCATCCCTGCTGATCAGTGATAGTTATAACATTGAATATATATTTGTTAGGCTGCAGGGTTTCCCTGCATGCTGGATCTAGTGGTGGAAGTAAACAAAGCATCACTGAAACTAAGTGGACGTTGAGAAGGGTGTGAAGGATAGAACAACAAAATTGTTGTTCTACATGCAAGCAAATCCACCTCTAGTAAACAAAGAAGCATAAGAATGTTCAGTTCTGGGAATAAATTGAACTGAGGTTAGGGTCGCTTGAGGCATGCATTGCGTCTCACAATGGGATTTTTGTATGTAAATGTCGTTTCCACATGTGCATTTATGCAGGTAATGCACCAATCCTATAACTCGAAAAGAGGAAATGTTCTTATGTTCTCTAAACATCATATTTGTTAACCAGTGGCAGAGAGAAACCAACCTGTCGAATCAATGCTTGAAATGAGCTAACACAAAGTCATTTTCTGTGTATAGTTTTAGCTAATGACATGATCTCTGGCACAAACTAAAGATACCTATAGTCAGATGTAAAAACAATAGTGTGGTTTTAAACAGAGTAGGACCAAATATTATTATTATTATTGGCATGAAGTTCAAAGAAGCAGTTCAATGTACTAATGCAGTGTGTTAGGATTTTAGCAAACCCAAGGATTCATTGGTTACCCATTAATATTGCTTATTTCTTCCCCCATTTTTGTCACTGAATGGTAAAGAAGAAAAGGAAGGTTTGGGCTTTTTGTGTGTAATGGTTAGTAAACCATATCATTTGATTAGATTTGCTGCATACATTGCAGTTTGTATTGTAATAGAAAGTATTAAATACTCTTGTAAGTGGGTGGTCCTACATATATTCCATTCCAGTATGCCTAGAAGCATATAACAGTGAACGCAGTCACCTCTGTTTTAAGCAAGTGTTAACAATTGCTAATGAAGAATATTCAACACAATAAAATTCTGGGGCTTGCAAGCATCTCTTCAAGCCCACTCTAAAACAACTTGATCATGGTGAATTGCCCTGAGAGGGAAGGAGACTATACAACATCTTCAGAATGGAGCTCACTTACTGAATGTGATTATTCGTTGCATCTTTTTCCTTATAATATATAAATTCAGACTGCATGATCATTTACATATGTACACTCTTACAATATGTTTCCTTTCTGAGTGATTTAACCTGTAAATAGAATTAAATTGTTAATAAACTCTTACAGTTTGGACACCATAACCATTGTTCTTGTGGAGCCACATTGATTTCACTTTAATTGAATTGTATTTCAATGTTAGCATGGATGTCAATTCAACACAATGCCAGGGGTAGAGAAAGGACATCGAGCAACATTTTACTTTTACTTTCACTCACAAACACACATGCATACCCCTAATTGATCTAACAGAAGGCAGCAGGCTATAGCTCCATGCACATTACCACTATCCCCTAGTCCTGTTGTATGGACGAAACGCGTTGGCTGCTTTTTATTGTGATGTCTGGCTTATTGTAAAAAGATATGAAAAATAAAGAGAAGATTTGGAATAGACTGATATTAATGAATGGGACTTTTTAAATACTGTCCAGGGTGGTGCACCGTTAGCAATTGATTTGTTTACACATGCATTCACATACACATGCATTCACACATACACACACTGTCTCTCACATAAACACCCTCTCACCTGCAAGCACGCACACAACATACATTTACAAACATTTTTTGCTTACCTCAGATGCAGGAATAGTCATATTCGAGCTAATTGCACTCCACTGTTTATTATAGCAAAAGTGATAAAATAATATTATTCACTATTAATGTGATGGGAAAATGACAGAAAACAAGGAAAGGGGAGTCCTAATTGACGTCCTTAAGGATGAGCTACCTCTGTGTTCCTGGCACTAATTTTGCCACCTCTGAGGCCAGGGATTGCAGAGGTAGTGACAGGGGCCACAAGGAGCTAGCGAGGGGCTGCTGCTGTTACCCTTGGCGACCCCTAGATGACATACATGGATGTTAACTCCTTTCTTAAACTTCAATTTGACAATCAAAGGAATTCTCCTTGATGACTGTACAAAGAGGTTTAAACTGTGTATTATACTGACAAGCGTAGAGTTGTGCATATGAGCATGTTAAAAGATTGCCACAAACATGTAATATCAATGAGCATGAAACCACTATGTCAATACATTATGGTGTTTGCATATGGACATGATCAACATACCAATATACCTATAGTGATTTTTATGAATACTATGTATGCTATGAGTACGTTTATAGATGAATGGATGGATATTTACAGTTTCATATATTTTCTATGGAGATCTTTTGGATCATCTTTAATACCGTACAGCGCTGATATTGCGATTATCATACTTAAACATGTGTATTTTATTGTTAACCATAGATATGGATGGAATGTTCTGCATGATTTGTCAAAAGCCTTAAGAAAGTGACACATCTTCGAAACACGTTTTGCCTGAAACAATCAAGATTATGGAATGGCAAAACTTTAGATGCAATACAGAATGACCAATAAACTGCTAAATGAATTCTATGAAAAATATATATTTCAGCTTGTATAGATTTTTATGCCATATGGACACATTAACAAGGATGCCTCTTCAATGCTCGCAATTGTGTCAGAATACATACAAGTGCAGCAAAGGTTAACTGGTGTTTATGAGGGTGTGTAGAGCCAGGCAATTGTCTCGTTTATTCATTTGTTAATGAATTTATCTGTGGATTACCCTGTACCCAGGTCCCTTCATTTCACGTAGAAACACCCTTTGAAGAGTTTAACTGCATTTGTACATCCTTAAAGAAAAAAAAGGATATACTCTGCCATCCAAGAGCGTTAACTCTGTTCAACTATTGGCAGAGCATATGAATACTAGACTCTGCCACCTATGCAGGGGACTATTTTTAGGCAAGCTTTTAAGATATTGGTGAACCTCTCTTTCTTTAAAGCAATGCATCCATCATCATTGGGAACCTCATTTCTTAAGAACAGTTTTATAGTTGCTTAAATGTAGCACTTCACACCCCTGACGGGGCACAACAGTTCTGGGGGACTTCAGAGATCTTCACTGACATCTGCCCTCCCCAATGTTCATGACTCCCAACTGTCTCTTCTGGTGCAGTCTAGGGGTTGCTGCTTTTTTACATATTTGTGGTAAATACCCAGATCATATCCAGTTTGGGACGGGACAGTGAAACACCTCTGATAGGAGGGTGAAGTTTCTACTTAGCAATAAGCAGGAAAATTAGTTTCACACAAAATAATGACGGAATTGATTCTCATCTGGTGTTTCTGTATTCATATGCAAATGGGACTAAGACACACCATGGACTACACAAGGCAGACATATTTTGGTCCTCATTACGACCCTGGCGGCCGGCAGTAAGCTGGCGGTAGCACCGCCAACAGGCTGGCGGTGTTACGCCAGCTTTTATGACCATGGCACAATAGCGATGGCCATACCGCTGGCCCCTCCACTATACCCCCATGCTTTCGCCTGGCGGTCATAATCCCCAGGGCAGCGGCACACACCGCTCCCCTGGGTATTATGAGTCCCCGACCGTCAGCCTGGCAATGACGGTAAACACCGCCATGGAAAGGCTGGCGGTAAGGGGGACTTGGGGTGCCCCTGGGGGCCCCTGCACTGCCCATGCACTTGGCATGGGCAGTGCAGTAGCCCCCCGGCATATCCCCGTCGGACATTTCACTGCCTGAATTTTGGGTAGTGAAATGCGTGACGGGTGCAACTATTACTATTACGAGCCGGCAGCAATGTTGAGTTGACTTTTAAAATCATAATAGTCACAATAGGGAGCCAGAAATACCTCCAGCAGCAATATTCTGTCTCCCGCAGCCAAGGCGGTCTTTTTAAAAGACCGCCGAGGTCGTAATGAGGGCCTATGTGTATGATGTGCACATAACTGCATGCCCAGTCCTCCCCTTGTCAAACTATGTCCATAGCCATAGCTAGAATCTCTTGCATATATCAAAATGTTATGCCTGTTTAGGAGATCAGTAGATTTTATCTATGCCATCAAAATCACCATACAACGTCACAGATATTCAGAAATAAATTAAATATATCCCAACACACATTTTAAATGCCCAGAATGCTACAAATGCTAACTATGCCCTGTGCTAGACAATAAAAGTGAGGTCTCCAGTTTTGCAATCCAAGACTAATCAATATCTGCTTTCACTATGAATATGATGAATAACATGAAAAGTTGCTCTCTGCAGAACTCACCTACACCTGGTGCAACAAAATGCTGTAGAAATACAAACATATGAGTAAAAAAATGCCTTTTGGTCTTTCATATGTGTTGGCCTACATGCTATTTTGTCTTTCTTCCGGTGCTTCCTTCTGTAGCCCCTCTGTCATATCTTGTCAATGAGACTTTTGTTAATTCTTCTCCAAGTTTAATTGGTCAATTCAATATCATGAATGTCAATTAAGAGTTCCCAGACATAGTGACATTTGTCTTACTCTTTGATACTCATTGCTCACTCCTGCACCCCCCATGCCACCCATGCAAATAAGTCCTGTGAGAGGCCTGTAGGCCAAAACATCAACCACAACACATTGACATGCTACAAATTATCGACTTTATACAATATCGTCAAAGGAAGTATATTTATGTTGAAGATACAATATTCTAATTCCATATCCAATTACCTCAACTTTAATAGTCAAGTCAATATTTTGAAGTTGATTTTGTGCAGTTCAATATTTTGAAGTCACTATTGTGGAACCTCACTGCTGACACCAGGACTCAAACGGCCATATTTAGCTTCAGTATTTTCCACTCTTTACCCCTTTGCCATTCCTTCAGTAGCAAGCATGAGGCACCCAAGTTGGGACAAAAGGCCATGGTTTTGATAACATTGTGGGTTATGGGGTGTGGCATCTTACTTCCAATACCTCTTTTTTACAGTTCAGCATTCTAGTCATCCAAAATTCATAATGTGCAAACCATTTAAGCACTCTTTCACTGTGATTGTGTAATGCTGTTATAGACCAGTCCATATTTTCATCACTTTAAAACCATCAATGTTACGCCAGTAAGCCTTAGGGTGGTCTTCCCCCAAACAGTTTGCCTTCTTCCCTCTATTTCACTGAATTCGATTTGTCGGCCTTACGACTCTCTGCCTTATACCACTGCTAATTGGTGCTAAAATGCTCTTTCTCACTCCATAAAACATGGTATGATTGACTTGCACCTCATAGGCATAATTAATTTACTTATAGCCCCTAGTAAAGTTGTATACCACATACTCAGGGCTGATAAATTAAATTCTATGTGGGCTTGAAGCAACTATTATACAACCCACTTAAATCGCCCCTTAAAACATGTCTCAGGCTTGCCATTGCAGCATATGTGCGGTTTTACATTGCCAAATTACACTTGGCAAAACAAACCTTTTGTCAAGCCTAAAACTCCCTCTCTAAAACATGCATGCCACTATGGGCTGGGCCTTAAACAGCCCATAAGACAGGGTTAGAAAGATGGGATTTTCTTGTCCTAACCATTTGGTGCCTGCAACCTGTTCCTTGGTCACATGACTAGGTGTGGCTCACAGCTGGCCTCTGTGTACTTCTCCCAGACAGCTACGCAATAAGAGGACGGAGTGCTGAATTGGGTCATTTATTTTATGCAAATTCAGCTCAAACTTAACTCCATATTTATATTTTGACGCCAGACTCGTCTAGCATCAAAATATTGGAGTTAGCACCATTTCCTGGATGCGTTCACCTACCTTGCGTCAATGAGATGCAAGGTAGGTGTTCCGGTCTAAAAAATAGTGCTAACCTCATAGCCCAATATTTATTCCGCATCCAAAAATGACGCACGGGTGGGAAGAGGGGCTAAACAATGGTGCAAAGCTTGCTTTGCACCATTATTTAACACCTGGGTCATGACCAGGCATTAGGGTATCTGTGGATGGATTTCCATGGTAAAACACCATAGAATGGGCCCAGAGGTGCCCACCGCAAGCCCCAGGAACACCCCCACCAGAGGGACATCAGACGATTGGGGACTCCAACCCAGGTAAGTAACGTAAGTATAGGTAAGTATGTAAAAAACAAATTAAAGTGCCATTGGGGGCCCTGACATGGTCTTCCCTGCATGACACTGGGTGCAATGGACATTACCAGGGGACCCTGGTCCCCTGTGCTGGCCATTGGGGTGGTGGGTATGACTCCTGTCTTTCATAAGACAGGAGAAATGTGGTATGGATGGTTTTGCATCAGGAAATGAGGCTAGGCTGGTTAACAGTATTTTTTTTGCCTCTAAACAGCCTAGCGTAATTTTTTGAGGCAAATACCCCTTCACCCATACCACCACCCCCACCTGGCTAACGTCATTGTTTCTGAGGCTAGCCCAACCTGAGCGCCAGCTTGTGGCATTCCATAAATTTGGCATCAGGCTAGCACTTTGGAATGACACAAGCTGGCGCATGAGTGTTGGCAGGATGGGAGACGCAGCGGTGCACAGCTCCACTTGCACTACAGAGCAGTTGTCTCAGCTCTCACAGTAAGAACTTCATACAAGCCTTTTGTAACAACATTTATCCTGGGACCAGGGCAGGGAGGCAGGAAATTGTAGACAATTCCGTGTTTGGGGGGGGAACTGCAAAAGTTTCCTTCACTATAAAGCTGGCAGGTATACAAATTTGGCCCTTAGACCCACTCTTCAGGTCACTTCTGGACGTTCAGAAGACTCTCAGAGGACTGCACTACTGCCTGTGGCCTGCTGGGCAGTTCAGAGGACTGTCCTGTTGCACCAAAAAGACTGCCCTACTACCCGAAGCCTGCTTTATGCCCCTAGAGAACTGCCTTGCTGCTTGTGATCTGTTTCTCTATTTGAAAAGAGGGGTTCCAGAGTGACTCAAAGGGCCTGTTCATCATCATCAACACATAGCTTTATTCGGTTACTTTCAACCATAAAAGCAAAACAACCAACGTTTAAATAAAAGAGCAAATAAGAGTTAGATTAAAAAAGATAAGAAAGAGATGAAAACATATATGTCAGCCTTAAAACACATAAAATTATTTTCCTTAAAAAAGACACCTAACTCCCTAATACCTAACATTTAAATTAAACATGGGGTTTTCTTTCAGTCTAGGTGTGTATTTAAAATTTGGCAGCTAAAACACTTTAAGCATTTGGTCCTCATCATCATTGTTTCCCCAAAAGTTTTGTACGTATATGCCAAGCAGCTACAATATACTTGCTGACCGCACAAGATAGAGGGAGAGAAGTTTCCCTCATCATGATCCTTAATACAGTGTCTTGTCCCCATATTACTGCACACAGATCGTAACCACTTCCGACGCGCAATCAAATAAGCAGGGCATATAAACATGAAATGTACAATAGATTCCGAAATTTGATTGCAGCTCGGGCAAGTGTCAGGACTTGGGATCGTACTCCGCGTACTGCCATAGGACTTAAGAGGCAGACAACCATATCTGAACTGAATATATAGACTCTTACTTAATGGATCAAGAATTGTATCCATAAATGGTTCCAAATATGGATACCATTTAAAGTCAAAGAATTGTGACGTCAATCTGCCGTGTGTTGTGCACAGCAGATAGTTTTCCCTGACATGTATCCATTAAACAGTTTTCAGATGATTCTTCTGATCCTTCCTTATACTTTCTGGATGACTCCAAAACTCACTAAGACCCAATCTATGAAACCATTTTGAGAAGTGGTTGACCCAGGAAATGTTAAGTACATTTGGTCTGTCTAGAATGTCTTGAATAGACTCCTTGTATGTGGATAGCTCAGGGGTGGTCCATACACGGACCCAGAAAAGCAATGGTCGTAGGGCAATTACATCTGAAATGCGTGGTAGGTCGAGGTCCCAGAACATTGGCAGCAGTGGGGTACTGCGAGGACAGGCCAAGATTGACCTTACAAAGTTGTTTTCCCCCACTGCTAGCTTGCTAATGTTCGAGGGCCCCCAAATTTCTGCCCCATAGACGGCAGCGCTCTGTGCCTTTGCTCGGTAAATTTTAATAGTTGGAGTAATCACTCTCTCAGAGGTGGACTTGTGGAAGCGTAAAATGGCCCCAGATCTCTGTGCCAGAAGAGCTAAGCTTTTATCGATTTGGGGCCCCCAATACAGGTTGTTGCTAATTCTCACCCCCAAATAATCTATGGAGCTTACCATACCTAGGGGGGTTCCATTATAGAAAATTGAGTATCTCTTTGTGGGACCACAGCCCAGGGTCATGAGTTTGGTTTTGCTGCGGTTGAGTTCAAGCCCATAGTCAACACAGAATGAACTAAACTTATCCACAAGTACCTGGAGACCCATAGGAGTTCTGGAGATCAGGAGGGAATCATCAGCAAATAGCAAAATTGGAATTTTATGGTTATTCAAGGATGGAGCATCATTTTGGCAGTTGGTAACGACTTGCACCACCTCATTGATAAACAATGTAAATAACGTTGGGGCAAGAACACAACCCTGACGCACTCCTCTCCTAATCTCTATTTTATCGGTGAGTTCCCCCTGATTACCCCATCTAACTTGTGCAAATGTTTTTTCATGTAATCTTTTAATTAAATGCACTAAGTTTCCTGGGGTACCGATTTTATTTAATACTCCCCAAAGTTTCTCTCTTGGGACAAGATCAAATGCAGATCTCAGATCTACAAAGGCAACATAAAGTTTTTGCTTGGATAGAGTGACATACTTCCAAAATAATAATGACAGTCTGAAGACTTGGTCCATGGTATTAGCTTTGGGCCGAAAACCGGCCTGTAAGGGGGATAAGATTTGGTTGTCTTGGATCCAATCGATAAGCCTATTTAAGACTTGCTTAGCAAACGTCTTCTGAAGGATGTCAATAAGGCTGATTGGACGGTAGTTTGCAGGTGAACCTACATCACCCTTTTTATAAATCGGTATTATTTCTGCGCCACGCCAAGAATCTGGAATAGGGCTACCAGCTGCTATGGCATTAGACAATAAATTGATGTACCATGCCCATATCTTTGGTTCTGATTTAAACAGGTCCCCTGGGATCTTATCTGGACCAGGGGCTTTTGCTGGCCTCAAAGAATTGATTGCAGCTATTGTCTCGGCTAAGGTAAAAACAATGCTCTCAGTTGAGGTCATGTTAACAGCCCAACACTCATCGTATCCAGGATCCACCGGAGCTTGCGGTGCGGGCAGAGCGTATATTCCAGAAAAATAGGACACCCATCTTTCGGGCATCATTGCCCCTTTTCGCACTAGAGGTCAACAGCCGCCAGAAGGAACTATCATCTTTGTATTTGACTGCTGCAAGCAGCTTCTGCCATATCTCATTATCCCAGTCTTTTTTTGCTTGTTTCAGGGCGTTAGCATACCTACGTCGGTCCTCTTTAATAGCCACTTGAGTAGAGTTTTTTACAGCCTTGTTTAGATTAGATCTTGCTAGCACACAGTCTTGATTATACCAATCCCTACGGGGGGTATCAGCTTGTCTCGATTTGGAAGGGGTTTCCCTATAGAAGATACCTTGTAGGGAATCCACCAATTTAATGTGGATAGACATAATAGGAATGCCAGGGGCTTCTTGATCCTCGTAATCTATGAACAGTTTTAAAAATAATGAATATAATTCCCCAATCAAGTACGGATTGGATTCAACCTTTGGCCAACAGACTCGAGAACGTCTATGGTTCAGGTAAGGGAGTGGGACATTAGTAATCGTTGTGTGATGGACTCTTAGGAATGCATGGTTGGTCAGTACAAGGCACAGAGGATTATGATCGCTATCCAAGCGAGATAAAATTTCCATGTCCAGTGAACTTGACCATAGCCTAATGTCCACCAGGATGTAATCAATAGTGCTAAGGGAAAGCCCTCGCTTGAAAGTGATGGCTCGCTCTGAATCAGATTTAGTGCGGCCGTTACATTCTCTCAGGCCATGTTTCAGGCAAAGGGAAGACAACTGAGATGCAACACAGTAAACGGGGGAAAACACAATTTCCTTAGATTGGGAAATACCCCAATGTTCGTCCTCTTCAGTAGTCAGATTACTGATAGTATTGTCCAACACAAAGGAACAATTGAAATCGCCTGCTATGATCAAGAGACCTGAAGGGTCCAAAAGCTCTATGTAGTCCGTCAACTGGGTGAGAACCATTGATTCTGTTCCACGGGGAACGGATCTTGCATAGGTATTCAGAACTATCAGCCTGAATCCGGGTCGGAAAGTAAGTTGCACACCCAGCAGATCATAAGAATGAAACTTTATCATAGAGTGGTCACATTCTAGCTTGTTGTTCAATAAAATCATTAACCCTCCTATCTGTCTTCCAAAGCCACCGGAGGCAGGTTGGGCAGCAGAAAAATAAGTTGTTAAGCCTTGTATGGATAACTGTTCTGCAGTCCAGGTTTCTTGAAAAAGACAGATATCTTGTTTGTTAATAAGGCTTACCCATTCCGTATCATCCAACTTTGACTTAATTCCTGCTACATTCCAAGATATAATATTGATTTTAGGAGGCGTAGTTGTTAATTTGGATCTCATTAAAGAGACGGGAAGTGGAGTCCCTATAGGATGACATTTGTCATTTGCTTTTTTAGGAAGTACTATACAGGGGGTAATCAGTCAATCTGATTCAGAAAGTAAGGGGTAAGGCTTCTCAGAATTAGATGTTACAGAATTATCTGAAGAGGGAATAACCCCGGCTACAATAGTTCCAGATGTACAACATCCTCTACATAGCGGGGCCCCAGGCGGCTGACTACTGAGTCTAAGTTTCGGTTCCCTATCTATACATAGTGTACCTGTCCGTGTGTCGAAGGCCAGGAGATCATTAACTAGACTGCTATCATTAAAAAGAATCGAAATATAATCAAAATCCGACCCTAACTGATTGTGTCTGTGTGCCTCACGTATATCAGACCGGATGACAGAGAGACAGTTCCTCTGGGAGCGAATCCAATAAATGACTTTGTTAGTTAGAGAGTCACTCGACTCTCTATTGCCCTGAGGTAGCTTTGGCACCCTAGTCAAATATATGGACTCAAAGGGCCTGTTGTTTGGCCTCCTGATCAGGACCTCAGAGACAGAAAAGGTCCTAACCATCTTGAACACACACCTGGGCCCAGCTTCACTGAGCCGTGGCCCTCCAAGTGGTGCCCATCTAGCGCAGAACCCTTGGAAGTGGTGCTAAATATGCCCAGATAGCCCACTTTTAAAACTTGGGGCTTAAAACATTTTTCAGCCAAAAAGTATTCTGAGAACGGATAGAAGACTCGGACCTACCTGCTTCCCGATCTGCCCAAGGTGCATCCCTGGTTGGCCTGATTTCGTACTAGCCATTTGTCACCCCAGATATCCTGGGACCAGGGTGGACAAAAAGGGAACTCCTGAGCCATCTTTGGGGGAACATTCCAGAAGTTTCTTTCACGTCAAAGCTGGCACTGGGCATAATAATAGGGCCCTCGCACTGACTCTTCAGTTAATTTCTGCACCTACGAATGACACTCAGATGGCCTGCCCTGCACTTCAGAGGACTTCTCTGCTTCTTGAGAACTTTACCTTCTTAAACATTTTTATTTCTGTCAATTTATCACATTTTATTCTAAAATGGTGTGTGAATTTAGTGACTTTTTGTGATTCACCCTGACAAGGATTGTGACTGTTGCTTGTGAAGGTCTCACACCCCCCTCAATCAACAACCCGATTTCTCCAAATTGGTTAATTACTTTTGTTTTTACTGGAAGAGCATTTCATAATTAACAAAATGTTGTGTGCTAAATTAAACATGTAGAAATAACATGTAGGCCTGGAAATGAGAAGCACATGCACTTATTTTCCTTTCTGTGCTATCTTAGCAGCTGAAAAAACAAGACAATAATAGTTGAAGGCTTTAGTTAAAGAATGCACCATTGAGCACATATTTTACATGATTTGTCGTTACTGACCTAGGTCAAAATGTATTATAACTAGCTGTTAAAATTTATTTAGGAACTCCAACAATGAACAACGCTACGAAATATATTTTCTTTTAACCTTCACACATTCATCTAATGAATAAAAATTCTATGTCAGAAAATCTGTTTATTTATGAATCGTCTAAATGGAAGATGGACGTATGGGAAAAGAAATGTGATTTTCAATTATGTTTGATTGTATCAAAATTGTGTGATTATAAATTGTGTGGTCTTAGATTAGTGTGAGAAGTCTGGGATAATGCTTTCTGGGAGAAGGTTTTAGGGAGAGGCTTTAGTAGAGAAATCTTAGAGGCTTGGGCTCTTTCAGCAGCAATTCCCTTCTCCATTCTGATACTCTGTGAGTTCTTGCAGACGATCTCTAAGATACCACTCAGACTCAATTTGAGCTGCTTAATTTTGATACTTAGGGTCTGATTTAAGTCTGGGTGGTATTACCACAGTGCCAACATGTCCCAAGTAGTCCGTCAAGTCGATGAAGTTTTGCTCGCCATATTTATATGCATTGCGGCTGAACCACTGATCGCAACAACTGAGTGCTCTTCCTAGCCCTGAGGCTTGCAGGATTCCTACCAACCATATTTACAGTCCTGCAGGCAGTGTACTTGCAATGGATTGCTAATGGAGGGAGACAGTAGCAGGAGCAATGGACATTGTGCAACGGCAGTGGCAATGGAAATAAGGTAAGTTACACACCCTATGTACATTGGCCACAGATGTCCACCAGCATGATACAGTGCACAACGCACTACATACACACTATTTTCCTTCACCATAACAACACAACACATGGCAAAATCACACATTGCCATTCATCCATTACACAACATACATACACTATTAACACACACATACAACACAACCACACCAACCAACACAAGTACATAGTCATCTAAACAACCAAACTCACACAAAAAGCACAATTGCACATATCACAACAATGACCACCAAACAACAACACCCCCATGGATGTCGCACACAGCAACACATCACAACCACATACATACACAACAAACACCAGACTCACATGCAAGTGGCACACAGACACAAACACATCACACACTCCAGCCCCTCTACCTCAACCAGCCAATGCACGCATACATGCATACATGCACTGACTCACATGCACAACTGGAAGCACACAATTGCAAGTGCATGTCCCACTGCAATTTGCACACATGGACATAGTTGACAGTGTGATGTCATTGTTATTTTGGTGCATGCATTAATTTGGTAATGAATACTAGATAGCAACTGTGTATGTCATTGATTTGTGCCTTATACCGGCATGTCCCCATCAATGTGTGGCACAGATGCCCCACAGTGATGTGCATGTCACAAGTATTGTTTTAACCATTACTATGACGTGTATATGACTGCAGTGGTGCCGAGGTCATGTGCAGTGACCACACAACATCTACAGGTAATTTGCTATGATTATCTTACAGTCTGGTGACGGTGGGCTGTGTGTCATCTGTGGTCTAGGAGCAGCAGTGATGGCAGTTGATGTCCAGACATGTATTGTCTAAAATAGAAGCAGAAACATGAGAAAAAGTAAGTTTTTTGCCTCCTTTCCCTCCAATCTTCCAACTCTGGTGTGGAGGTAACACCCCCAGAGTCATCTTGGAGGAAAGGATCATCGTAATCTGCCTGGCAGGAAGAGTGGCTGGAGTCCAGTCACCCACCACTCTTTGCACAACTGCCATCAACACGGCTTTTGATTCCTGGCAGAGTTGAACACCAAGGTGAAGAATGGGTTTTCTCATGGAAAACAAGTGGCGGTACTGTTACCACCAAGATTTAAATCAGGCCTTAAGTTTCATATGCAAGACTTTTTGCCTGAAATGTAAGTGATCTAAAACTGTATTGAGTTTCTAAATGCTTTCACATCTTTGATTTATGAACTCTTTATGGGTTCCTCTAGCTAACTGATTTGTATTTGTTTTATAAAACCATCCTCTAGATTAGACTAGGAAATTACATTGTAAGGAACGTGCTTCATGCATTGTTCTGTTAAATTTTGATGTGTGATTTCAGACTTTGTCAATAAAGACGAGAAATGTTCAATCTCTCATCATTGACCCTTAAAAGGAATGTCATAGACATACTGAAAATTGTTGATTGTCTTGATTGCAACTTCTACTTGTCTCAAACTACACTTCCAATGTTCAATGGCTTGGGCTCAGTAGTGAAGTGGAAATCTTTAAAAATTATTACCTCTAATTTCTATGCTAACAAAGTTGGCAGCAGAGAAAGGGTTAGGTATGAGATGAAAGAGGCTGAAAAAGTTAAAAAGTGCCCAAGGTAGATAAATGCCAGGTTGCCATAAGCCTGAGATGGGAGACTGATGGAGTGCGGTTGTTGAAGCAGTTGCCAGTGGTGGTTGCAGAGTGGTGAATTCCAGTTTCAGTGTGAGTATTAATAGGGTTATGCATCGTAATTGTGATGGCTAATTTAGATTTGTGAATTGTATAATGTTTTGAAAAATGTTTGTTCATTGATGTATTGAATAGCATTGCTGATGCATATGCACTTTTGTCAAAGAAGATAAAAAGATTATTGGACGAAGAAGTAGTCTAAGATCTCTCAATAGATATATAGGTAAATAAGAGGTGATTTATGGTATTCTTGGCTGCTGATGAGTTGAGGTGCAGGTCATGAGACATCATCAACTGCACAATTGAGATAGGGACAATAACACATTGTTATGGCTGTACTAGTATTGATCAGTGTTGGTGAAGCTTGATGCACAAAGGTGACACTAAATTGATTGGGTGATTTCCTGCTAGTTGAGATTTCATCATTGCGGATGCAAAACTCTTTTTGGTCAAAATGTTGGTGCGCGTAAAAACCTTAAAATGTAGTTTTTTTATTGTTCTATGTTTTTCGTTGAGAAGAAACACAATAAAGACAGTTATTTCATAATGCATAGAATTTTAATTAAAGCTTTGTGTGTGTACAAAGAAACTGTAAAGGAGGACGAACTGCTGCAAGGAGCGATTTGTTGCATCATACTGTGCTGCACTGGTTTTGGTCGGTTGGTGTAAATACCATGCTGTGATTGGTTGAGTTATGTAGAGAGTCACGCATTTATTTGTGGATTGGATTACTGAGCTGCGCTGAGATTGGGAGAAGGGCTTTTCTGAATTTGATGTATAGAGAGCAAAATCAAAACATTGAAACTTTGTGTTCTGTTTACTTGCCATTTGTTGAATACAATTTTTTAATCATAAAAACTTTCAAAGCTATTAGAAATTGTATTAGAGGCGATGTTACTATTGCTGTTTAGGAAGGTGAAGAGGCACCTCATGAGGGTACATCTACATACCATAGAATGATTGAGGAAAGGTTACATAACTGTGTATGGCTTTATCAATAGTGCAAGATCAGTAAAACAGCAATCCGATTGAGCTTCTCTAGATGGGGGTCATGTATTTGAAAATTATAGACAGATTATGAGAAATTCTTTGTGAAATTAAGCCACCTCTCAGATCCACACAATTTTAGGCCCTAAGCACTTGAGAGAAAATAGCAGGGGAAAGGAATTGAGAAAAATACCAAAGATAAACAAAAAGAGCTATGTGAAATTATGCAGGTGCAGTTTGGGATGAACATAGACAGAGACTGAGAAAAATATAATGGAGGAAACCAAATTTTATCCTGCCATTACAAAAGAGAAAAGTGAGCAGTTAGAAAAAAGCAAGAAACCTAAAAGGAAAAAAAAGAAAGAAGATGCACAAATAAAGGCTGAACCAAAAACAGTTTCTGAAGCAGATTTGGGGGATGAGATTTTGGAAGAACTATTAACTGGAAGTCCCTCACCAAATGTGGGATGTGAAGCAAATGCTGACACAACAGTAAATAATAAAAATGTAACAGTAGCTACAGCTCCTGTTGGCCTGGATGCATTTCAGATTACTGAACAATTGCAAGCAGTGCAACCTGTTGCTATACAACCAAACAACAAACAACAATCGCAGAGCCAGTTAAAAGCCAGCTGTTTGTGGCACAGCCTGTTGTTCAACGAGTGATTACCAATAATACGTAAACTCAAATAAGAGGTGGTCACTCTGTGAGTCCTGCAGGGCTGATGTAATAACAACACCAGCACAAATTACTATGATGATTACAAGATATACAGTTCCTGCTCAAATTGCTTGTGCCTCAAATAGAGTGACTCAAGGAGTTGCCAGAAGTACTCCAGTGAACGGATACATTCCAACATCACAAAAGTCTCAGATTGTAGTTTTGGCCACCTCCACAAACTATTCAAACATTAGGAGACCGGAGATAAATTGTCTTCATGACACAAATAGCACCAGTAAGAATAAATCTGTTAGAAGCTGGGATTTCCCCCATGGTTTGAAGAAGCTGCTAGAAATTATATGGACGTTGAGGATGCAGAAGGATCTGGTAGTAGCTCAAGCCCAATTACTAGTTCAAGTCCAGAAAAAGACTCCCAAGATTAGAAATTTAATTAGAAGCTATAATTAGAGGATGCTTGAATGTTTGTTTAATTTGTGTAAAGAAATTACAAGGAGAGCAGCAACAATGCATGACAAATTTACAGAATTGGCTAATAAATATGATGCTGATATTTCAAAGATCATCCCTCTGCAGAAAAGTTTCAGGGTGAATCTGGATGATGAGTCAATGGAAACATGCATCCTTCCAGAATATGATTCCACATTATTGAATTGGTGAAATGTGTCCGCAGATGGAGTAAATTTGATAAATTAGAAAATAAATGGGCAAGAAAACATAACAAAAAGAAAGAATCAGCAGCAATGGAACAGAAGGAAAAACAACAACAGATCCCCCAGATGACGAGGGAGCTACAACTTACCCTTTAAGAGAAATTCCAAGTGGAAAGTATGTACATGTGCCTCGGAGCAGAGGAGACCTTGCATTATTTACAAACAATTTCCCAAAATTTAGAGAAAATCCTATCTAGTGGAACACACAAGTAAAACGGTTAGTTACAGTTTTAAAGGTGTTATGAACTGATTTGAATATGTTCTTTGACATTGTTGTTCCAAATGATTTATGTGTAGAAAGTATGACTGCTTTTCAGTGTCTAAACACAGAGCCAACAAGCGATCCTCATAAAAATGTACCCTTACCTCTTGTAATGACTTAGTATAATTGAGGTGATAACTTTCTTGAAGGGCAGAGCTCCACCAAAGGATTTGGTTCATGTGAGGTAAATCGAATTCAACAGGAAGGGAATGAATCAGTGAATGACTATTATGAGAGGTTGTTGAAAGCATTTCATCAGCACACAGATCAAATGCATCTTGACTCAATAGATATAGGATTTTATATTTCACAAGTTGTGGCTTGGTCTGAGACCTGAGATTACCCTGTACATACAGCAAAATGTGATTTGTTGGCAGACAAATACTTTAGATGATGTCCTGAAATATGCAAAGTATTGCAGAGATGAAAAGGAGATGAAATAGTGGAAGTTTATAGATATTTCATGTTAGGTCAGACGAAGCTAGCACAAAGAGGTTTTCATTTGAAGGATATGGTGGTACAGTACAAGGTGTTGGTTTTCCTGGTGGTATACAAGGAGCTAGATTTTAAGCAGGAATGCAGGGGGATCAAGGAAGTATGGTTGTTGCACATGGAAGAGGTTGAGGAGCTCTGATTTGTCCGGGTACAGGTGTGGAAATGGCAACTGTGAGAAAACAGGGCTGATTGCAGAGGCCCCATAACTTTTTGCCCCCATTTTCCACTTTTTGCTGGTGTTTTCCTGACTTTAAAGGTGCCCTGGGTACTGCTAACCAGTCCCAGGGCCTGTGCTCTGTGTAAAATGGATATGCAAATTAGGCTAATTATAAGTGGCTAAGTTAACCTACCTATAAGTCCCTAGTATATGGTAGGGCATGTAGGTTTAGGGACCACAGCATAGTGCACTGCTGAGGTGCCCAGTGTCATTTTAAAGGCAGGCCTGCCTTGCTGGCTGCTTTTAAATTAAAGTTATATGCAAATTCGACTTTGGAATTAAAGGTACTTCCAAAGTCTTAAACTACCTTATTTTTACATATAAGTCACCCCTAAGGTGTGCCCTATGTGCCCCTAGGGCTGGGTGCCATGTAACTATAAGCAGGGACTTTATAAAAATAGATTTATAAGCCCTTGTGAGGTAAAAACAGCCAAATTCGTTTTTCCCTCATTACAGTAAATGGCCTTCATAGGCTAGAATGGGCAGACTTTATTTTAAATTTTAAAGTCTCCTTAAATGTTGCATACCAAGAATTTGGTATCAAATTAATTGTTGTAATAAATCCTACAACTTCCAGTTGTTGGATTTAATATAACTAGTTCAGGTAAAAAGTTTAGACTTTACCTAAAAAGTTGCCAATTTCAGCTTTGCATTGTTTTTGCTGCTGTGCTCTGATTGGCCAGCCTGCAGCAGCTTCTGCCAGGCTGCCTTGATGAGGTGTGAAGTGGCCAGGCTTCACACAAAGGAATGTGCTTGGGGGAGAGAATCTCCCCTCAGCAGATGGTGAGGCAGGAAGGGGGAGGGCTGCCAAACTGGTCTTCAAAGGCAGAGAAGGACATTTGCAGCACCCAGCAACACCCCCACATCCTGCAACCCCAGACAGCTAGGTGCCCCATTGATTAGATTAGGAGAGGGCAGGAGAGGGGTGTGTTTATGATTTTTAGCCACACCAGTGGGTGGGCTCAGCCAGATGTAACCTCCAAAAATCAGATTCATCCATGTTGGATTTTTAGAGACTGTTGCCTTCTGGGATGGATTTTTGCCACACTTCCCAGGAAGTGGTCATCACAGGGGGACGACCCTGTCCCTGATTGGAGAACCAGGGCCCCCCTGCTTTTCACCCAGGAGCAAGGATAAAACTGGCAGACCTGCACCCACACCTCAGATCCCCACCAAATGTCAAGAAGAAAGAACTTAAGTAGAAGAAGGACTGCCCTGCTGGACCCCTGGCCTGCACCTGGAACCTGCACTCAGAAGGACTGCACCAGCTGCACACTTGGGCTTCACCACAAGAAGGACTTTGCCTGGCTTCAACTGGTTCAAGGAGGGACTCTCTGTTTGCTACAGGTGAAAAATTGCTAACCAGAGTCCCCTGCACCAACTCCTGAAGAAAGCGACCAGCTGACCACTGTCCAGTGGCCAAAAAGGAGTTTGCGCCTGGTGCATTCTGGGAGTTGAAGTCCGCACCCCCCAAGGACCATCACAGAACTTCTGGACCCTTGGGGTGAGCTGTGGACCCCAAAAGAACCTTAAAAGAACATCTGGGTGAAGCCCCAGAAGTTTGGAAAAGATTTGAGAATTTTTGGAAAAAAGCTCCAGAGAGGGACCGACCCGCCGCGGAAATTCTAGCCGGCTTGCCTCAACCGCGACCCGGCCTGACTTCGTGGTTCGTCCCGGTAAAGAAAAACATCCAAAAAAGAGACTAAGGTGGTCATTCTGACCCTGGCGGTCTTTGACCGCCAGGGCGGAGGACCGCGGGAGCACCGCCGACAGGCCGGCGGTGCTCCAATGGGGATTCCGACCGCGGCGGTAAAGCCGCGGTCGGACCGGCACCACTGGCGGGGTCCCGCCAGTGTACCGCGGCCCCATTGAATCCTCCGCGGCGGCGCAGCTTGCTGCACCGCCGCGGGGATTCCGACCCCCCCTACCGCCATCCAGATCCCGGCGGTCGGTCCGCCGAGATCCGGATGGTGGTAGGGGGGGTCGCGGGGCCCCTGGGGGCCCCTGCAGTGCCCATGCCACTGGCATGGGCACTGCAGGGGCCCCCGTAAGAGGGCCCCTAAATGTATTTCACTGTCTGCTGCGCAGACAGTGAAATACGCGACGGGTGCAACTGCACCCGTCGCACAGCTTCCACTCCGCCGGCTCGATTCCGAGCCGGCTTCATCGTGGAAGCCTCTTTCCCGCTGGGCTGGCTGGCGGTCTGAAGGCGACCGCCCGCCAGCCCAGCGGGAAAGTCAGAATTACCGCCGCGGTCTTTCGACCGCGGAACGGTAACCTGACGGCGGGACTTTGGCGGTCGGCCTCCGCCGCCCGCCAAGGTCAGAATGAGGGCCTAAGTCCGAACGTAAAAAGTTGACCGGGACCTCCCAGCCATCGTATCCGAGAAGGGCTCCATGGACGTCGGATCAAGATACAGGTTTACCCCGGTCGAAGGATTTTCATCTCGAAAAAACGACTAAGTCCGAAGGTAAAAGTCTCCACCGAGGAAACCCACATCGCGTATCCGGACAAGGGCTCCAGGAGGTCGGATTCAACTGGCAGGTTCGTCCCGGTGAAGAAAAACTTCAAAATAAAGACTAAGTCAGAAGGTAACTTTTTAACCGAGGCCTCCCGCGACCTGTAGCCGAGCAGGGCTCCATCGCGGTCGGCCTGAAAGTTTGACTTTGCCCCGGTCGAGGTGCAACCAGATGACCCGATTGGCACTTTTTGTTTCTAAGCGCTAGAAAAGTAATAATTCTTTAAAAATTCATATCTCCGGTTCCCCTGAACCGATTTTAATCGTTTTTGTGTCATTTTAAAGATAAAAATATAAACTATTTTTATGAATTGGTTTTGGATTTTTAAACTGTTTCCTGTGTTTTATTTAATTACTGTTTTGTGATATTTGAATGCTTTACACTTTGTCTCCTAAGTTAAGCCTTGACGCTCGTTGCCAAGCTACCAAGGGTTGAGCCGGGATTAATTTACTGAGACCTAACTGTACCTACGTGGAGGTTAGTGGCTTGTTGCTAGGTGTAGGTACCTACCTGCCCTACCAATAACCCATTTTCCAACAGCAACACTAAGGAAAATGACTCCTTGTCATTTTTGTAACAAGGTAGGCCATTCAAAGCATAAGTGTAGGCTCAATTCAGATAGAATAAACAATAATCAATTGTAGGGAGGAAAACAGATGCAAATGCAAAATGTACCAACATTTCAAGTGTTAGTGCCAATGGAGACTACAATTCAAATGATACCAGTTCCACAAGCCACTATGGTTGAGCAGAATGTGGGTAACACAAGACTGAATCAAAATCAGTTGCCCCGTTTAAATAAAAAAGTAATGCAAATGAGGCAGATCCCGTACTTAACGCAGTCTTACAGGTAAACCAGAGTGGACCATTTGTGGAAGTTGAAGTTAATGCCTAGCAAGTGTCATTCCTTATTGACACAGGAACTACCTGTTCCACTGGGAGAATAGAGGAATTCAAGCACATTATTCCACTTGGGATAGAAGATCCAAGTTGTAGGTGTTACAAATAGACATATCTCAAACCCAGTCTTGAAAGAGGTTCCTGTAAAAATAAGTTAATTTGAAGAAAATCGCTGGTTTGTTTTTGCGATTCAAATCCTGTAACTTTATTGGGAAGGAATCTACTGTGTAAAGTAAATTGTACAATGTGTTGTACTCCTAATGGAATTTCAGATGGATGATGAGGATGTTGTTGGAATTGGCTCAACAAGATACAGTAGAGCTTTACCCGATGGTGACTGTAGAAGATTTGCTACCAGATTTCAAAGAGATAGTGAATCCAGAAGTATAAGAATACACAGAAAAAATATATTAGAAATGATAAAAGGTGTAGAGCCAGTTCAAATAAATGTTGAACCAAACGCCATTTGCCGAAGAATACCACCCTAACAAATGGCCCCAATAACACAAAAATTTGAAGCCAAGAAACAGAAGGGCATTTCAAAAGGAACAGTCCGGAGTCCATGCAACGGACCGATTATGGAATTACAGAAACCAAATGGCAAGTTTAGAATTGTCCAAAACCTGAGAAATGTTGATAATATTGTAATATCATGCTGTCCTGTGGTACCAAATCTAGCCACAATATTTTATCAGATGCCGTGCACAGCAGAATAGATCACAGTTGTAGATCTTTGCCAAGCTTTCTTCGTGATTCCATTACATGATGATAGCCAGATCCTATTTTCGTTTGTGTTTCAAAAGAAAGTAATAGCATGGTGTCAAGTTCCACTAAGCTATACTGAAAGTCCATCTATTTTTAACCAGATCTTTACGAATAATCTGGAAACACTGATTGTGCCCTGTAACACAGTTCTTGTCCAGTAAATTGAGAGCTATTAGTGGTAACAGGGACAAGGACAAGGAAATCTTGTAAACAAAACAGTTGCTTTACTGAATCTATTTGCTGAGAAGGTCCTATGGATGGAGCTGAGTTCACTTGGGGGCTGGATAGACCACCAGCACCATGTAGCGAGAGAGGTGAGGACCACACTGCAAGGTGGGCCACACAGTAACAGAGTGCAGGTGGCCCAATTCGTGGCCTGGTGTGTGGACTGGCTGGCAGCTACGCCCGCCCCGCTGGCAGCTGAGCCTTCCTGGTGCGTCATGGGGAGTGCCCTGGGATTTCTGCTGTGCACCCTACACCCTGCATGCGGGGCCTACTGCTGCAGCGTGGGATATTGAGGGCTCCTGCAAGCATGTTATAGTGATCCCAACCACCCAGGCCTGAGAAGAATATTCAGCCATTCAGCGACAGAGGGGAGATTCAAAGGCTGTTAACCAACAAGAGTGTTGTGGCGTGGTCAATGTAGAACCTCACCAACGAAGAAGGCCTAGGGCACTATATTAACATGAACACTGCAGTGACAGGCATGTCGTGAAAGTAGGCAGGGTGAGGCAGGGTCCCAATATGGGAGATAAACAATGCAGCAGAGGCATCTACAACTACTAAGCCATCCACATCAGGCACTTCCTCCCTGCTATAACTGGGGGAACTAAAACCCTCTCATGTTAGTAAAACTCAACTTTGAATGCTCACAGTAGATGATTGCACACTGCCCCAGCTATCTGCCTCGAATTCCTGGAACCCTGCATGGTGCAGCTCTCCCAGGGTACTCCAGGTGGATGAGTGAATGATATCCCCTGTACTGAATGTCCATACCACTTTCACTATTGGCTCAATTCTTTAAGTGTTTACGGTACAACCTGATAACATTATACTTGGCAGGGAACCAAACCAGGGTGGCCTATGAAATACTCCCACTACTTCAATCACAGGGTGGACTGGGAGCTCCTGATATGGTCGTTTATGCACTATGCACACAGGCCCACTTTTTAAGATATTAGATATACCCACACCCTATCAACCACATGCAGCCATTGAATTGGACCACATGTCATTGTGGCCATTGTCGACTGTCATTTCTATTCCAGGCAAGGCTTCCAGAGGCAAAATCGATATGATGGAGTGCGTGAGATGGGCATGGGAGGGATTGCAAAAGTACGCTGGGTTGAAAATACTATGGCCCTCATTACAACCTTGGCAGTAAATCTCGCTTATCGCCGTGCTGACGGCCGTCAAGATACCGTGGCCGCGGCAGAAATCCACTATAGACATTACGACCCACATCTCGTAATCCGCCACAATACAGACACACACACAAGTCCGCCACACCAAAGGTCAGTGATAAACTGGCGATAGCAAAATCTCCACCGTCACACAAAAAGGAGTATGCCCACACTATCATGACCCAAGAATCAACGGGGTGGTCATTCAACCACGGTAATCCATTGGCGGTACACACCGCCGTGCTCTAAATACACACACATTTACAAAATACAACCACATTGGACAATTCAAAATACACACACCTGATACACATTCACAGACCACACCCACACACTCACATCACTATAAAACACACACCCACATTACCCACAACCCCTTACAACTATTCCCAGAGAAAGAGAGAATAGCAAACACAACACCAGCATCCACAGGCTCACAACACCATAACTTATACAACATCCACGCACCTCAAAGAACGCACACCAACACAACACATCACAAAGCACAACAAACATCACCTTACATCTCACCCACACCACATTATGGCACCTCAAAGACACCTCAGGTTTTCTGAGAAGGACCTCAGGGTCATGGTGGAGGAAATCATCCGGGTAGAGCCACAGCTATTCAGATCACAGGTGCAGCAGACATCCATTGCTAGCAAGATGGAGCTATGGCGCAGAATTGTCGACAGGGTCAACGCAGTGGGACAGCATCCAAGAACACTGGATGACATCAGGAAGAGGTGGTACGACCTACGGGGGAAGGTACGTTCCGCTGTATCCAGACACCAGGTAGCAGTACAGGGGACTGGTGGTGGACCCCCACCTCCTCCCCTACAACTAACAACATGGGAGGAGCAAGTCCCGGAGATCATGCATCCTGAGGGCCGCGCAGGAGTAGCTGGAGGACTAGACTCTGGTAAGGCAAATATTTACTACTATAAACCCCCCACCCTAGCTGCATGTCATCACAAACTCCTACCCCAACCCTCACACCCATCATCCCAACACCCCACAGATACACCACTATCACAATCCACACTTCCCAAAACCAAGCTCTGCATGTTACACCAATGCATTGACACCTATCACCAAAGCATGTCCAGCACAGATACTCACCCAGGCCCCAAAATCACCAATCACATAAGTTCAAAGAAAATAATGCAAGCACAGGAGAAGAGGGTAACTCACCCATTGCACAAGATGGCACACACAGGTACAATAACTATGCATTTACACCCCAACAGGACCCCTACCCAACGTCACCGGACAGGAGGTGCCAGATATATCCAGTCCCCCCACAGAAGAGGCCCACAGCAGCTCTGCACGCCTAGATCAAGATGACCAGCCCGGCCCATCAGGGACCTCTGGACAGTCGGTTTTCCTGCCACAGACACAAACCACCACAGAACCTCCCCCTCAGGAAACACCACCACAGCACCCACCCAGCGGGCCCATGCCACTGTCCCCAGGACACTTCAATCTGCAGTGTGTCCACCACTACAGGGACCCCAGGCAAACCCACTAACCCAAGACAATCAGGGACCTGGGGTCAGTGGCAGTGGGCACACGGTTCAGGGGACAGAGGCACAGGATAACAGGGAAGCTGGGAGGACTGCTGTGTGACAGGGGAGGACAGGCCCAGGGAACCCACTCTCCACGAGGCACTCTCCAACATCATGGGAGCATACCACCATTCCCAGGAGACCATGGGCACGGTACTGGCCAAGTTTCAGGAGACCCAGCGGCTGCAGGAGGAACAGTACCTGGGGATCAGGGAGGACTTGAAGTCCATTAACACCACCCTGGTCACCATTGCAGGGATGCTGGCAGACATGGCCAACACCATGAGGGACACAGTGGCATACCAACGGGCCCTTGACACTAGCCTGAATGATTAACAGCCCTCCACCTCTGCCGGTGTTAGTGGACAGGAGGTCCTGCCACAGGACCAACAGGCCACCAGCACCCCACCCCCTGCAGAAGGAGAACCACCCCCCAAACGGTCCCTGCGATCCAGACACAAGACAGAGAATATTGCCAAGACCCCCACCAGGAAATAAGACTCTCCTAATTGTCACCCTTCTGTCCCACTATGTCACCCTGACAACCTTGAACTGCCATTACTCCACTTCCTATGCCCCTTGGACAATGCATCGTTGATACCAATAGACTGGACTCCACCATGGACATTACTCTACCATCACCCCAGCCATTGCACAGCCCCCTCCACTTATTAGCACATAAATAAACACCCTTGAATCGGAAATCAATCTGGAGTCATTCTGTACTTTCACAAATGTGTTATTGCAACCTCTCTGAAAAATAGCAATGTCAATGTTCATTTTCACATACCAGTGTTCGACAGTTGTTGGGCAGCAGTAAACATAGCAGAAGGCAGAAAGTGGTACCCAGATCTGTGAAAAGGAAAGCCAAAGTGAGTGGAGTGCCATACACAGAGGTTAAGAGGCATAATCATGCAATGTCCCACTGTAGTCTGATATGAGAGGAGCAGTGCCAGTCTCTGACCTGTGTCTTACTGGAAGTATTGCATGATGATGTTGTTTCGGTTGTCTATATCTTCTTCTTCTGCCTCCTCTTCCTCACTGTCCACAGGCTCCACAGCTGCCACAAGACAAACATCAGGCCCATCCTCCTGCAGAAAAGGCATTTGGGGTTGCAAAGCCAGGTTGTGCAACATACAGCATGCCACGATGATCTGGCACACCTTCTTCGGTGAGTAGTATAGGGAGCCATCGGAACCTGGCCTTCAGGAGGCTGAAAGTGCGCTCTATTATCCTCCTAGTTCACCCATGTGCCTCATTGTAGTGTTCCTCTGCCCTTGTCCTAGGATTCCTCACTGGGGTCAGTAGCCATGAGAGGTTGGGGTAACCAGAGTCACCTGCAAATATCGAGGGGTATCTGTTAGACACACACCAACCCTTAGTGACCCTCCCATACCCAGACACCTATTCAAACTGTGTGGGGATCCTTGGGCTTACCTATTAGCCACACACAGTGCCTCTGGAGTTGGCCCATCACATAAGGGATGCTGCTATTTCTCAAAATGTAAGCGTCATGCACAGAGCCAGGATACTTGTCATTCACATGGGAGATGTACTGGTCTGCCAAACACACCATCTGCACATTCACGGAATGGAAGCTTTTGCAGTTTCTGTACACCTGTTCATTCCTGCGGGGTGGGATAAATGCCACATGTGTACCATCAATGGCACCAGTGATGTTGGGGATATGTCCCAGGGCATAGAAGTCACCTTTCACCGGGCAAATTCTCCACTTTGGGAAAACGATGTAGCTGCGCATGTGTTTCAGCAGGGTAGACAACACTCTGGACAACACGTTATCGAACATTGGCTGTGACATCCCTGATGACATGACCACAGTTGTTTGAAAGGACCCCACTGGCCAGGAAATGGAGTACTGAAAGGACCTGCACTAGAGGGGGGATTCCTGTGGGATGGCGGATAGCTGACATAAGGTCTGGCTCCAACTGGGCACACAGTTCATGAATTGTGGCAAGATCAAGTCTGTAGGTGATAATGATGTGTCTGTCTTCCATTGTCGACAGGTCCACCAGGGGTCTGTACACCGGAGGATGATGCCATCTCATCAGCTGCCCCGGCGGACGTGCCCTATGGAGGAGAAGGAGGAGTAGAGGGTCATACACCACATAGGTTTCACAAGGGTGTTTAGAACAATTGTGATGTAATCGGTGTGAGGCCCTGTCTGTCCGTATTCCTGCACAAAAGTGATGTGACGCAGTTAGTTGGCCTGCCATGTGGCCCCCTGAAATGGTGGCTGCCTGACCTGTAAGGAGGGACAAGGGGAAATGAGGTAACTGCTCTGGCGTTGTGCAGCGTCGAAGTAAGCGGAAGAAGTCTGCGGCACAATACAGCATTGGTTATCATTGGGCCCTATGGGTTCCAGGAGCCAATGACGATGTATGCCGGCGGTGACGGTATGCAACGCCGCGGACATGACTGCCATTTTCTATCTACTCACTTACTTGATACCTGACCTTCAACAGGTGAGAACCTACACTGCAAGTGCTGCTGTGACCTAAGTCTGGAAGCGACAATGGCTACAGTGTCTAGGGAAAGGGAACCTGCCTTCACCGCAAAGGAGTTGGACAACCTGGTGGCTGGGGCCCTCCCCCAGTACACGCTACTCTGCAGTCCTCCAGACAAACAGGTGAGTACGCTGTGAACATGATGGATGGGACATGAATGTATGGAGTGGCATGGATGGAATATAGAGGGGGAGTGGGTAGAGGCCAGCATGTGAGGATGGTCAGTATATGTGTTTCTGGGCCAGGGTGGGAAGTTGTGGCCAATGAGTAAAAAGAACTGGACGGGGGAGTTAAATCAATTCTTACTTCACTTTTCCTCTAGGTCAGCACCCACCAGAAGAAGGGCATTTGGCGTGCCATCGCCAAGGAAGTGCGGACCCTGGGGGTCTACTATAGATGGAGCACCCACTGTCGTAAAAGATGGGAGGTCCTGCGCTGCTGGAGCAAGAAGACGGCGGAGGCCCAGCAGGGGATGACCTCCTAACGTGGAAGGGGTGCCCGTTGCACCATGCCCCCTGATGTACCGGATCCTGGCGGTGGCATATCCTGAGTTGGATGGGCACTTGAGGGCATCACAGCAGCCACAAGGGGGTGAGTACAGTCTCATTCAGCTGACTCTGCGCGCTTAATGAGGTGTCTGGGTGGGGGAAGTGGGTTGTGGGTTCTCCTAGGCCTAGGCAAACGTGCCAAAGTTGTTAGGCAGGCTCTGAGGCACTCCAACCCCAAAAGTGGTAGTGGCCATCTACACCTAATCAGGCTCCTGTGGGTTCCAGGTGTGCATCAAATAGGTCTAGGCACAGTCCCCCATGGGCATGTGATTTTCCCCATAACTGTTAGTGCATGGCCTAGTGCATAGGGCTGCTCCCTGTGTGTTGTTGCAGGCACTAACCATGTGTCTCTTTTTTCTTTCCACCCCTTTTTGTTTTGTCACCCTGTCCTTGTGTGCATTAGCATCATCTGGCAGAGGAGCAGGAGGGAGCTGCACCCCACATGGCCCAGGAGGATGAATTTATGGAGTTTGAAGGCACAAGTGGGACGGAGGGCAAGGGGAGCTCCACGACGGGGACAGGAGGAGACACCAGCGACAGCGGCTCCTCCTCTGATGGGAGCTCCCTTGCGGTGGCGGGCACCTCTGTGGCCACCACATCAACAGGTACAGCCGCCACCCCCCCAACAGCACCTCCCTCCAAGCAGCCCCTCAGCGTGTTTCCCATGCCCGCTCACCCTCAGTGTGGAGGTTATTGACTTCCTGAGATCCCTCATGTTGGGCAATCCACCATTTTGAATGCCATCCAGGGTGTTGAGAGGCATTTGCAGCAAACAAATGCATACCTGGAGGGCATTCATTCTGACGCCCAAAAGAGAGCATTTCAGGCTCTGGCCTCAGGACTGATGGTAGCCTTTGTCCATGTGTCCAGCCTCCCCTCACCAACTTTAACTGCCCAGACCCAATCACCCCTCTACCTGAGCCTATCCAAAGCATACCACCAGACCAGCATGCACACCCATCAACACACAAGAGTGGACATGGCAAACATAAGCACAACACATCCCACAGGCCCTCACACAAGCACCATACCCATGCAGACACACCAACATCCACTGCCTCCACTGTGTCCCCCTCCAACACATCCTCCTCCTCCCTCCCAGTATCGTCTCCACTCACACCTGCATGCACTACATCCTCAGCCACTACCTCCATCACCAGCACGCCCATCACTACACACCGCTCACGTGCAATCACCACCCCCACTACCATTCACACGTCCCCTGTGTCCTCTCCCAGTGTGTCTGTGAGCCCTCCTCCCAAAATACACAAATGTAGGCACACACCCACTCAACAGCCATCCACCTCACAACAGCCTCCAGCCCATGCACCCTCACCCAAACTCTGCAGACGTACACCTCCTACAAACACTACCTCTTCCTCTACTCCCAAACACCCTCCATCTTCCCGTCCCAGTGTGTCTAAAAAACTTTTCCTGGCTAACATTGACCTCTTCTGTACACCTCCCCCCCATCCTTCCCCTAGGGCCAGGATGTCCAGATCCCAGCCCAGCACCTTATCCACAAAATCATCGAGCACTGTGGTCCCTGCAAGTACAGTAAAATCATGGACGGCACCCATCTGGGCTGCCAGTGTGCCACCTAGTGAAGCCAAGGATCACCCTATTCCACCACCTGCCAAGGTGACGAAGGGGCCCACATGCCGTAGGGAAAAGCTGCACCAACCACCCAGCAAGGCCTCCTCCAAGACAAAAGAGGACAGGGCCAAGATCCCAGTAGCGACTTCCAAGGTGGGGAAGGGACACAAGGCTAAAGGGAAGTCAGCTCAGGGCACGGAGCCTCCGGGTGAGGGACTGGTGTCACCCCTTCTGCAAGACAGAATAGCAACCTGTACGGCGTGGCCACTGCTGCAACCACTGCCACCTGCACCGCCACTTGCACCGCCACCTGCAAGTCTGCTGCCTCTGCTACAGTCCCCAGCATAATCCCCAGTGGGCAGCCATTCGAGGCTGTAGGAGACGTCCTGCTGTCTCCCTCCACAGGTGCTGACACATGCACCACCGGCAGCATCTCCGCCACAGACACCGCCGCACCCACCTGCACCTGCCCCGCAACGTGCTCAGACAGTGCCACCACAGCCGAGATCAACATGAACCCCAGTGTGCAGTCATCCGAGGCTGCAGGAGACGTCCGGGACCCTGCACACACTACATGAGGCACCACAACCAGCACTGTCAGTACCAGCAGTTGGCAGGCAACGTCGCCGCAGGGTGGAGTGTGTCTCTGCTCCCATGGATTATCATGCTACCTGTTCCCAGAAACTCTCGTGGCTTTGACACCCAGGTGAGGGAATGGGAACTGCCACACACCATGTGCAGCACTCTGGCCACCATGGCCCCTCCAGAACCAGTGGAGAAAGACATCCACTACCCCAGTCCTTGGCAGGATGAAGCACTCTGGGCACTAAGCCCCCTCCAGAACCAGTGGAGAGAAGCATCCAAAACCCCAGTCCTTGGCAGGATAAAGCACTCTGGGCACTAAGCCCACTCCAGCACCAGTTGAACATGTCACCCACTTGAGAGACTGTGTCTTTGTACTCCCCAGGACCAAGCAGTGGGCAAACCACCCACTTGAGAGACTGTGGCTTTGCACTCCCCAGGACCAAGCATTGGGCAAACCACCCACTTAAGAGACTTGAGAGACTGAGGCTTTGCACTCCCCAGGACCAAGCAGTGGGCATGGAGCCCCTTCGTGGAGCTGTGGCGTCATCCCATCATCCGGCTGAGGTGCCCCCCTCCGTTCCCCCTGAGGTGCCTATTTTTTTCGACCTGATGCCCCAGAAGTGTTCTCTCTGTTTTGAGTTAGGTGTCATGGGTGGGCTTCGCCCATGCATTTTGGGACCACTGGTCCACGGACATTGAATGGAACACTTTCCGGACTTGTTTTTAAAAAAAATATTTTTTATTAACATTTTGCTGTTATACATATACAGTGCAGTTTATGACGGAAGTTGGCTCACAATTCTGTGTCTCAAGATGTTACATGATCTGATAAGGTACCACATAATACGTTATATTGTTACATCAATTTTGCAAGTTCTCTTTATTCAGTTCTTTTGTGCCTCATATGTGTACCTGCAAGCTTTATGTGAGCCATACCACCAGTCTGATTACCATAGTCCCAAAACAGACTTAACTGAAGTTAAACAAACTAGTGATATGATGGCGCCCGTGTGGGTGGGTGGTTCAACTTTCTAGGATAAACCTCTTTACTTTTTCCCCCCAGGGCGGGGTCAGTTCCCTTCGCACTCCCCGTCCACTCATTCCTAGAACGGCATCCCCTTCATGCAGTATCAGCTTCCTCCTCTCCCAACTGTATCAGTCCAGTGTCCTTAAACATTGAATCCCATGTCTGCAACCATATCCCCTCTTCCCTCCAACACTTTCCGGACTTGTGTAGTTGCTGTACATATTTGTGTATATTGATCTCCTACAGACATGTTGCCCTATCTGGATTTTCGATGATTACAGTTGTTACAATCATTTCATTTGGTCCTTGCGTTCTTCCAGAGGGTTACGGGGTGTATATGTAATGTTGTTGCAAGTATTTGTGTGTATGGTGTTGTGGGTGAGCGTGGGGGTGTTGCGTGTTACATGTGTGTCACTCTCTTTTTCCTTCCCCCCTCCCCTGTGTGCTAGGTGCAATACTCACCATGGTCGTCGCCGCCGTCTTTGATGTTCCTGGTTGAAGAGGAGGTATACCAACATTGGCAACACCTGAAGTTTGGGCTCCATGGCGTCCTGGTTTCTCGTTGGGTGAGTGGTTTCCGTTCCAAAGACTGTTTCCGCCGTGCTTTTGATGGCGTTGGTACCGCCCCGAAAAGCTGGCGGATTGGTGCCTTGTAATACAGTGGGCGGTACATTGTCTTCCGCCTGTCTGTTGGCAGTTACCGCTGCAGTGTTTGTTTCTACCGCCGTGGCGGTCAGTGTGTGAAAGTGGCTGTCTGTTTTGGCGGTTTCCACCATGGTCGTGATTCAATTGTTTTTTGGGTTGTAATGAGGGCCTATATGCCCCATCTGCCCCCTCCCCAATAACCCCTTGTTTCCCCCCTCGCAGGATGGTCAGGCCGCTACAGGTGCCTGGCTACGACATATCATTACTTTATCTGGCCTATACCCGCAGAATATATTCTTACCATGGTTTGAATGTTCACCGGAGTTGTCCCTCACCTTCAGTGACACTCTGTTATATTACCAGATGAGGGCTGCGTGCCAGACCCGACATACCTTGTTTCCAGACAACCCGCCACCTCTTCTACTGCTCGAACATATTTATACATTTACCTTCCCCAATAAACTGATAACCAGACTCTACAACCAAACACAGACACATGCCTGATCACCGTCCCATCTAGCCCCAGACATGGGCTGACTATCCCCGCTGCCGGCGCTCACTCAGATGTGTGCTGAGGTCGTGGTAGACCATTGATGAGGCAGCAACCATTCCCTTCCACCATCCCTCGCCGCAGGCCTGGTATGCACAGCTTAATTGTGATATATTCCCATTGCTGGACTGATACCCACTGATTTTCCACACCTACAGTATGTGTTCTTTGGCAAGATAGGGTGCCAATGCTCTATAGATTGTGACATTTGCTCAAGTTGTGTTTTTTTTTTTGAAAAGTCAATAAAAATTAAAAACAAAAGATGCGGAGTGACGTCAGAATGTTTTTGGAACTGGTTGGCTACAGCAAACAGTGGATACCTAACGTTTCCTTGGTGGCAAAGCCTTTACAGAGGTTGACACTCAGACATGTGCCTGATCCAGTTCCATGGGACAACAAATGCATGAAAATTTTCCTAGAGCCCTGGAACTGGAAATGCCTGACTAGTCAAAGGAGTTTATTGGTTTTGCAGTGAGAAGGAGGGTTGTGCTCTCTCAGTGCTTATACAGATGCCTGGTGATCCTAAAAAGTCTGTGCCCTGTTTTCCACTCATACTTGATCCTGTGGCTGACATGCTGCCTAGCTGTCTTAAATCAGTTGCAGTCATCAGCACTAGTTTGGAAAGATGGTAAAGCATAATAATGGTACATCCTTTATTGTTGTAGTCCCTCACTCAGTTGAGGTCTTGCTTACCGGAACCAATACCCAATACATGACAAGTACATTGCTTACTGTTAGAAATGGGGTCTTTGGCTGAGAGTCAGGTTACCCCCTGTTCAAGCAAGGACCCTCACTCTAATCAAGGTAAAAGAGAATCACCCTCAGCTAACCCCTGCTTACCCTCTTGGTAGCTTGGCAGGGCAGTAGGCTTAACTTCAGAGTGCTAGGTGTAAAAACTTTGTACCAACACACACAGTAACTTAATGAAAACACTACAAAATGTCACAACACAGGTTTAGAAAAATAGGAAATATTTATCTAAACAAACCAAGACCAAAACTACAAAAATCCACAATACACAAGTCAAGTTATCAATAAAAATGCAAAAAGAGCTTCTACTTGTCTCAAACTACGTCTCTAAGGTTCATTGCCTGGGGTCCAGTAGTGAAGTAGAAATCTTAAAAAAAATATGTATTGCTGGTAATTTCCACACTAACACTACCATCAATTAAACAGAATTTTACACTATGGGCCTGATTCATAAAATGTGTTTCTGAACAGCAAAACGTTTTTAACTTACACATAAGTGTAAGTTTACCTTTTTGATTGAGGCCCTCTGTCTCTCCTATGATGGTTGGTAGTTTTTCGTAAACAGTGCTACCCACCAATGGCAGCTCATAATTTTTGGGAACAGTGGGTCAGCATGAGCAGGCACACACATGCACACTCACTTCCATCTATCAAATCTAAAGCACACCCACATGCTCACATCAACCTGTCCACAAGGATGCTCTCTTACTCTAATTCACAAGCATGCACACATACTCACACTCACCAATTTAGAAGCATGCTTACTCACACCTGTACATTCATAAGCATGCACACATACCCATACCCACCCCACCCACCTCCACCTTTCACAAGCACAAACATGCACGCACTTGCACACATTCATTCACATGCACACAAATGCCCATACCTTTATAAATACATACACAGTGATAAAGGGTTGTCAGGATACCTTTGCTCAGCCTGACAGACACAATTATTATTTTGGAAAATAAAGGAGTGTGGAGCCTCACCTCCCACAATGAAGGGCTGCCACCCACTTGTCTCTGTTCCTTCTCCCCTTTGGGTAGGGATTATTTCAGACATCTGCTTCGAATTGTTTTCCAATTTAAAGTGTCATGTTGTTTGTCATGGAAGTCATTTTGTGAGCACACTAATGTGCCATTATTGACTGTCATTTTGGGTCGCTCAGCAGTCAAGTTGTCCACAATTCAGGATGTAGAGCCTTGCCATTCTCTGTTTAAGCACTTTTCCAACATAACTGTGCACCTGACTCACAGACTAGACTGTATGTTCATTAATAAAATAATTGGGTTAGTGACTTTTGGCCCACAATTAAGAGGCCCTTGCACCATTGCAAATCCACATTAGTGTCATTTTCTTTATGCTAGTGTGGCGTTGGAAGGCCAAAAATGCTGTGCCATATTTACAAAGTGGTGCAATGCTTGCATTGCACAACTTTGTAACCCCTTACAGCACATTATGCCTGCGGCTTGCATATTGTATGCAAGAGGGGGGTGTTCCAGCATGGGGGGGGGTAAAAGAAATGGCACAAAAAAATCTGAGATTTCTTTGCATTATTTTATCTGCATTTTTAAAGCCTGCAAAGAGCAGGCGTTCAAGGGAGACTCCCATTGTTTTCAGTGGGTCTCTCTGTGCTTTGCAGGATTAGGGTAAAAAATGTTAATGCTAATCCTGCAAAGGGCGGACTAGCATAAAAACTGATGACGCTAGTACCCCTGACTACCACCATTGTGCGCCGTATATTAAATATAGTGCACCCACGGTGGCGTTAAGGGGGCGCAAAGGGGCGCAAGAAAATCTTTTCAGAAAACTGTCCCTTTGGTAATTGATTTCCGTACATTTCTTTACATTTGAACAATCTATCAAACAAATGTTATGGGTTATATCGCCACTGTGATGTCCTGCGGTTTTGTTGTAAACAGTGCCACCCATTAGTATTTCTACCTTTTTTTCCTTTGCTTATCAGGTAAAGTTACACCCTATTTTTGACAGAAGCCATTTTCTGAGTTTCTTGGCGTGTCATTATTGACTGCATTTTAGCTCAGTAAAATGTCAGGTTGTCCATAATTGATTATGTGCAATCCTGCCATCATCTATTTAAGCACTTTCTCATTGCATTTTTTAACCTGAATTGTATTTGAGGTGTTTCCCTTCACTTTAAAATCATTTTGTTATTGACATTTGTTAATTGACTTTGACAGTGTAACAAATAGAATTTTTGCACTCTGTCTCTAGTGTGACGTTGTGTAGTTTTTCAGTAACCATTGCTGCTTACTATTCTGTATATCTTTTTTCCTTAGAATTTACTTTAGGCCAGTGCTTAATTTGTGCTTGTTGTTTCCGGTGTTAAGCACGGCGCTTATTTTTGAGGGCCGGCGCTTATTCTTCTGCCAAGCATTTGCTGCGAGCAAAAGCCACATTTAGGAAAGACAGAGGACGAGAAAACGAAAAAATGTCACAATGGGAGAAAGCAGAAAGCTGCAAGAGTGAGCTGAAGGAGCATGGAGTGGTTTTAAATGTATTGAAGAGGCCCGAGATGGCTTCAGGATTACTCTGCCTCAGTATTTAGGCCCATATTTATACTTTTTTAGTGCCGCATTTGCACCACTTTTTGACGCAAAAACGGCGCAAACCTGAATTGTATTTTGTAGGTTTGCGCCGTTTTTGCGTCAAAAAGTGGTGCAAATGCGGCACTAAAAAAGTATAAATATGGGCCTTAGTGTTCCCATATTTCATTGCAGCAGCCGCGTGTTTAAGAGGAGGGCTTTGGGCACCGGCACGTTTTTACTAACAAATTAAGCACTGCTTTAGGCATCTGCTGAGAATTGTGTCACATTTTAGAGTTGCACTGTGGTTTCCACAAAAGCCATTTTGTGAGTGTCCCATTTTTGACTGCCAATTCAGGTTGTTGAGATTGATAGCGCTTCCAGTCCTTATAAATTACTCATACTTGGACACGCCGGAGGTCGGTGAACCTTTTGACTGGGTTGAGCTCTCCTCATCCAAAGAATTGTCGGATCCCTCAAATTGATAATCAATAATAATGTATAACTAATAACCAATACTCAATTAGTGATCAATCAACAAATTAGTTAAACAGAAAATCACTAATTAGACACACCATGACCTTTCAGTCATGAATAACCACACCCATTTATTAAAAGTTAATGAGTTTATTTCCCTATATTAACAAAAAAACTAACACAATGTAAGTAAGTCTCAAAATCAAATGATACACATATACGAACATTACTGGCTGTCCATAGCGACGGAAGAAACGCAATCTACGTAAAACTTGGATTATAATGCACTCAGCTATAGCAATGCAAATCACTAATAAAAGTAACTGAATTTGACTAATTGCATACATCGGTCAGCATAACAAGATTCCAATTCAGCACGGTGCATCAAATGAATACCTCTACTAACCTCTGATTAGCATTGGCATGTGGGGCTTCATGCAAAATGAATTTGATCAACACAAATTTAGAAAGCTTCTAGCTTAGGCTCTGTTAAAATAAGCAGTTGGTACCTAAGAAGGAAAATACAACAAATAATACATTTATCCTTTTATAATTACCAAATACAATCAGCATTCAAGATAAGTCTTCGTCCTTCAGGTACCAGTTCGATCAGCATGGGGCAGACTTCAAAGGGGTAAAGTTTAAGGCAAGTTTTCCTTGCAGCAGCAAGGAAATTGGGGGGGCAAAAGTTATTATATGGGCAAGGCAAAGTAAAAGTTAAAGTCTCTAGGGTGAGAATTCTTTAAAGTCTCTCTCTCTGGGATAGAGAAAAAGCATCAAAGTGACATCAAAATGGCTTCTCTAATCTGACTTCAAAATGGCATCAAAGAAAATGGCTGGCTTCTCTTCGTCCGGTGGGTTTAAATAAGAAACGTTCCAAATTCTTCAGGGTCTTCCATTGGAGGGTCCATGGGGTGGTTTCTCTTTAACCAATGAATAGTGTCTTTTCTCTTAATGCTCATCTACGCATAAGGTGTCCCTGGAGTTTTGGAACACAAGTAGCAACAAAGTTGCCAATTAATTCTGCATCAGTGTCCTCATTGTCTGCACCTGCAGAAACTGACCTTGCTTCAAAGGGGATGAAAGTTGCCTAGCACGCAACTTTAAGATAAGTGCATTAGTCATTCTACTGGAAAAATACAGCTTTTAAAGGTCGAAAACACGTCTTTGTTAATACAAGTGAAAACTACGCATTTAAAATTGCGACCAGGCGACTAGGCCAAAGCCTCTGCTAAATTTAAGCTAAGCATATAACAGTTTAACAAGAAAATCATAGCATATAACTGCAATTATGACACATTCATACATTTGTCGATTTTCATGATTAATTAAGCTTGTTTATACTAATGGCGAACTACTTCATGGGCAACTTTTTTCTACATACATTATTTTTCTTTACTAAAATCACATTGTCTTATACGATTTTGTTACATGATATATGAATGTTTGTTAGTCTTTCTTTTTCTGCTTCATCAAGATCTAGTTGTCCAGAGTTTGTAACGTGCAGGCCTGCTGTAGGCTAATTAAGGTCTGCTCCACCATGGGCGGTTTTAAATGCCAATTTCAACCCTACTAGGGATTAAAATAAAGGTGGATTTCACCTGTTTCAAAAATTGCTAAATTATTTCAACTAACCATATTGCAGAATGCGTCAGCTAGCCTTCCTCATGGTTGAGAAAAGAAAGCATGTTTACCCAGCCATGCAAGCCCCTAAATTATATCCCGTTTCAGATGCAGTGACTTTAAGTCATTAGACATGGCACTTTAGAACTTTCGCAAGACAGGCCAGCTCCGTCTACCGAAAACGTTAGGTCTATTACGTTATGACAAGATTGCTGAATTCGTGAAATGCCTTACTTCTCAATACATGCAATGTCCACATTCGTAATAGATCATTTTTGGCTTTTACTCCCCTTAATAAAATTGGCATTTTCCAGCTATCAAGGATAGGTAACGTTTAGAAATATACTAAAACCATTCTTATTTCTGAACTAGGACCCGTTTCCTCCTTGGCCAGACCACTTCCCATTTACCATCTACTTAAAGCTGTTGGGCAGCAAGTCTACCACAATTCCTATATTTTCACTAAAACGTACATTTGCTATATCAAATTCCCCAAAATTGTAAAATAGTACGATATAACATCACATCACATTAAAAAAAAAAACATTTTCACCATTATTAACTTATTGGAATGAACCAAATAAACCAATTTCTTCACACTATGGATTGCAACATTAACATTACTGCGAAATGAAGAGGCTCATTAGATAGAAGGGAAACCTGTAATTTACGACGATTTAATTAACTGACTGACGTCAGAGCTAACCTATCCTGAAGGAGGTTGCTCAGAAGTGTAAGAAGTGTAAGAACGCCGAAACGAAAGTTAGGGATTCAGTTCTGAGAAGTTTGAAGCTAAATGTGCATGTCTTCGGAGAGCAGTGAGAAGAATGGTGCCCCCCTCCATGCAGCGGCAATAGCCGCCAGCATGCTTCTGAGAACATTGCCTTTTATTGTGGCACTGCATGATTTGCTTAAAATCCTACCTTTGAGGGATAAAGAAAAGAGCAGAGTCTGTAAACGGTCTATAATCTGTAGCTGGAATGTAAGGTGCTTACGTTTAAGAGGGGAATCAAAAAGGCCACACAATTGCTGTACTGCTGAGCGTCTAGAACATGTGCGGATGTGTAATTTGAATTACAAATTCTCTATCACCATGATGAACACAGTGGTGGCTTGCTGCACATCATTATCAGAAATTGTTCTCGGCTGCCTGTTCATCCTGTTATTTGAAGTTATCGCAGCAACAGGAGGTAAATTAAAGAGAGTGTTTATTAGTTTTAAATCAAATCCTGTTAAAGTCTGGTAGGATAAATTGAAGCGCTTGGACGCCAAACTACAAAGAAGCATAAAGTGGTTAATTTTTTTATTTTTTCTGCACATCGTCACTACGTTATAATATGGTTCCGAGAGGTACAGTGGACTTGAAATAATTAGAAGAGATGTTATATGCATAATTATTAGTAACGTTAAATTGAGCAGGAGAGTAACACAGACACAGACAGTCTCTGCAGGGCATAGCGGTTGGGGGTACCATTCAGGCAATGCAGGCATTCAACCAAAAAGGAATGACTATCTGTGAGATATGAGCGACTCAGTGCCCCTCCCCTTCTGCATGAGGGGGCAATGATTTTGCTTTATGCCACTGAAACAGTGGAAAGGCCTGTATGTATAAAGAAACCTACATAGCACAAACCTAGCTGGAAGCCACATTGTAAATCGGCCACCCTCCCATGCAGTACGTAACGTGGAAGGGGAGTGCAATGTGTGTTGCTGCAAGTCAGTCACCACAAGATACATAACATTATGATGCTGACTCAGATGTAGGTGTCACCTAACACCTGAAGCAGTGTCAACATCAAACACCACAGAGGGGTGCTGTTTGAAAGTTGCAATAAGGAAGTACACTGTGCTTTGAACTCATATGAATGTGCCACCAATGCATGCTACATACTGCAACACACACATAAAGAGCCAATTGTCCATCAAAACAGCATATGTACAGTGCTATGTCCCTTCCTGCACAGATATATCCACCCCACAGGGCAGATAGCCAAGTACCATGGTGCAAACTTGGAAGTGTAGGTGCATGCCTGCATATTAGCTACTGGCACATGGGACATCAAAGGGTTGCCTAATAACATGTCACACATGGGGCATTCTTACATAGTCAAAACGTTGCAGGACAGTGCTGCCAATGTTCGAGACGTGTTGTGCATTGTTACTTACTCATTTCAATAGGCCTAAGTGTCGCACATCATCTGTAATGACACATTTCAAAATGGATGGGATGTCCAGTCTCTGTAGTGCTACTATGTTGCCACCACATCTGACCCCATTGTGTTGGGTGGATGTGTCATGTCCCCTCTAGTGATAGCACACTGATACAAAGGTGCCCTATACAATGCATGGTACATACATACTGACCATCAGTTAGGAATCCAAATCATATGTGCCAGGTCCTTGAGCAAACTCAAGATTGTCATGTCCAACAACACAGTGGTGAGAAGCCCTTACACAAAGCCAGGAACTCACACCATACCACAAACACATATGAGACACAACCAACTCAAAATATCAACTGCCATGCTACATGACAAGCCTGTTGCAAGTCTTAACAACAACTTACTCCTTTAATCTTTTGCAGCGGATCAGAGTTATGGCATACAGCCATGGCTTATGACCCCATTTACCAACCTAAGCACAGCAGCAGAGCATGCCTATAATGAGGGACATTGGAAGGCACAGAATATCGTGGAGAGGACTTTTGGCATCCAGAAATCAAGATTTGGGTGCCTGGGCCTCACAGGAGGCATCCTCCTACATGCCCACACATTGTCTGTAAGATCATAATGACATGTGCTATCCTGCACAACATATTTGTGCAGATGAACATCCCCTTGTAAGAGCAGGTTGATGACCTGCCCGGGGAGGAGGAGGAGGATGGTGTTGAAGAAAATGAGGGGGAACAGCACAACACAGCTGCTGGGATATGACGCAGACAGCACATAGTTGATAACTTCTTCACTTAAAAATTACTTAACTCACCTTGTACATTTTGTAAATAGACATCTCACCTATTCATACAATCCTGTTTTGGTCTGTTCAATCTCCACCACATATACCTTAGTATTGTGAGTCTAACCTCAGGGAATTACAAATACTAATCTGAAGAATACTGTTGAAACATCACATATGATGCATAAGATTGTACTGCCGCCATCTCACACATCACTAATAGCCTTATCACTGGTATGTGACAACTGAAGGACACAATCTATGGACAATAACATATGAATCACATCCACATTGCCAACTTGTTCATCAATAGCTCACACACACAACTACAACATGTCCAAATAGGAGGTAAGCAAGGGGCCCTTGCATGAGGTAGTGGAGATCCATAATTAGAAAGACAGTAATGTTGGAACAGAACACTGTCACAACTCAGTGTGAGAGTTGCAATGGCTGTATGGACCATGCGTGGCAAGGTGGGGGGGGGGGTAGGAGGCTGGCCTGGTTTGTAGTGGGTACCTAAGGTAGTTACACCTTCTACTAGGTCCAGTTATCCCTTATTAGTGAAATGTAGGAAGTGTTCTAGCAGCTTAGGCTGTCTAGAGGTAGCTGTAGTAGAGCAGCTTAGGCTGAACTAGGAGACATGCAAAGCTCCTGCAATACTTCTATAGTTACACAGTACTTATACACAATAAAAGACAATACTCAGTGTTACCAAAAATAAAGGTACTTTATTTTAGTGACACAAGGCCAAAAATAGCTACGAAACAATACTCCTTCTGGAGGTAAGTATTATACACAATATATACAATAGAGACCAAAATCAGGTAAGTAAATAGTCATAGAATAGTGCAAACAGTAGAAAATACAATAGAATGCAATGGGTCTGGGGCCAACACAAACCACATACTCGGAGTGTAGAATGTGAATCACAAATTCCACCCTAGGCAACTGTCGTGTATAGAGGGGCAATGGGAGTGTAGAAAAAACACCAAAGGTAAGTTAAATACCGCACCCCAGAGCCCAGGAAAGTAGGAGTAAAGTACTGAAAGTTTCCTCAGGACACACTACAAGTCGTGATAAGAGATATTGCAAGAATCAAGCAAGACTGCAATCAACAAATAGCGGAATCCTGGACCTGAAGACCTGTGAAGAGAGGAGACCAAGTCCAGAAGCCACAGAAGATTCCAAGAAGGACAGGAGCCCCTGCCAACCTAGAAGATGGTGCAAAAGAGGATTCTCCGGTTAGAAGAAGTCTGAAGAAGAGCACCATAAAAGATGGCTGTGGGTTCCTGTGTGGTGCAGGAGATGTTCCACGTCGAGATGTGCAGGCTGTTTGCATCACTGAATTCATCCAATAAGCCTTGGTTCAAGCAAGGTCGTGGTTTGTGCCAAAATGGCAATGCCTGGACCCAGGAGGGACCTGGGTGCCTCAACTCAGACTGATGAGGCAGAGGGGGCTCGCAACACTGGAGAGAGCCCACAAAAAAAACCAGGCATCACCCACGAGAGTCTCAGTACATGGGGACAAAGAGGATGCAAAGTGCGGTTGGTACAGCACATCAAAAGAAGGTCCCACGCTACCGGAGAACAACTCAGCAAGTTGTGCGTTGCAGGATAGAGTGCTTGGGACCTGGGCTACACTGTGCATGAAGGATACTTGGAAGAAGTGCACAGAAGCCCAAGGGGCTGGAGATGATGTGATGCACCGGGGAACTATTGCAAACTGGGAAGGCAAGCTTTTACCTCCTCTAAATTTGGACAGCTGGACCTTAGGGCAGTCTGGGTCTTGTTGGTCCACCACCTGTGTTCCAGGGAGCATGCTCGTCTTCAGAAGAGGAGTCCCAGAGAACCAGTCATCGTGAGAAAAAGTGCCTGCAGAAGCAGGGAAGTGACTCCGTCACTCTACAAGAGATTTCTTCGGTTCTTCTGGTGCAGAGTGAAGACAGGGAGTCCTCAGAGTGTGCACACCTTGGAAACTTGCAAATGCTGGCTGGAGCTGAAGTTGCAGTTCACAGTAGTCGTCCTAGATACTTTGTTGCAGTTACAGCTGTTCCTTGACCAGTCTGCGGTTGAGCCGATGATCAGAAGCCAAAGCAGAGGGCGCAGAAGATTTCTGGAGGAGTCTTGCAAGCTGAATCTGAAAAGACACCCATAGGAGAGACCCTGAGGTCTCCAGAGTGTCCCAACACCTTGGAAAACAAGATGGCTAATGCCAGGGACACACTGGTTGAGCTCTGGGCACCACCCCTAGGGTGGTGATAGAAAGGGGAGTAGTCACTCCCCTTTCCTTTGTCCAGTTTCACACCTGAGCAGAGACTGGGGGTCCCTGAACCGGTGTAGACTGGCGTAAGCTAGGAGGGCACCATTGGTGCCCTTCAAAGTATTTCCAGAGGCTCTGGGAGGCTACCCCTCCCAAGCCTTTAACACCTATTTCCAAGGAGAGAGGGTGTAACACTCTCCTCCCAAAGGAAATGCATTGTTCTGCCTTCCTGGTACTGAGCTACTCAGACCACAGGAGGGCAGAAACCCGTCTGTGAGGGGGCGGCAGCTGGGGCTGCAGTGGAAACCTCAGAGGGCTGGTTTGACAGTACTGGGAGTCCATGGTGGAGCCCCAGGATGCATGGGATTGGCCCCCTAACACTAGATTTGGAATGGAGGACAATTCCATGATCTTAGGCACCTCACATGGCCATATTCGGAGTTACCATTGTGAAGCCACATATAGGTATTGACTTATATGTAGTGCACGGGTGTAATGGTATCCCCCCACTCACAAAGTCTTGGGAATTAGCCCTAGACAGCGTGGGGTTACCTTTGCTAGTGCACTGTAGTGACTAATTTGGTAACTAGAGAGAGCATAAGCACTGGAGTTCTGGTTAGCAGAACTTCAGTGACACATTTAAGCACTACTGACAACACTACTGACAACACACACTTTAGGCCACAAACTATGAGCATTGGGGTCCTGGCTAGCAGGATCCCAGTGAGACAGGCAAAACATACTGACAAACAGGCAGAAATTGGGGGTAATATGCCAAGAAAGATGGCACTTTCCTACAGGGGGGACATCATTGGTAACAACGGTCATTATGATCAGCCCAGGTGCATCAATAGACAATGGAACAAAAACACGCAATCAGGAACTGAGTCAAAAAAATTGATGCAAATGCATCTAAAACATCTCAAAACACAAAGTATATGACATATGGGCTCTTAGCGTGAATTCCACCTTTGTACTCTTCTCAATGCTGATTTTCAGTGAATTTGACGCATAAAGGTAGTGGGTCAATAAAAACGACACAGGTACGCAATGCGTCTAAAATACTCACACAAATATCATGTGCGTCATATAAATACACGCATAACAGAAAACGTGACGCATGGGGACAGGAAGTGATGTGATAGGAAATCCTGTTTACAGACATGGTACAGTGGGTGTACTTTCACTTTCTCTTTACAGTCAGTGACTCTTTTGACTGTGTGGTTGTGTTCTGGAGTTGGTGGTGTGATTTACCTGCGTATTGTTTCTTGTGGTATCCCTCCTGTCGTGTTTTTTTCAATTATTGTCTGTACTTTGTTCCAGTGTTTGTAAATATGTGTGTATTTTGTGTATTATTGTATTTGTACTGTGGGGTGTCTGTCCGGGATAGTTGTTAAGTTGGGATAGTTTGGGCGTAAGTTTCCTTTATATTCATTTAATTTTCTTTTTCAAAGTAGTTGTTGTCAACCTGTACTGTCATAATATGTCTGGTAGGGGGAGGTTGACCAGGATGAGAGAGGAAGAGTTGGATGGCTTTGTGTGGCTGGTAGCCCACTTCCTGCTGTTGATGTTGGAGATGGGGGGCCGGGTCATACAAGGTTACCGGACTGAGGTGAGGTGGCTGCGGTGGGGTAAGGTGCTCCACCACCTGAAGAGGGTATTTCGGAGTACCAGGAATGAGCACCAGCTGAAGCATTACTGGGGTGATCTGGTGGCCAGGGAGCAGGATCTGCTTGATCATCTTTGTGTGGAGATCAGTGGCCCTATTGTTGAGTCTCCCATTGGCATAATATTTACTGTTCACTACTCTTGAATGACAGTAGCAAATGTGTTGGGGTGCTGCATGCAATGTTTGTGGACAGGTTGTATGCAACCAGAATGAAATGTAACTGCACCAATCTAGACATGGAGTTCACATGTCCTGCCATTATACCAATGCAGGTCAGATGTCTGGTAAGTCATTCACAACCATCACTAAGTCACACATTTCAGGGGCCATGGCAACACCTGTACCGTAGCATAGTATAATGCATGAAATGCCAAGACACCACCAGACTATCATATTTACCTGGATTGTGTCAACAAAGTAGGGCAATGCATGTATAGTGCTACTTTGTCATCCTTTCACACACATGATCCCTGCCATTATGTTAGCAAAGGGGGCTTACCCACCTTAGGGGGCAATGTAAATGGGACGTTGTATACCATCAGACAACTTTGGCACATCAGTCATAGATTACGCAACGCATGACCATTGCAGATTAATAACTGAGACGCATATCCATCACAAAGTGCCTCTGGGTGCCTTGCAGGGCAAGCTTGAATACCTAAGTCAATTTTCTTGCAAAGCACCAGGGTAGTGTCATGAATTTGTTACACAACTCCCCTTATATCATGGAGTTCCATCTTCTATAGATTGCCCACATATGGTTGTTGCAGGGTGTAGCACTACATGTGCCTCAGGCCCAGTGTAGTGTGCAGATGTGTGGCTCTCACTCACCTGAGTGTCAAGGTGTGTTTGTAGTTGTGTGTCTTTTGCACTGTTTTACATCAGGATAACTAGCTCACTCCTCTGAAATAGTACTGTTAGAAATGACAGTCAGGTTACCCCCTGTTGAAGCAAGGACCCTCACTCTAGTCAGGGTAAAAGAGAATCACCCTCAGCTAACCCCTGCTTACCCCCTTGGTAGCTTGGCAGAGCAGTAGGTGTAAAGTATTTGTACTAACACACACATTAACATAATGAAAACACTACAAAATGATACAACACCATTTTACAAAAATAGGAAATATTTATCTAAACAAACAAGAACAAAACAACGAAAATCCGACATACACAAGTCAAGTTATGAATTTTTAAAGATTAAACTAAAAAATAGCGCTTAGAAACACAAAATGCTTCGATGAGGTGTTAACGCGGCGTAGTGACGGAGTTGTTCCCAACAAGCCGACACCAGCAGCGCAGGACACAGAGTTGCGTAGACCCCCAAGTACAGTACCTTTGGTGAAAAGTGAAAACAAGTCGATGCGCGAAGTCGGTGATTGCGGCGTATGTGCGAACCGTTGAATCCGTGCACTTCGAGCGGCGTCATCCATGACCTGGTACGGTGACTTCCACTGAGTCGCGGACTTCGGCGGGGCTGCAGCGATGTTGGGCCTGTGAAGGTATTCCAGCGAAGATCACGGAGTCGGTTGCAGGCGGCGTCACCGGATTCAGCAGCGGCGTCAGTCCGAAGTCGTCCGAAGTCGATTTCCTTGGACTTCCACCAGCTTTCCTTTCAAGGGCCCAGGGACTGGATAGGGCACCACTTGTCAGAGCAGGAGTTTCTCCAGAGACTCTAGGTGCTGGCAGAGAGAAGTCTTTTCTGTCCCTGAGACTTCAAACAACAGGAGGCAAGCACACAAAGTCCAGTCTTTGCCCTCTTACTCTGGCAGAAGCAGCAACTGCAGGATAGCTCCACAAAGCACAGTCACAGGCAGGGCAGCACGTCTCCTCAGCTCTTCAGCTCTTCTCCAGGCAGAGGTTCCTCTTGTTTCCAGAAGTGTACTAAAGTCTGTGGTTTTGGGTTTCCTTCTTATACCCAATTTCTCCTTTGAAGTAGGCCTACTTCAAAGTAAAGTCTCTTTTGAATGTGAAATCCTACCTTGCCCAGGCCAGGCCCCAGACACTCACCAGGGGGTCAGAGACTGCATTGTGTGAGGACAGGCACAACCCTTTCAGGTGTAAGTGACCACTCCTCCCCTCCCTCCTAGCACATATGGCTCATCAGGAAATGCAGACTACACCCCAGCTCCTTTTGTCACTGTCTAGTGTGAGGTACAACCAGCCCAAATGTCAAACTGACCTAGACAGGGAGTCCACAAACAGGCAGAGTCACAGAAATGGTATAAGCAAGAAAATGCTCACTTTCTAAAAGTGGCATTTTCAAACATACAATCTTAAAATCAACTTTACTAAAAGATGTATTTTTGAATTGTGAGCTCAAAGACCCCAAACTCCACATGTCCATCCGCTCCTAAAGGGAATCTACACTCAGATTTAAAGGTAGCTCCCATGTTAACCTATGAGAGGGACAGGCCTTGCAACAGTGAAAAACAAATTTAGCAATATTTCACTGTCAGGACATATAAAACACATTATTATGGGGGTCATTCAGACCTTGGCGGACGGCGGAGGCCGTCCGCCAAGGTACCGCCGACAAATGACCGCGGCGGCCATTCAAACATTTCCGCTGGGCCGGCGGGCGCTCTCCAAAAGAGCGCCCGCCGGCCCAGCGGAAATGCCCCTGCAACGAGGACGCCGGCTCAGAATTGAGCCGGCGTAGTTGCAGGGGTGCGACGGGTGCAGTTGCACCCGTCGCGTATTTCAGTGTCTGCAAAGCAGACACTGAAATACTTTGTGGGGCCCTCTTACGCGGGCCCCTGCAGTGCCCATGCCATTGGCATGGGCACTGCAGGGGCCCCCAGGGGCCCCGCGGCACCCCCTACCGCCATCCTGTTCATGGCGGGTTTCCCGCCATGAACAGGATGGCGGTAGGGGGTGTCTGAATCCCCATGGCGGTGGAGCGCGCTCCGCCGCCATGGAGGATTCAATGGGGCAGCGGTAAACCGGCGAGAGACCGCCGGTTTACCCTTTCTGACCGCGGCTGAACCGCCGCGGTCAGAATGCCCTTGGGAGCACCGCCAGCCTGTTGGCGGTGCTCCCGTGCGTATGTCCTACCTTAACCATACACTGCATCCTGCCCTTGGGGCTACCTAGGGACTACCTTAGGGGTGCCTTACATGTAAGAAAAGGGAAGGTTTAGGCCTGGCAAGTGGGTACACTTGCCAAGTCGAATTTACAGTTAAAACTGCACACACAGACACTGCAGTGGCAGGTCTGAGACATGATTACAGAGCTACTTATGTGGGTGGCACAACCAGTGCTGCAGACCCACTAGTAGCATTTGATTTACAGGCCCTGGCACCTTAAGTGCACCTTACTAGGGACTTACTAGTAAATCAAATATACCAATCATGGATATACCAATCAACCATACAATTTCCACAGAGAGCATATGCACTTTAGCACTGGTTAGCAGTGGTAAAGTGCTCAGAGTTCAAAAGCCAACAGCAACAGGTCAGAAAAAATAGGAGGCAGGAGGCAAAAAGATTGGGGATGACCCTGTATAAGCAAAAAGTCCAACAAGTACACACTGTAATTTGTTGTCCACTAGTAGTGACAGTGATATGACAACAAGCATGGTTTTCTAGTCATATCTTTAAGGTAGACCTGCCCCTTCACCATCGGCGAAGTGGCAAGATTTAAGGACCCAGATGTATCCAGTAAGTGTGATTATGTGTGTCCTGAGAAGCAATCTAGGGTTTGGTGTGAGTGAATCATGTGTGTTGCACACAATGCTAGATGTGATAAGCTGTCAAATGATCTGATATCAAAGTAGGCTGGATGGTGAAATTTTGTCCCATTTAAAGGTCCCCATGCACGAGCAGAGGGTCATATCTTGTGAGACTTGTGGTGCTTAATGGGCAGCATTGTGTAAACAAGGTGATGACAAGCAACATGTACGGCGATATGTGACTAAGAAGTGCAACGCTGTGAGAATATTGGCACTGGGGCTCTCCATCATTCTCACAACACAGGGATGAACCATTTTGAACCCAATTGGGTGCATCACTGTATATGGTGCCCCATATTTTGCACTCCATGTACATAACACTTATGTGGAATGTAATAGGCGTGCATGCAGGTCAAGTCCAGACGTGTGCTGGCATGGATATAGGTGTGTAAGAAATTGTATTGGCACATTAGGTATTGTAAGAAAGTACCATCTTGCCTGGCATGTTACCCCCATTTTTACTAGTTTGTGGCCTATATGTGTTCCCTGTGTGGGCCTAACTGTATCACTGAGACTCTGCTAACCAGAATCTCAGTGTTTATGCTCTCTCTGCTTTTACAATTGTCACTGCAGGCTAGTGACCATTTTCACCAATTCTGATTGGCACACTGGAACACCCATATAATTCCCTAGTATATGGTACTGAGGTACCCAGGGTATTGGGGTTCCAGGAGATCCCTATGGGTTGCAGCATTTCTTTTGCCACCCATAGGGAGCTCAGACAGTTCTTACACAGGACTGCCACTGCAGCCTGAGTGAAATAACATCCACGTTATTTCACAGCCATTTTACACTAATCTTAAGTAACTTAGAAGTCACCTATATGTCTAACCCTCACTTAGTGAAGGTTAGGTGCAACGTTACTAAGTGTGAAGGCAACCTGGCACTAACCCAGGTGCACCCACATTGTTCAGGGCAATTTCCCCTGACTTTGTGAGTGCGGGGACACCATTACACATGTGAACTACATATAGGTCAATACCTATGTGTAGCTTCACAATGGTAACTCCGAACATGGCCATGTAACATGTCTAAGATCATGGAATTGTTCCCCCAAGCCAAATATGGTACTCACTCAGAGGTGTCCATTGTGCCCTCAAACCTCTGCATCCAAGATGGCAGAGGTCTGGGACACACTAGAGGAGCTCTGGGCACCTGCCCTGGGAGTTGCTGGTCAGGGGAGTGGTCACTCCCCTTTCCTTTGTGCATTTTCACGCCAGAGCAGGGCTGGGGGGATCCCTGAACCGGTGTAGACTGGCTTATGCAAGGAGGGCACCATCTGTGCCCTGCAAAGCATTTCCAGAGGCCAGGGGAGGCTACTCCTCCCAGGCCCTTCACATCTATTTCCAAAGGGAGAGGGTGTACACCCTCTCACTGAGGAAATCCTTTGTTCTGCCTTCTTGGGACTGGGCTGCCCAGGCCCAGGGGGGCAGAAACCTGTCTGAGGGTTGGCATCAGCGGTAGCTGCAGAGAAAACCCCAGAAAGTTAGTTTGGCAGTACCCGGGCTCTATGCTGGAGACCCGGGGATGCATGGAATTGTCCCCCCAATACCAGAATGGTATTGGGGTGACAATTCCATGATCTTAGACATGTTACATGGCCATGTTCGGAGTTACAATGGTGACTCTATATATAGGTATTGAACCATATGTTGTGCACGCGTGTAATGGTGTCCCCGCACTCACAAAGTCCGGGGAAATTGCCCTGAACAATGTAGGGGCACCTTGGCTAGTGCCAGGGTGCCCTCACACTAAGTAACTTTGCAACTAACCTTCACTAAGTGAAGGTTAGACATATAGGTGACTTACAAGTTACTTAAGTGCAGTGTAAAATGGCAGTGAAATAACGTGGATGTTGTTTCACTCAGGCTGCAGTGGCAGTCCTGTGTAAGAATTGTCACAGCTCCCTATGGGTGGCAAAAGAAATGCTGCAGCCCATAGGGATCTCCTGGGACGCCAATAACCTGGGTACCTAGGTACCATATACTAGGGGATTATAAGGGTGTTCCAGTGTGCCAATCAGAATTGGTAAAATTATTCACTAGCCTAAAGTGACAAATTTAAAAGCAGAGAGAGCATAAACACTGAGGTACTGGTTAGCAGAACCTCAGTGACCCTTGTATAGATTGTGAACTGGACCTTCACATCATTTGCCACCTCCTCCCACCTTAAGTTCCTCTTGGTATTTACTACTCTGGTGTTATTACCCTCTACCCATGAGGACAGGCCACAATCTTTAAAAAGAGATGCTGTGAAGGTCCCAGAGGGAGCCTGATGGTTACTATCAGCTCTGGGGGTCACTACCATGTCTACCAAGGATGGCCAAAGCCTTTGGTCCAAGAAAATATCATCAAGATGGCTCGCACAAGCTCCCCTCCTAAATGTGGGCATGGCCGGTACATATGATCTTGTATTTCCATTGGCCTGTTTTAGCCCCATACTAATAATCTGGTTCTCAAGGTGGACTGCTACCCCCATAGCTCTAGGTGTCTCTTCCTGAACTGGGTTTCTTCTACCCAGGAGTCCATCACAATGATAGATGGTTTACAAATTGTCTTTATTAATTCTCAACTTAGTGTTACAGTCCCCAGCAACTACAAGCTGCAAGTACCTGGGGAGATAAGCTAAGATATCTGCAAGTTGGTTCACTGTCGCAATTTGGTCGCTTAGAGGGGCAGGTTTAATATAGACATTTATAATGGCTATACATATAATTCCCAATTGGGTCGCAATCTTGAGCTCTACTATCAATATGCCCATACTATTACACAGGATTTCTTTTGCTCTTAAAAATAACTCTTGGTTGAGCCAAACTACAAGGCCTCCTGCAGCACGTCCTGAGGATGAAGGTACTGCCTGTTTTTGAAAAGTTAAATATCCCGCTCTGTGTAGTATTTCTGGAGTCCAGGTCTCTTGCATCATAATAACATGGTGTTGATCTATAAAATTACACCACTCTGGGTTATTTAACTTTGTTCTCAGACCCGCCACATTCCACAATAGAAGCCTGACTGGTTCAGCATCACACCTTCCAAGTCCCCTTTTTCCACCTGGTCTAGTTCCAACTGATCTCTCCTCTAGAACTCTAGGTCTCTCAGTGAGAGCTCCATGATTGGATTTGCACCCTACCTCTCTATTAACTAGCGGCCAATCCAATTTAATATTTATCAGCTCTTCACTACTTGCAGCAGCTTGTTCCCCGTAAATGATTGTAACACCTCCTGTCAATCAACATCTGATGTATGCCCAGTACATTCTGAGCTTACACGTGTTGGGAGATGGAGGGGGGTGCTCTAGTATATAATGCTTTTCTAGAGTTTGTAGGGGCCTGAGGGACTAATGATGTAATCCTTATTTGGGACGTCATGTGTGGTCTAAATCTTTGCTCGAGTAATAAAAGGCCATCCACAAGCTCTTGATTGGCTAATTTCAGCCCAATTAAATCTTGACCCAAGTCTATGCTTTTGATTCTCATAGCATATCTTATATCCTCTTTTATTACTGATCTGCAGCACCTTGTTTGTCTAATGTAGTGGATTATTTTATTTTTAAGTGAATCTTGAGTTTCTCTTTTGTCTGCAGACAGTTTGGGTCATTTACCAAGAACAGATCATACTGCATTCCTAGTTTGTTATTCCAGGGAAATCTTTCCATGATTCCTTGCTTAACACGAGTCATATACCTTCCGTTGTCTCCTGACACCCATTCTTTCTCTCCTACTGAATTGGGGCTACTACTATGTGCAGTGGGTGGTGCTCGAAGTCCCATATGGGGCATATCCTTCCAAGGCTTAGGTTTAGATATATTACTTTGTGTCTTTCCACATTCTGTATTATCATGCTTACTAATAGAAGGAATGGGAGGTATAGATTTCTGGGCAAGATCTACCAATAAAGAAGGAGATTCGAGCTTTGCGACCATGGTCGTCAGACAATCCAATTTATCTTCCAACCTTTTACTTAATAAGCTTATATAAGCTTTCAAATTCTCAATTTCACCTCTCACTTGTGTTAGATACACTCCCGAAGGGACTTCATCTTTGCTGCCATCATCGTTATCAGCCCTATTAGGGTTAACCCTATCTTCAGAAGTACATTCAAGATCTTTAAATGGTGCATAACGATGAGAACTTTTGAGAGATGGCTCCACTAAGGGAGTACTGTCCTGCAAGGGATGGTAATGATTCATCAAAGAAGTTGCAAGAAGTCCATCCTCCATATGACCTCTCAAATGATTTCTCCTACTAGTTTCAGAGGCCTAGGCATGTTGACCAACTTTTTTGAAGTAGTTTTTAATACCTTTGTCAGCAGCCTTTGCCCCCCCCCGCCATCAATAGCTTTGTTTTTCGGAGCGAGTAGACTTTCTACTTCTTCAATTAAATTATCAATTTCAGTCAGGGTACAATTCTCAGCCGAATGTCTAGGCAGCTTTTTCTGGCCCCTCAAAATCACAAATTTTTACCAGAAGCTTTCCTCTTGCCCATTCTTGTACACTATTAAGTAGTGTTACAAATTTTTTTAAATAAAACAAATTAAAAAAGAAAAAAGCAAGACAGAGTGCCAAAAAATTGGAAAAATCAAGGGCCTCTTCCGGCCACTGACAGGCCAAGGACGGGCCCACCCTTGGCCCGGGCTTTGTCCGAGTGGGCCCGTGCGCGTCCTGCTCAGTGGGAAGAAGAGTCTAGTTTTATAAGCCTCTGGGCGTGGTGGAAATGTCAGGAGCGACTTCCTGTCGCAAAGAATGGAGGTATATGGAGATCTGGCCCCCCGGTCCTTCTGCCAAGCGTCCTACGCAGCGGAAAGAAGAGTCAAGTTTTATGCGCCTCTGGGCGCGGTGAAAGTGTCAGGAGCGACTTCCTGTCGCTAAGAATGCAGGGATATGGAGTTCTGGTCCCCCCGGTCCTTCTGCTGAGTGTCCTGCACAGCAGTAGGAAGAGTCTAGTTTTATGCACCTCTGGGCACGGTAGAAGTGTCAGGAGTGACTTCCAGTCGCAAAGAATGCAGGGATATGGAGGTCTGGCCCCCCGCTCCTTATGCCGAGCGCCCCACGCAGCGGGAAGAAGGGTCTAGTTCTATGCACCTCCAGGCGCGGTGGAAGTGTCAGGAGCGACTTCCTGTCGCAAAGAATTCAGGGAAATGGAGTTCTGGCCCCCCAGTCCTGCTGCTGAGCGTCCTGTGCAGCAGGAAGAAGAGTCTAGTTTTATGCGCCTCCAGGTGCGGTAGAAATGTCAGGAGCGACTTCCTGACGCAAAGAATGCAGGGATATGGAGTTCTGGCCCCCCGGTCCTTCTTTATGCGCCTCGGGCACGGTGGAAGTGTCAGGAGCGACTTCCTGTCACAAAGAATGCAGGGATATGGAGTTCCGGCTCCCCGGTCTTTCTACTGAGTGTCCCGCGCAGTGGGGAGAAGAGTCTACTTTTATGTGCCTCTGTGTGCATTGGAAGTGTCAGGAGAGACTTCCTGTCGCAAAGAATGAAGGGATATGGAGCTCTGGCCCCCGGTCCTGCTGCAGAGCGTCTCGCGCGGCAGGAAGAAGAGTCTAGTTTTATGCACCTCCCAGCGGGGTGGAAGTGTCAGGAGTGACTTCCTGTCACAAAGAATGGAGGGATATGGTGTTCTGGCCCCTTTGCCTTTCTGCCGAGCATCCCACCCAGTGGGAAGAAGAGTCTAGTTTTATGCGCCTCTGGGCGCAGTGGAAGTATCAGGAGTGACTTCATGTCACAAAGAATGCAGGGATATGGTGTTCTAGCCCCCCAGTCCTTCTGCCGAGCATCCCATGCAGTGGGAAGAAGAGTCTAGTTTTATGCACCTCTGGGCACGGTGGAAGTGTCAGGATCGACTTCCTGTAGCAAAAAATGCAGGGATATGGAGTACTGTCCCCCTGGTCCTTCTGCCAAACGTGTGACTAATCATGCCAACAGCAAAGGGTACACTGCACTGGCAGTCTTACCAATACCAGACTTTGCCATGCACCACCCCCCACCTGTCAATGTGGAATTATACACCGTAATGTACACAGTCTTACCCCAGGTGCTGTATGTGTGTGTTTATTTCCCCATTCCTATGTGTCTCACATGGTTGTGTCAGAGTAGTTGAAGGCTCAGCGTGTAAATGTTGTGACCTACAGTTGGCTATCTGTGGTACATATTTTCTTTAGTGGCACATTTCTGTTCAGCATCAAGATGTGTGGTTCCATACTACACCAGTTTAGTTGGTCTGGGTGGTGGCATGTTTCTAGTGATACAGGACCACCCTGCTATTCCCCCAGCGCCTGCTCAGATTAGTGTTCCCTGCTCCCAGTCGGCATCCTCACTGCATGATGGAGTGGTGGCTGCCTTATATGGATGTGTTGTAAATGTGCTGGGTGGTGGTGCTACTGGCATATGTCATGTACAGTTACAATGAATTGTGTGCTGTGAGATGCAGCACACATGAGTTTGGGCAAGAAGGCAAAGCAGTTGCAAGTTGATACTGCAAGGGACACCACCATGACGTGAACCCAGGCATGGCATTGACTAACTACCTAGTCTCTGAAGTCTTGATCATGTTGGTAGGGTTAATATGACTATATACAATGGATGTTGTTATGACACAACCAGAGGCACAGTCATCATACATGCCATACATCCCATGTGCTGCTTTTGTACATGTAGGTATTTAAGCCTGGTGATTGACATGTGTCCAGGTTATGTATGTGTTATGGTGCATGGCACTACCAAGACGTAGGTACATGTGTAGCTTACGTCAGCATGGTGAAACTTGCTAAATGTGCAATGTGTCCCTCAGCACTCCTTTGACATACATTGTGTAAACCCTATATGCCTCCCCCTTCTAGCACTTGACAATTTTACATGAATTTCCCCCATGCAACTTTGTGGTGTTTCCTGGTAGTCTGTACTGTCCTGTCCTGTGATTCCAGTGACCAGTTCCTGCAAGATGACCGCTGCAACCATCTTCTGTATCTTGTCCAAGTCCTCTTGTGGTGCTGGACTCTCACCTCCAGTTTGCAGTGCTGCCTTCCTGTTCCTTGCCCTTTTTTTGCTCGTCCTTTGCTTAAATAATGCCAGGGTTTCTTTCACTCTGTTACGGTTCTCCTGACCTCTGCCACACTGTTATTCTTGTCTACTATCTGTTGCAAAATTGCCTCTCTCCTGCCAATTAGCAATTTTGAGGTGACGAAGAGTTGATGTTGATGCTCCGTCACCTCTCTCACCAGTATCTCATGCTCCTCCACACTGAAACAACACTTTCTCTTTTTCTTCTCTCTCCCCTGGGTCTTGACTGTGTCCTCCTGGCTTGGTCCTGGTTGACTGGGGTCCTTATTGGGTCTCTCCTGGCTTTCTGGGGCCATGTTACCTCTCCTTTGCACAGTTTTCTCCGTTAGCATCTGTATTTGACACGAATGCGGGTAAAAATGGTGCATTTCCATTTTGCAACATGTTTACATGTCGTAAAACGGGTTGGAGTCATTTTTACGGCGATAACTTAATTTTGCCTAAGACAAGGCGCAATGGTTAATGTAAAAAAAATTGGTTCAAACCTATTTTTAGTGCCAGCCAGTGTCATAGTAGAAATATGACATGCCGTTAAAAAATGGCGGTAGTCAGCACTAAACTTTTTGACGCGAATCTGCGCTAACGCAAAAATTATAAATATGGGCCTGAGTGTCTTCGACTTGGTACTCTCTTTCTTTTTGATCTTCTATTTACCAGACTCTCGGTATCACTGTCACTCAGACTTGATTCTTCAGTCTCCTTAGCAATAGTTGGAGGCACTTGCACGTCCGACACTGAATGCTTCTTGGGACTGTTGTCTCCGGGTACAACACTTTCCTCTAGCAAGACTGATCCTTTATCAGCATTGGAGCTTGCATGAGTCATCTGATTCTGTCTTTACCCTTTTGGACCATCCAATGTTCCTGTCTCACTCAGAACCAAATTACATCAAATCTGCGCTGCTGCAACCACTTTTCCAGTACCTACCGCTTAGCTAACCTGATCCCTCTCACACACTGTAACTGAGCCTTCTGGAACAGGTGCTGCATCATCAAGGTGACCAGGAACTTTGCACTTGTGGCTCACATGTGCCCAGTTTGGGAGACCAGCATGCTTCACAGCTGTGGTGGTTACCAAAAACACTAGGTAAGGTCCTCTAAACTATGCTTTCAAACATGTTCCCCTTATAAGCGTTTGCTGACATAGATGACCCAATCACCTGGGCATAGGTCATTACAAAGCTCCTGCTGCAGCTGTGTGATGACTTCTCAAACCTGATGAGACAAAGAATGAACCATGTCAGTCAGTCCTTTGCAATAATCTAGTCCCAAGTCATCTGCAATGTTCACAAGCGCGTTTGCAGTCACTGCTGGCAATCTCATGGCTAGCCCCATGATAATTTCATGAGGGGGCAACATTGTCTTTCGAACAGGTATTCTATGCATACTTGTCAAGACAAGAGGCATCTGGCCATTTCAAAATGGTTGATGCCGATACTTTTGCCAGTCTGGACTTCAGGGTTTCATTAATCTGTTCTATAAGTCCTGGAGACTCAGGTCTGTGGCTGCAATGCAATCTTTGCTCAACCTGTAATGCTGCACATAACAATTCAAGGATCTCACTGCTGAAACAAGGTCCTTGTTCTGATTCCAGAGAAGTTAGGAAGCCAAATCGAGGTATCATCTCCCTCAATAACAGCTTTGCTACTGTGAGACTATCATTTCTCTGGATTGGGTAAGCTTCCACCCAGTGAGAAAAAATGCAAACTATAACCAGGATATATCTTAGTGCATTGCACATGGGTAATTGTATGAAGTCAAGCTACATTCTGTTAAACTGTCCTTTTGATCTACCTATGTGACTCAGTGCAACAAATGTGCATTTTCCTGCATTCATCTGCTGGCATGTGACACATCTGTGACATACAGTTTTGGCAATCAATCTAAATCAGGAACTAAGCCAGGTTTGTCTGAATGTTCCGATCATTGCCAAAGATGATCTTCATTTCTCTTAGCACATCCTGCTCTAACCCAGCTTTGCTGTTCTTCCTCTGTCACTTCGTCCTGCAACCTCTTCAATTCTTCCCAAGTAACAATAGAAGTTAATAAAAAAAGGTTTGACATGTCTCATCACTGTTTTTAGTGCTCCACTGCCCATAAAAAGAGGTGCAGCTAAGAATGGCATACCTCATCACTTCATCTGCACAAGTATTTTCTAAGGATACTTAGTTATCAGATTTTCTGTGTGTGGCACAACCTCAATTTATGCAGGCAACTCTAAGGCATTCAATAAAATGTCAAACTTGCCACTAGGGGATTCAGAAGAGGTCACAAAACCTCTTTGGAACTAAAACTGTCTGAAATCATGAACATCATCAAAACCATACTTACTTTTAATGAAGATGGTCTCTTTAAGCTGTTCAGAAACACATTAAGCTCTGGTAAGAGCAATTCAATTCAGCTACTTGGGCAGAAAACACTCCTTGAAGCCAGGAGGCTTCTATCACACCTGAGACCGTGCAAACTACTTAACCAGCTCTCAGGGTACCATCTTTATCTTTTAAACAGTAGCTATCAATGAACATGACATCTTGAATATCAGGCCTTAGTTTTGGTGCATAAATCAGCCACATCAAGACAGTCATGCTCAACTTCATCCTCGCAGTCACCAACATTTTCAACAGTATTAGACAAAAGGGTAGCCGGATTAAGCACATTGCAATGCTTGATATTTACATTACAAGACCCAAGAATAACTAGCTCATAATGGGTCACACAAGCAGATGTAAGATACTTTTTATGGATTAACAAAATTTCCACTGAATGGGGAATAAAAAAGTTCAGGGGGTGGCTTTTAACAATGCCTTTGCACTGTTTGATGCTGATGCTAAGAGCCGCGACAGCCTTTAAACAACCAGGCAGCACTGATGCTACAGGATCAAGTGTAGATTAAAAATAACTACATAAATACACAGGATGCTGTCAGGAGGGTAGGTCCATGGCCTGAGGACACGCTGACAACATTTGTCAGTTCCAGTTCCTGACATGTGATTCCTAAGGAGCTCACTCTTGAAACTGTGGATGGGCAACCTTTTTTGACATAGCCAGTTGACTTAAAGTAAGTGACTGCCTCTTGTTTTGTGTTTTTTTAATTCCCGCATTTGGGTACTTTCTAATTAATGTTTTGGAGAAGTTGTTAGTTTTTGTTATGGTCCTGATGAATCGTCAATGGATCCGGCCGGACCACCAGACGCGAAACATGTAGATCCACGATAAGAGGTACTATGATAGGTTCAGTCCTCTCGTGCTTGTTTTGTGAGCATAATCACTACATTTTGACTCTCATCCTGGTTTTAATCTTGATCTCCATCTTATTGATACTGAATAAATCCATGATGTGTTTTCAAGATGGAAAACCAATTTTACTCTTTCCTTCTCTCCATATTGCTCAGGTACCTGGTATAAGGTATCTCATCTATATGACTTGATTCCACTAGCTAACATAAGAGCAACACGGTCACGAGCCCCCTTCGGGGAGCCCGTCAGGCATTGCAGTGCCGGCTTGTCGAGGAGCTTTCCCGATGATGAAGCTAGCCATCCACTGGGATGCATGAGGGATCTTGCTCCTGTAGGATTAGGTCCCCTGGAATCTCTTCCCCCCCTTGGAACAGTGTACCCTTTTATGATTAGATGAAAAATAAGCCACCAGCTTGTTTGCATTTCCATGTAGCTGGGTCACAGCTGAGAGAGCACATTCCTCCCTCTCACAGCAAAACAAAAAAAAACATTTGTTATAATCGGACATTTCCAGACCTTAGTCTTGCTGTAGTCTTTCCCTCAGCTCTGTGAAGGCACGCATGCACTTGTCATGCGATGGTACCGGATCAGACACATCCTTATGAGTCAGCCTCTGTAAAGGCTTGGGCAAAAGGGAAAAGTTTGGAATCCATTGACAACAGTAGCCAATGATTCCCAGAAACAGTCCGAATTATTTCTGTGCAACAGGAGGATTCATTTGCATGATGAATGAGATTATTTATTGGTACACCTTCCTCACACCTTTCTCAATGTGGTGACCTAAATACAGGGCCTCTTTTGTGCAGTACTGTAACTTTGCTCTGGAAACTTTATATCCATTTTCTCCTAAATGATTCAAGAGAGATACTGTATCTCTCCTGCATGCTTCACAGGTGTTTGAGGCAGCCAAAAGGTCATATATGTACTGCACCAAAGCTGAGTGATAGGGCATTTTAGGAGACTCCAGAATCTTTTTCAAGATCTGATTAAAAATGGATGGTGACTCAGTACACCCTTGAGGAGCTTGGCACCATGCCAAAACAAGACTGCCGAATTTGAATGCAAAAAGGAATTGACTTTCCTCATGAAGGTGAAAGGAAAAGAATGCCTGACAAAGGTCAATAACTGTAAACTATTCTGCTTCACAGGGAATTTGCAATAAAATCATTGTAGAATTCAGCACCACTGGAGAACACGGAACGACAATCTTGTTCCATTTTCTCAGGTCCCGGATTATGCTGTACTTTCCATTGGGCTTCCGCAATCCTATAATGGGAGAGTTACACAGGCTTCCTAAAGTCTCTTTCAGGACACCTTGTTCAATTAGACTATTTATCAGGGGCATAATTACAGCATAATTACAGCAATTGTCTCGAGGGTCATATTGTATGGGGGTGCCTCTGGGTATACTACATTTAGCTTCACTGTTATTTTAATAGGCTCAACTAATTTAATGAGTCCTGTATCTTTTTCTGAAAAATCCCAAACATCTGGTAGAACCGTGCCTTTTAAATCTTTGGGAAAATCTTTACATGTCAGTATTGGGAACCATGTGACACTTGGTTACTGCTCTACAATTTTTCAGGGCACATCGTCATTTGTCTGGATTTCAGTTCCTCTAGGTGTGCAGCTAATGAAACAGTTTAGCTTACACAGCAGGTCACGTCCTATCAAGTTTACTGGACTTAAATCGCAGACAACAAATTGGTGCTCATCTTCAAATGAACCTATTTTTACAGGGAAATGTTGTGTGCAGGTTTTGTTAGCTGCTTATTTGCAACGAGTACAACCTGAGTTCTTCTTCCTGGAGTATGTATGGCACTTCTGCCATTCTGATTGTGGAATTTGTAGCATGTCCCATAACGCTGGCATTTACATAGCGACCACACTGATTTACTGCGAAGGATGCAGCAAACATGCAATCCTCATCAAAGAGAGCTATTAGCTTGGAGAACTCTTGGTCACTCATTCTCCATCAAATGTATCAAGGGGTACTGTGGTGCTATTTGATTTACATTTGCAACCTGGTTCACCTGATGTTGGGGAACAACCATATGCTGTTGCTGTGCCATGGGGGCTTGAGGTACCTCTATATGCTGTCTTGGGGACAAATTCACAATTTGTACACAGGTCACTCTACTCTCTGAATTTGAACTTGATTATTGCCTTGTGTATGAGAAACTCCTACATTCTGTACTAAATTAGTCACATTATTATATGGACATTCCCTCCACTAATGTCTCAAATTTCTGCACATTCAAAGTTGAATATCAACCTCATTTCCCCTCTGATCTATCTGCGCATCAGGTCCCCTACTTCGGAGCTGAACAACATTAGTTACTTGCTGTGGCACACCTTGCATTCTGTCAGTATTCCCCAACATCTGTGGACTCTGATTCACTTTCTGTGCAGCCTTCAATTGCATCACTATTACCCCTTCCTTTATCTTTTTCTGCTTCAACTCTATCTCATCAATGTAGTACTTTGCATTCTGCAGGATCTAATCAATCAGTTTGTTCTGCCAGCAATCAAGTGCAGCTGAATCATCCCGCTAGTGACTGGCTGCAATCCTTGTACAAACCTAAACACAAAATGAGCCATATCATTTGGTTCTATTGTCTCTGTAACACTATGCTGTTTGAAAGCTTGCAGCAGTCTTTTATAATGTGCTTGAATCAACTCCTTTGAATCCTGGGCTGTCCTATCAATATTCTGTAAATCAATACCTTTCGGGACACTTTTCAAAACCTCAACTAGCTTGTGATACTTTTTCATCACATCTTCAGATTGTGCACCTGTAATTGTATTTCTCCAAGGTTCACAATCAGGCCAGTCAACACTTGTTTACATTCAAGCCAGAAATCAATTGGAACCACAATGTCAAACAGCATATTGAGATCTTCCCACAGGCATTCTGAAAGTTTAATGAATCCCGCTGTCTGCTTGTACCACTCCATTGGTTTCTCTCTCAATCTTGGGTAATCATTTGTGAGTCCCAAAATATCAATTTGACTCCAGGGTACACGTACAAAACCTCCACCTGGTAACTCTCTCATGGGGATCATTCTCACATTGTCCTTGGCATGCTTTCCTCCTGCCGGACACACACTTGGCTTTGCTTTCTTCTGACCTTGTTTCTTAGCCCTTCTGCCTTCCCATTTATCTGCAGCTCCCCATTTCAGAATGTATGTAATCAATTCTGTTATATGCAGCTTCATTCCAGGAGACCTCATATTATCTATGTCTTTGGTTGGGAACTCCAATCTGTAACTTCTTTTCAGGGGTTTTGATTTCTCTAAATCCACATCATATTTCTCTTCTACTTCTGCTAATCTCTCATATGCCTATCCTGCATGTTGTGCAATATCTTTGCACATGAACTGCAGTTCACCTTTTGTGTAAATTTCCAATTGGGCTGTGTCCAATGTGTCTAAAATCCATTCATTTAATTCTGATTTTAATCTAGATACATTCACTGATCTATGTCTCTCAGGGGTCTCTTCTGTTCTCATGTTGCTGTTTAGCACGTCTGTTGTGCCTTGTAGACTCAGATTATTTAACTAATCTTGTGCAGTGAAACCTTGCAAACTGATATTGCTTCTCTGAGGTAATTCTGCTCTCACTTGTCCCTTTTTCTGCTGATTTGGGGCATTAAATTGTGACATGTTCTCGTGTGTGTCAAAAGGTACTCCTCCTTGCGGTGTGCTGCATTGTTCATTTTGAAACTCATCAAGTCTGACCATATAGTGAAGTGGATTTCCTTTAGGTAAACCTCACAACAGGAGTAAATCCTCTCTGGCTTGTCATTTGATTTGGATCTACACTGTGGACAGGGGTTATTGGTTTGATAAGTGGCAAACTTCTCTCCATTCCTGAATTAATGGAATTTACTGATCTCTGCACACCTATTGGTGATATTCCAGTTGAATTAGTCAATGTATTAGGAACTGTCGGGCATTTACTAAATGGGCATTACTTCCAGATGTCCCTGAGTCTGAGGAATGGTCATTCCTACACTCTTTCCAGTCAGGACAGTGCTTTAGTGTTAACCTGTTTGACTCAGGCTAACTTTGACAATGTCTGAACTGGAGTAAACATTGACACAGGTTGATTTTGAACACAGTTCTGCAAGGTTGGATTCACACCAAGTGTCTGCACTGTTTGATCCGCATTAGGAATTGGCACAATCTGATTCGCAGCAGCTGTTTGAATGGGCTGTACTGTATTAACACTTTGAGCTGTCTGATTTGCATCCAGAATCTTTGTCACTGAATTTGTGGGTGTACCTGGCACTACCTGAATAGGGGTCTGTGTAACTGGGGCGGTTGTCAGATTCAGAATTACATTTTGTGCTGCTCCACTTGTTATTTGTGTCTCGACTGAACGATAAAGGGGCAGACAAATCATTAAAAGCTGGTTGATAAACTCATCAGTTGAATCACTCTCAGAGATGTGCACGTGGTGAGTGACATCTAGATGCACTTTAATCCAAAGTTGGCAGCATGTGCATGGAAGCTCCAAGGGGTGGGCACTGATGATTACATTGCCCCGGAGTCCAGCACCTGTTGTGGTGAGGAGTGAAAGTGGATTACAGGGACAGTTGAAAGTTACTGTATGCAGCTGTTCCAGACCGCCGTGGGTGGCCCTAACTAAGTGGTGGCAGGCACCCTGGTGAAGGAGCACACAGTCTGCAGTATGACTAGGCTGAGGATCTTCCCACCTGTTTTGCCGCTTACCGCCAGTAACGCTGTGCCCCAGGTCTGCGGGCTTCGCCAAGGTGTGTTTCAACATGACTCCTGCCTAGAGGAATGCACCACTGTGGAGAAGCTGCAACACCTCTCAACATAGGCTCTATGGGTCAAGAGATTGACAGTGTGGCCGCCCTAACCCGGACCATCCAGTGACGATGTAAACCTGCCAGGGCCAGGCTGGGGAAAGAGTTGCGGATGTGTGGAAGGGATGTCTTCTGCACAGGTCATGGAGGACCTGCAGAGCATGGCTGCTGCTGGCTTGTGGTGCACAAGTGGTCGGCCCCCCTCCTGGACAAGTGCTCCAAGAGGCAGTACATTAACCTCGCACCCGATGTCCTGCAAGGGGCCTGGAGGGATGACTGCCTCTGCTTGAGTAATCACAAGTCGCTCTCAACCCTCAGGGGTGTCACCCAGGTTACCACAGAATCCACAGTAGGAGGGAAGGCATTTCTTCTACCTTCCAGCAAGGTTGAGCCCTAATTACCGTATCCCATGTAGTAGGCACACCAGTGCTTCTGCGGCCTACATTTAACACCTGCATAGCGTAAGCAGGATACCGGGGAATAGTGTAATCTGACCTTGTCCGATGGAGAGCAGCAAGCAGTAATTCACAGGTGTGCATACGGGAAGGGTATATTCAGTAATCCTACTGTTTGGGTCTTGTTAGGATTATACCACAGAAATTACTGTAGGAAGATGTACTAAGAGAGCAGGTGCACTGTGCCTTACGTTTCCCCTGCGATCAATGTGATTTACCCTAACAAACCGGCCTTGCCTACAAAGAAATTCTGGTCTCATGTTGTTACTGAGGAGTTTATGGTGACACTGGGTAATTTCCATGTTTACTTCTGCATTTCATGCCCTGATGCTTTTTGTTTTATGTTGTTGTTAGCGCTCTAATGGTCTGGACAATTAGCATAACTTCAGGAACTGATCTGATCTACATGTGTTTGTGAATAATGTTGTTTTGGTCTATGTTATAAATACAATGTAACTTTTTAAATATAATCTGTGTGGATTCTCTTTTGGAGTGTATTTTTTGTGTCACTGGTGTGAGTGTGTTTCGCAAATGTTTTACACATGATGTCTGGGAATAAGACTGACAGCTCTGGATCAAGCTACCAGTGGGAGAGCACAGGTTATCATTGGTGTGTAACTTACTTGTGTTAACGCGTCCGTCTATGCTAATTTATACACATCAGGACTCGTTTTAGGTCGATGAATCTTTTGACCCAGTGGTAGGTCTCCGTAAAACGAGATTATCAAACATCACAATTTCCTTTTTAATAATCATTAATGAAATATCGGCGCATTCATTTGCTTCTGATTCAAATAATCACACCTTAAAGAAGAGTTTGTGATTTTATTCCCTATTGATTACAATCTAATATTAAACGTAGTAATCTCAAAACCAAGAAGCATAAAGCCATAATCACAGAGTGGCAATTATAATAAACTTCCAAGAATGCGATAATCAGAATCATAGGATAGATATAACAGCAGAGATTAAACCATAGTGCATGATAAACATCACAATATCAGTTCAGCATAGCTTCATGTCAGTCACGTCAGTTTCGTCAGTCAATCGGATACCTCTTCTAACCTCAAATTAGCATTAGCATGTTGGGCTTCATGCGAAACAATTTAGAATATCAATTTAGAAAACATCTAACTAAGATACTTAATTAAACATACAGCAGTTGGTACCTAGAAAGGAAAGGCATAGAGATTCTGTTAGCAATAATATTTACCCTCCTCAAGCTAAGTCAGCATGCAGGATCAATCTTCGTCTTCAGGACATCAGTTGGTTCACCGTCAATCTATCTAAAGAGAATCATGGGTCACTCTCCTTATATGGAGGACAGTGTAATAGGGCAGTCTATGGACTGTAATATTTTGTCTAAGTCTCAAATCACCAAATAGAGTGACAGAGTTTCTGGATGCAATCGATGTCATCCCATCCTAACTGAACTTCGTCCTCCGTGTCATGAGTTTTTATCCCCTTTTCTTAACCCATTCCCCCAAAATTCTATTGGTTAATAACTACACCCCATCATTGGTAACCAATCAAATTATTCATTAAGTAATGCATTTGTCATTCTAAGATATTTTCTCATCTTCCAATTGGTCTTTATAATCAGCATTTTCGTAGGTGGTACGTCCGGGGTTACTTCACCATCTTGGCACACGTCTCGGGTCAGGAGTTCTTCTCCCCTCGTCTCATCGTCCTTGAGAGTGTCTATTACTGTTTCGAAGCACATATCTTTATACTAAAAGCTACTAGAATGCGGATGAGAAGTTCTGTTCATGTTACTATTTAATACAGAAGAGAACAATAGCTGGGTCATAGTTCTTTTGCGAGTCCGCATACAGGAAAAGCAGGAAAATAGATTTTAAATGAGAGTTACACAGCTAGTTCGCGACTCATGCTAACTTAAGACACACAATTTTAATGAATGCAGTTCAACTCATAATACTACATATAACTGAAGATTATTATTATTTTAGCATTAACGTTCATATATGAGAAAAACGTATACCTTTATTTAATATATTCTAAGAATGTTTTAGTCAAATGTAAGCATTTCACGTCTATAATATATAATATTAAAACTACGCTCTCTCAGTCCCTCCTCTGATGAAGCACGTCATCACACAATTCTTCATTTTCAGTTTTTCACCTTGCGCATTATGCGCGTTTCAACATCTTGCCATTTATGTGAACTTTCCCATATTTCTTTGAACATTTTCTCTCTTTCACTTTCTTCATTCTGTATGGCTCTTTTTGATAAATTTCTTCTAATTTTTTCCATTAATTTTACATGCTCCCCATAATCCTAGTAGACAAATTAAAACAATTAATAGGCCCATCATAATTTTTGCAAGAACACCATTCCAAATACTGGTAAACCAGTTTCCTACCCGGGCAATTCCTTTTCCAAATTTTTCCCAAACTCCAGGTTCTTTCAGTTCCTTCAAATCTGTACTATCTCTAGTCAGGTTAGTAAGCATGTTTCTAATTTTCTTACTATTATCAGGTATGTAGGAACAACAGTGACGCTCATTAAGCATTTTGCACACACCTCCATTTTTGGCTAAAAGAATGTCTAAAGCAAGCCGATTTTGAAGTGTCATAGCTCTTTCTGCAGCAAGTTCAGTATCCATTAATAATATTGCTCCTGTAAAGTTTGTCAGCATGTTATCCACAATAGTGGACAACTTTTGAATTTTCATAGAATTTAGGATAACCCCAACTGATGGGATTATTGCTCCAAATATGTCACCAATGACAGCAGCCACTGATTCTCGTTTTTGTCTTGAATGTTGTATTTCAGAAGACTTATGTATTTGTTTTAAGTCATCAATCTGGTATATTTTTGGGAAAACTATTCCCAAATAACATGTCCCATACCATCCCTTTGGGAGACCATAATATGCATTCAACCCACAGATGTAATAGATTCCAGGAATCGCTGGATCTTGTCCATTTAACATGAAGGTCCATTTACTCTGAAACAAAAACACATGCCTGCATTCACTCGTACCCACAAACAAATTGTCATTATCAGATTTCGGTCTGTATATACATAGCCTACCTACGTGTAGTGCATCTATAGCTAACTTGCCTTGTGTTTTAATAGCAGTGAAGGCGTAATCATTTGCATAGGTATGTTTTTCTAAGCCTTTTTCTAGTTTCTCCTTTAATGCTTTGCGTCTATCATCTGTGTGATCTAAAAAGCTTTTCTCTACAGGAGACAGTAAGCATGTTAAATTGTTGTGGTGTGCATAAGCGGTTCCAAATGTTAGTGTTGGCTCAAAGAATCCTCTAACTAATTTTATGTCATGCTCTTTAGCTAGCTTATTTAGGAATTCAATTACAGGCACAAAAGAGAACACAACGTCTAGATTTGAATAAAAGTATTGTACATGCTCTTGATTATAGAATCTCGTTAGTAACAAACTACAACTAATCCCATAAGTAAGAGGGAGACTATGATAAGTGACCCCCTCCTGCACAGATGAAGGAATTTTAGTACACACATAACAATCTTTCGTATCCATAGTCTCCACGTACTCATTCAATAAGCGATAGAAGACATTAGTAGAAAGTTCCCCCTTTGTATTAGTTCCCTCATGTAGATGTTTAGTATCTTGTTCGAATTTCTCCCACAGTGATAATTTATTAGTTTTAGTGGTAGTTTCAGGTTTTGAAGTTGCATTAATAGTTTCTCTCTCTCTCCATGGCATTCCCACAATCACTCCCACAATCATTATTGCGCATACAACACCTATCATAAGTCCTAACCAATCACACACTTTACTTCCCTTGTTACTATAAGCCATGTTTGTATAGAATCAGAATAGTAGATCAACAATCAACTTAAGATGGCAAACTCTCTATGCGTATTTACAGCGTCTTCTTTCACTCCAAGACCCTTTTTGTCAATTCAGGTTAGCAGCTTGTCGTAATCAGATTTTCTTGATGTCAAATCCAAATTTGATTGTCTCTTTCCGGTAGGTTTATAGAGTCTCTTTCCTTTTAATATATTTTTCCACAAAGTTTTCCTGATGTTTTCCTTCAGGTACCGTAGTATTGGCCTGGCACTTCTCGATCAAAGCAGAATGCTAAGAATTCTTGTTGCCATTCAGAGGTTGTAGCATTTGCCCATTCAGGACCTGTGTACCTTCGATATGCTATTCTCTTTCTTTTTAATCTTCGTTCACCTTGCTGTTCCCCTTCACTCAGATCATCCACCTGTGAGGTATCACTTTCTTCTATTATTGACTCGTTCGTTAATTCTCTTATTCTAAAGGGCGACCTTTCTGGCCATGTATCACCTTTGTGAGTCTTGTGTCGGTGATCTCCTTCAGGACTCTGGACAGCACCCTCCTCTCGTGATATGGTGTTTTCTCTCGGCAGGCTTGGAATTCGATCAGAATAGCTTGATTCGTTCTGATCTGTGTTTGTCGCTACTCCGTCTCGCTCTCCTTCTGGTTCAATACTGTATTCAGGTTCTGAATTGTATTTGTCTGCTTCTGGGAGAACCACTCCGTGTCTTTGTTCTCCTGTTGCCTCCACTGAGATTGGCACTCCGTCACCTCTCTCGATCTCTCTGATAGTGTGAGGGACGCGGCTGTTCTCAGCGGGCTCTCCTGTAGTCTCAGATCTTTCTTGACTGATCTCTGACTCTGAGACTTCTTCTCTTGAAGTTGCTGTACCGGAATTTTCAAGTTCCTCTTCAACAGGACACGTTACCCTTTTTGTGTGACTGGCATGTATCCAGTTGGGAACCCCGGCACATTTCACAGCAGTAGTGGTTGTCAATATCACTTGATATGGCCCTTTCCAACGCGGCTCAAGACACGATTTTCTAACGTGTTTCTTGACAACCACCCAATCTCCAGCTTGCAGAGAGTGTCCTGGTTCGCCGATTGGTGGTAACGTGTTAGCTTCTACCTGGTGAGAGAAAGAGCGTATCACGTCAGCTAAATTCTTGCAGTAATCCAACACCATATCATCTGTAATATTCACTAGTGCATTGGCAGGTACCGCTGGTAACCTCATTGCTCTACCCATGAGGATTTAATGGGGTGACAATCCTGTTTTCTTATCTGGTGTGTTTCTCATGGACATCAGTACTAGCGGTAATGCATCTGGCCACTTCATGTTCGTTGCTGCACACATTTTCGCTATTCTTGATTTTAAGGTACCATTCATCTGTTCAACTAGTCCTGATGCTTCAGGGCGATAGCTACAATGTAACTTCTGCACGATGTTGAGTGCTGCACACAGAAGCTTGATCACCTCATTGTCGAAGTGTCTTCCCCTTTCTGATTCTATAGAAACCGGGAACCCGAATCGTGGTATTAATTCCCTCAGTAATAGTTTTGCAACTGTGAGACTGTCATTTCTACGTGTAGGGTATGCCTCGATCCAATGGCTGAAAACACACACAATCACCAACACGTACTTCAATCCTCCACAAACAGGCATCTCAATGAAATCCAATTGTATTCTATTAAATGGACCCCCAGCTCTTCCAATGTGGCTCAAATTTACCACTGTTCCTTTTCCAGCATTTATCTGTTGACAGATGATGCACCTGTGACAAATAATTTCTGCAGCATGTCTGAATTTTGGATTAAACCAATCAACTTTGAAAGATCTGATCATGGCGTCTCTTCCTAAATGTGCTTGCCCATGATATAATCGGGCGAATTGTGACAGTAGACTATTAGGTAAGACTAATTTTCCATCATCCGAGACCCATATATCATCTGCTCTCTGTGTACATTGCATTCTCTGCCAGGAGCGTTTTTCTTCCTTGTTAGCACAGCTCTGTAGTGTTTTTAACTCATCTAGAGTATCAACCACTTGCAATGCTAGATTCAGAGTTGTGTCATTTTCAGGCTGAGGTAACAATTCCCATTGCTCTTTGAATGAGATACAATTTAATGCACAAAATCTTGCTACCTGATCTGCATAATCATTTCCCATTGACACAAAGGGGGTCATTCTGACCCCGGCGGTCTAAGACCGCCGGGGCCAGGGTCGGCGGGAGCACCGCCGACAGGCCGGCGGTGCCCCGCAGGGCATTCTGACCGCGGCGGTAAAGCCGCGGTCAGACCGGCAACACTGGCGGTCTCCCGCCAGTGTACCGCCGCCCTTTGGAATCCTCCAAGGCGGCGCAGCTAGCTGCGCCGCCGAGGGGATTCCGACCCCCCCTACCGCCATCCAGTTCCCGGCGGTCCGCCCGCCGGGAACCGGATGGCGGTAGGGGGGGTCGCGGGCCCCTGGGGGCCCCTGCAGTGCCCATGTCACTGGCATGGGCACTGCAGGGGCCCCCGTAAGAGGGCCCCTACAAGTATTTCACTGTCTGCTTGGCAGACAGTGAAATACGCGACGGGTGCAACAGCACCCGTCGCACCTTCCCACTCCGCCGGCTCGATTACGAGCCGGCATCCTCGTGGGAAGGGAGTTTTTCCCTGGGCTGGTGGGCGGTCTTTTGGCGACCGCCCGCCAGCCCAGGGAAAAACTTAGAATACCCTCCGCGGTCTTTCGACCGCGGAGCGTTATTTCGGAGGGGGGAACTCTGGCGGGCGGCCTCCGCCGCCCGTCAGGGTCAGAATGACCCCCAAAGTCTTGTGATCTGGTGTGAGCACTGCATTTTACCACAGCAATTTCAAGAGGTAACTGAATCGCATGTAACAAATCTCTTATCTGTTCTCCATTTTTCACAGGTGATCCGGAAGAGGTCATGAAACCCCTTTGTGACCAGATCTGACCAAAATCATGTACAATTCCAAATCCATATCTGCTATCCGTATAAATTGTAACTTTCAAATTTACAGCAGCATGGCAGGCCTTTGTAAGAACTATTAATTCTGCCACTTGTGCTGAAAATACTTTTTCAAGCCAGGAGGCTTCGACTATGCCAGCCATTGAACATACTGCATAGCCAGCTCTTAATGTTCCAGTTGAATCCCTTAAACAGGACCCATCTACGAACATAATGCAATCGTTTTCTTTTAATTGGGTGTCCTGTATGTCTGGGCGAGGTTTGGTACAGAGGTCAGTTACCTCAAGACAATCATGCTCAAATTCTTCCCCTTCTTTGACTTCTGTATTTTCATTTGGAAGCAGAGTTGCCGGGTTCAGTACTGTGCATCTTTTCAATGTGACATTTGGTGACCCCAAAATAATCGTCTCATATTTGGTAAGTCATGCATTTGTCATGTGCTGTGTTTTCGTCCTTGTCAACAGTATTTCAACAGAATGTGGAACCAAAACTGTTAGAGGATATCCCATGACTATGCCCTCACATTGGGAAAGGCTTTGACCAACTGCTGCAATTGCTCGCAAACAACCCGGTAGGGCTGCTGCGACAGGGTCCAAAGTAGCTGAAAAATATGCTACAGGGCGATTTGCATCTCCGTGGACCTGTGTTAAAACAGACAAAGAACAAGCATCACGTTCATGACAAAACAACAGAAAAGGTTTTTCATAATCGGGCATCCCTAATACTGGGGCCCTGCACATGCATTCCTTCAGCTCCACAAATGACTCAAGTTCTTCTTTTGTCAAAGTGATTGTATATGGTTCATCTTTGACATCTTTCCCTTTCAATTTTATCAAAGGCTTTGCAATGATTGAAAAATTGGGTATCCATTGGCGGCAATAACCCACCATTCCCAAAAACATCCTGACATCTCTTTTTGTTGTCGGGGGATTCATTTGTATGACAGTTGTTATTCTCTCTTTTGATATTCTTCGGGATCCTTTCTCAATTAAATGTCCCAAATATTTTACTTCTTTCTGACAGTACTGCAGCTTCTTAGGTGACACCTTATGCCCGTTTTTTCTCAAATGGTTCAATAATGCAATGGTATCATATTTGCAACTGTCTCTGGTCTTGGATGCAAGCAATAAGTCATCAATGTACTGCACAAGAGTTGAATTAAAAGGCAGTACAAGAGGTTCCAAATCCTTCTTTAAGATCTGATTAAAGATTGATGGAGATTCGGAAAACCCTTGAGGGATTCTGCACCAACTGTACACCTTATCTAGGAACTTAAAACTGAACAAAAATTGGCTTTCTTCATGCAGTGGTATTGAGAAAAATGCCTGTGATAGGTCTACTACGGTAAACCATTCAGCATCACAAGGAACTTGGAACATTATTACCGCTGGATTAGGAACTACAGGGCAGCATTTTATCACAATTTCATTTATTTTTCTCAAATCCTGCACAATCCGAATCTGCCCACAGGGCTTTTTCAAACCCATAATAGGTGAGTTGCATGGACTGCTCAAAACTTCCTTTAGAACTCCTTGCCTGAGAAAATCTGCAATTATCTGTGTCACCTCAATGAGCACGTCTGAGTCATGTGATATTGTGGTACTTGTGGGAATACGGCATTTGGTTTTATCTGCACCTTGACTGGTTTAATTCCTTTAATCAATCCAACCTCCTTTCCTGTCAAATCCCACACTTTTTCTGTTACGGACCCTTGTAGGTCAGCAGGTAAGTCGATTAATGTGAACACTGGGAATAAGGTAATTAGAGGGTAATCTTCGCTCATCTCCCCTCCTCCTATATGCTGGTCCTCTTCACCTTCGTCATCACTGTTTGTCTGAACTTCTATTCCATCGTTGGAACAGGTAATTGAACATTTAGTTTTACATAGTAAGTCCCTTCCCAGTAGGGATACTGGACTTGAGTCGCATACAACAAACCTATGCAGGCCTTGGAAATTTCCAATTTCAACCTGTACTGGATCGATAATTGGATTGGTCAGATACTGATTAGCCACACCAACCACTCGTATTGTGCGTCCTGATAAAGGTAACCTTGGTACTTCCACACTACGGACTGTAGAGCGTGTAGCTCCGGTGTCAACCAAAAATGAAACCTTATAGCCCATTACCTTCCCTTCTACATATGGGCCTCTCTGATCTACTTCTAGTGAGGCTGCAAGCCTACACTCTTCACTGTCTGAACTGTCATCTGACCAATCGTCATTCGTCTCATTTTCACCTCGTAATGGGAACTGCTGTACAGTATTGTTTTGACTCGACACCTGACCTGTGACCTGCTGAGGAAGCATCACCTGTTGCTGACCCATCAGGGCTAGAGGTAGCTGCATTTGCTGTCTAGGTACCATAGGAATCTGCTGTTGTACTGGTTGTACTGACACAGTTTGGAAACGTGGCGTCTGCATTTGCTGTATGGGTTGTACCCCTGACATCTGTGCCAAATTATTTTGAGAATTCTGATTTTGCTGTCTCATTCTTGGACCTCGTTGATTCTGTTGTGCCCCAACATTCATGCTCTGCTGAACTGTACCATCATGCACCATATTTGGACAATCCCGCTTCCAATGTCCCATGCCCCCGCACGCGTGACATGGTGACATCCTCTTCATTACTTGCCCATCATTTTGCATGACAACATTATTCATGTCTGAATTTCGATTCACAAAACCTCGACCTCTACCTCTCGGCTGTACCTGAAACCCTCTGTTCATTTGCGGGTGCTGATTCATAATTTGTTGAACACCATTTCCCTGAATTCCAGCCTGTGCAGCTCTTATCTGCATCACCATCACCTTTTCCTTTAGCTTTTTCTGCTTTAACTCAATTTCATCACTACAGTATTTCGCATACTGCAACACCTCGTCAATCGGTTTAGCTTGCCAACAAATTAAATGATTCTTAATCATCTGACCAACCTCTGGTCTCAGCCCTTCAACAAATATGAACACAAGATGATTCATGTCTTTCGGCTCGATCGTTTCAGTACCACTGTAATGTTTAAATGCTTTTAACAATCTCTCATAATAGGCATGTATTGATTCCTTAACTTCTTGCGAAGTCTGGTCGATTTTCTGCCAATCGGTCACCTTCGGTGACACCTTTTGTTTCAAAAACTCAATTACTTTATGATAATATTTCATCACCTCTTCAGAAGGTGCTCCTGTCACCTTGTCCCTTGCCGGTTCCTTTGTGGGCCAATCCACCCCTCTTTTGCACTCAAGCCATAAATCTGGTGGAACAATAATCTCAAACAAAGTATTCAAGTCCTCCCAGAGACATTTTGCAAGCTTCACGAATCTATCTGTCTGCTGATACCACTCGATCGGTTTCTCTCTCAACCTCGGGTAATCATTTGTAAAGGACAAAATATCTCCCCTGGACCATGGCACATGGACTAAAACACCACCAGCTGTTTCTCTCATAGGCAAGATTTTTACTGAATCCAGATCGGGTGCTGTCGCCGTTTCAATAGATCCTGGACTATCCCTCTTCCCTTTATCCTTTTTCTTTGCCCATCTGTTTTCCCACTTTTCTAATGCTCCTCAGATTTGCGCACTCTGCAGCAATTCTTTCAGGTGTGTTTTCATACCTGCGGATCTCATGTGTTCGAAATCTTTTGTGTCAAATTCTAATCTGTAACTTCGTTTCAAATGTTTCGTGTTCCCAATATCGATATTGTATCTGTCTGCCAAATTTGTTAATCTCTGGTGTATTTTTCCCACTTCTTTAGTAATCTTAGGGCACAAGTATCTCAATTCCGCCTCAGTGTAAGATTCTAACCTGTTTACCCCCATGGTTCCTTCCACCAACTCAGCAGCTTCTGCACCTAGCCGTACCAGATTCAGGTATTCATTTTGTTTGACTTTTTCGGGATTGACTTCGGTTGCCGTAGTTGCTGTAGTCTTTTGTGATGTACAGGTTTTCTCTAACCACTCATTTAACTGCTGCACTGTAAAACCCTGCAGTGAAATGTTCCCTGTATGTATCAAAGGAGTGTATGAGGTATTTGTACTCATAGTTTGGGGAGTCAAAACTCCCAACCCTGCTTGTCGCATTGCCTCAAGAGGTGCCCCTATTGGACTCAGGTCCATTAAAGGTCTTGATTGCTCGAAAACATGTCCTCCCTGGGCCATTATTTGTGGAGTTCTAATAGACCCTCCTCTTATAATTTCATTGGCCACAACTCCCTGTTCACATGTCTTTGTTCTCTCTTGGGCATATAATGGTACTGGGGGACCAACAGTGATAGATAATGATATTGCGGCAGGTTCTGACCTGATCCCAGGCTTCTGGGAGCTTCAACACCATAGGTCTGCTCTAATAATCCTGGTGCAGGTTCCTTTAAAGGACCCGCTACTGGGTTATACCCCGGTATCAGTTGTGGCGGTTGTGACACTAACTGTGGGGTTGACTCAATCTGAACCAATCTTGGTTTTGTATATATTGGGTCTGGCGGCACCACTAAGTTCGTAGTAGTCTCAAGCACTGGAACATCAGGATAAATTATTTTTATCTGCGGTGGAGGTTGCAACTGTTTCGGTATGTCTGGAGCAGTAGGTACACTGTCACCATTCTGTATCGAAGCTGTATCACTAGTCTGTACCGTATCAGTGACTCCCTTTTCTTGTGTCTGGTTCCCAGGATCCAAGCTAGTGCTCGAAACATTATCACTCACCGCATAAGGTGGTGGTCTGTCATGTAGTAATCTATCCATAAACTCCTCATCCTCTGAATCGTCCTCTTCTTCCCAGGACCTTTTTTGTTCCTTAACTTTGTCCGAATCTCTGTTAGTTTTGCAAGTAGCTTTCTTTCCCTGTGTCTCTTCTCCCTGTGTTATCGCTGGAAACAGCTTTAACCCATCTACGATTCCCCGTCTCCACATCTTATTCTCGTTGTCCCATCTTGCTTCTGCATAGGATTTTTCTGCTCTTGTCAATCTCCTGTGAAACCTTTCCTGCCTGTGTTTAAGAGCCATTAAATCCCAGATCGCTAGTGCCTCATATTGGGCTGGTCTCGGGGTGGTTTTTGTGTACTTAGCATCCACCTCAAGTTTTCTAAAACTCTTTGATTAAACGTCCCATGTTCCGGAAACGCTAGACACCCTTCTTTTTCTGTCAACTTGCGCCACTGTTTTAACCACAAACACGGTGCAACACCCTTTTCCTCCATTACAGTATAAGCTGGAGTACCTTCGGGCGGTGTAGGTTCCCCATCTGTTGCAACGATGTATACATCTCCCCTCAAAGCACTTTTGAATGCCTTAACAAAGTTCATTTTAAATTTAAATTTAATCAGGAACGGCTTAGTTCCCAGGACACTCTTCACCTGCCCTTTGCTCACCCTATTGCCTCTCACGGACGGCAGCCAATCCGTGCGCGACCCCTCTCAACATCTGGCCTATCCCAGCGCGGCACCCCTGACGTCACACTCATACACACTGCAGCTTACAAAGTCTTGCGGCTTATCCACACCTCACTAACTTCTCATATCCCACACAAACTAATGCAATTTATTGCAGACACCTTAAATGACAATACAAATCTGCTGATTTACTACAGGAAGGATAACGCATTCGCTTCAGAACTTTACAGAGATTTCACTTGAAGCCTCGGCCGCTACTCTCTCCTTCTCAGATCCCACATACGCAAGCAGACTTCGACCCGCAAATCCTACTCTCGACTTGTCAATGACTCCCTCTAGTGCACTTTAGAGCTTGTCAAATCTCCATCGAAGGTTTCATACATACGTTGTGACTCAAACTTGACTTGTCAACCACGCCCGATTGATCTACCTAAACATAAACCATATTTTTCATCCTACTCCGGAGTCTTAGACCTCAACATGTCCGTACCTTGACCAACCACGTGGATAATTTTTTTTTAAACAATAAGCGCTGCATTCACGTGAAGTACGCCGACTTCCCTACTCTCATACTGTGGAGTACGCCCACTCCTGCTAAACGACACTTATCTTTGGCCTAAACACACAATCTTCACAATCTCCTGCAAGTTGCATAAGCTTTTGAGCAAGCGCAAAACCCTAACCACACATACCATGACGCCAAGAACATTCCCAACTCATCTTAGGCAGGCTCCGACATCCCAGGAGAGCCTATGGTGTACCTAGCCACTCATCGTTTTGCCAAATTTCATCATTATAAAAAAACAAATTTAACCACAAAAACTCCGTCCTAGGGCCCCCAAGGGCCACAACCCGAACTCTGCTACCAAAACTGTTAACGCGTCCGTCTATGCTAATTTATACACATCAGGACTCGTTTTAGGTCGATGAATCTTTTGACCCAGTGGTAGGTCTCCGTAAGACGAGATTATCAAACATCAAAATTTCCTTTTTAATAATCATTAATTGAAATATCGGCACATTCATTTGCTTCTGATTCAAATAATCACACCTTAAGGAAGAGTTTGTGATTTTATTCCCTATTGATTACAATCTAATATTAAACGTATTGATCTCAAAACCAAGAAGCATAAAGCCATAATCACAGAGTGGCAATTATAATAAACTTCCAAGAATGCGATAATCAGAAGCATAGGATAGATATAACAGCAGAGATTAAACCATAGTGCATGATAAACATCAGAATATCAGTTCAGCATAGCTTCATGTCAGTCACGTCAGTTTCGTCAGTCAATCGGATACCTCTTCTAACCTCAAATTAGCATTAGCATGTTGGGCTTCATGCGAAACAATTTAGAATATCAATTTAGAAAACATCTAACTAAGATACTTAATTAAACATACAGCAGTTGGTACCTAGAAAGGAAAGGCATAGAGATTCTGTTAGCAATAATATTTACCCTCCTCAAGCTAAGTCAGCATGCAGGATCAGTCTTCGTCTTCAGGACATCAGTTGGTTCACCGTCAATCTATCTAAAGAGAATCATGGGTCACTCTCCTCATATGGAGGACAGTGTAATAGGGCAGTCTATGGACTGTAATATTTTGTCTAAGTCTCAAATCACCAAATAGAGTGACAGAGTTTCTGGATGCAATCGATGTCATCCCTTCCTAACTGAACTTCGTCCTCCGTGTCATGAGTTTTTATCCCCTTTTCTTAACCCATTCCCCCAAAATTCTATTGGTTAATAACTACACCCCATCATTGGTAACCAATCAAATTATTCATTAAGTAATGCATTTGTCATTCTAAGATATTTTCTCATCTTCCAATTGGTCTTTATAATCAGCATTTTCGTAGGTGGTACGTCCGGGGTTACTTCACCATCTTGGCACACGTCTCGGGTCAGGAGTTCTTCTCCCCTCGTCTCATCGTCCTTGAGAGTGTCTATTACTGTTTCGAAGCACATATCTTTATACTAAAACCTACTAGAATGCGGATGAGAAGTTCTGTTCATGTTACTATTTAATACAGAAGAGAACAATAGCTGGGTCATAGTTCTTTTGCGAGTCCGCATACAGGAAAAGCAGGAAAATAGATTTTAAATGAGAGTTACACAGCTAGTTCGCGACTCATGCTAACTTAAGACACACGATTTTAATGAATGCAGTTCAACTCATAATACTACATATAACTGAAGATTATTATTATTTTAGCATTAACGTTCATATATGAGCAAAACTTATACCTTAATTTAATATATTCTAAGAATGTTTTAGTCAAATGTAAGCATTTCACGTCTTTAATATATAATATTAAAACTACGCTCTCTTACTTGCCATGACTAGAGTGGTGGATCCTTAGACGCAGGGATTCGTAAGAGTATAAAAGCTTCAAGTTTCAGTAGCTTCAAGGCAAACACAGGACAAGGAATGTGTTATGTAGTGTTGTTTATGTTTTATGTCATGTTATACCATGTTTGTTATGCTATCTTTTTCCATGTCTTATTTATATAAACGTCCACTGGTCTCACGTCGTTGTCACATCGTAGTTATCTTGCCTTTTCTAGGAGCAATAACAGTCCATATTGCTGCAAGAGTGGTTGAAGAGGAGGGGGGTTTTGCACAAGACTCGGAGACATAGGGGGTCATTCTGACCCTGGCGGTCATGGACCGCCAGGGCCAACGACCGCGGAAGCACCGCCAACAGGCTGGCGGCGCTTCCGGGGGCATTACCGCCGCGGTCAGAAAAGGGAAGCCCGCTGCCCCAGGGAATCCTCCACGGCGGCGCTACAAGCAGCACCGCTATGGGGATTCCGACCCCCTTCCCGCCAGCCTGGTTCTGGCAGTTTTCACCGCCAGAACCTGGCTGGCGGGAACGGGTGTCGTGGGGCCCCTGGGGTCCCTGCAGTGCCCATGCCACTGGCATGGGCACTGCAGGGGCCCCCTAACAGGGCCCCACATAGATTTTCAGTGTCTGCGTGGCAGACACTGAAAATCGCGACGGGTGCAACTGCACCCGTCGCACCCCTTCGACTCCGCCGGCTCCATTCGGAGCCGGCATCCTCGTGGAAGGGGGTTTCCTGCTGGGCGGGTGGGCGGCCTTCTGGCGGTCGCCCGCCAGCCCAGCGGGAAACTCAGAATGACCGCCGCGGTCTTTTGACCGCAGTACGGTCATCTGGCGGTTCCCGCTTGGCGGGCGGCGACCGCCGCCCGCCAATCGAGGAATGACCCCCATAATCTGTCCATGTTTCACTGCAGCTCTCAGCTGAGTATTCCGGTGTAGATGAGAAGAAATCATCTGCTGAGAATATTTAGCTCCTTGAGGAATATTAGAAGTGGTTAGATGTGTACAGGTTTATTTGACATAGGAAATGTCCTCATCCACGCTCACAAATCCCTCCATGACACTGGACCGGCCTACCTCAACGAACAAGACAACTTCCATATACCAACTCGACATCTCTGCTCCGCTGATCTCGCCCTTCGCCACAGTCCCCCACATCCAACGCACCAGCTCCGGTGGCAGATCCTTCTCCCACCTCACCACCAAGACCTGGAACTCCCTCCCCACCAACCTGCGCAAGACCCAGGACCTCCTAACTTTCAGAAAGCACCTCAAGACATGGCTTTTTGAGCAGTAAATGGCAACCTCCCTCCCCCCCACCACAGCGCCTTGAGACCCTAACGGGTGAGTAGTGCGCTTAAGAAATTTTTTGATTGATTGATTGAATGTCATAACATAAATTGGAAAATCGTGGTTGCTTGAGGTCCACAGATGTGCTCCATCTGTGACGACATGCATTGTTGTGCCATTGTTAAGGCGTCTGACCTTAATAAGTAAACTTAGAGGGGATGCGAATAGGTCGCCTAACCTTTTGACTCGCAATTAAGATGTTCTTACCATAGGTCCAGTACATGCTAATCAATAACCAATACACAATATCAATAAACATCAATAGTCAATAACATCAATAATCAATAGAGTCAATAACTGTCACGCACCATGTCCTTTCCGTCATAAAAAACTACACCTTTCAGTAAAAGTTTGAATATTTATTTCCCTATATTAACAATGCTAAGGTAATGTATATTAGTCTCAAAATCAAAGGGAACACACTCAGAAACAGTACAGGCTGTTCAAAGCGGCAGAAGAAACTTAATCTAATCAAAGCTTGAACTACAATGCATTCTAAGGTTATGGTGCAAATTAATAACAAAGTCAACTGCGTCAAAGTAATTACATACATTCAAATTCAGCAGAGAAATTCATCAAGCAGTTTTCCCGAATAACACAATTTCATTAGTGAGGATCCTTAACTAACACCAGATTAGCATCAGCATGTTGGGCTTCATGCAAAAAAATTTAGTAACACCAATTCGGAAAACATCTAACTATGGCTCTATCGAATCACAACAGTTTGCACCTAGAAGGAAAAAGCAAATATACATAATAATCAACAGTCTAATTCATAATACCTATCCTCAATGTGGATCAGCAAGCAGAGTCAGTCTCAGGACATCAGTCGATCAGGAAGGCATCAGGATTCAGCATCAAAGTTCAGAAAATGCAAAGGCTTTAAGTAGTAAAGTTTAAGCACGTCTCTTGTCAACGTTCCATTTGGGCAAGAATGAGCTGACAATTCAGACATCGAGAAAATGGGCAATGATGGTGACTTCTCTTAGTGCAGTGTCGTTAAATCAAAAATACTAAAACTATTCCCAAATTCCTATTGTCAGTCAATCACATGTTCATACTTTGTCCAATAAAACTAAAACTCCAAATCTATGAATTCTACTATTACTCTGTTCACATGTCGTTGATTGGTTGGCTTGCAATGTCCTCACCATCCTGCTTGCCAGGTAACAATGTTGTTGCAGCTTCTACTCCAGTCAGTATCTCCATTGTTCACCTCCTGAGAAAGTCAGTCTCACATGCACTACACACAAAATGATACATTAGCAAGAACATCCTCTTCTAGCAGTCGGTTCTCATGAGAAAGAATTCAGCTAAGGGCACATTTAAAAATGCAGTAGAAAATCACAGTTTGACTCTCTACGATAGCCAATAATTAAACGTTAAGAAATACAGCTTTTATCTTGAGGCCTCGCAAGTAGGCCAAGACCTTCGCTAAGTTAAGGCCTACAATTAATAAAATTAGAACATAATGCATAACTCTTAATATGATGCACTAATTCATTCATCTAACAAAATGATCAATATTTCATACTAATAAACCACTAATTAGTACATTTTGTGAATATTGGTGGCCACTCATTGAGATCTCATTTTCAAATGTGTGCATTGTTTTTCCACTTTTTATTTTTGTCAGATTACATAAACAGTCATTAATATTTTTTTACTAAAACACCTGTGCTAGCAATCCCTCCTCTGATGGCTAAATGTGTCATCACACTAACTACCACCCAAAAATTTTTGCATGAGCTAAAATTCTGTCAATTTAATCCCTTCATACTTTTATTTCCCCTTTGAAATTTTCCCTAAACAATTTTTCCCTTTTCTTCCCTCCTCTGATCATTCTTTGACTTTTTCAATTTAATCCTTCTGCATAATTTACACAATCCCCATATTCCAATTAGCCAAACCACAATAATTAAAACCCCCTGCAAGATTTTCAATAGAATCCCATTCCAAATGTTGCTGAGCCAATTTCCCACTGAAATAGAACCTTTCCCAATCTTTTCCCAAATACTTGGTTCTTTCAATTCTTTCAAATCAGCACTTTCATTAGTCAGGTTAGTAATTAAGCCTCTAAATTATTTTCTATTATCAGGAAGATACGAACAACAATGCCGAGAATTAATCATTCTACAGACTCCATTATCCTTCGCTAAAAGAATGTCTAAAGCAAGACGATTCTGAAGAGTCATGGCTCTATCAGCAGTTAACTCAATATCTATAAGGAGTATGGCCCCTGAAAAATTTGCCAGCATGTTTTTCACAATAGTAGACAACTTTCAAATCTTTATCGAATTCAGAATGACTTCCACTGAAGGAATCATTGCTCTAAATATATCTCCCACTATACCAGAAGAGAACTCCCTCCTCTGTCTCATATGATGTAATTCAGTCACTTTCGGAAACTGCTTCAAATCATCCATTTGATAAATCTTTCGGAAAAGTATCCCCAAATAGCATGTCCCATACCATCCTCTTGGAAGACGGTAATAAGCATTAAGACCACAGATATAATCAATTACAGGAATCGCTGGGACCCGTCCATTCAACATAAATGTCCATTTATTCTGAATCAAAAACACACGCTTAAATGTACTCGTTCCCACAAATAAAGTGTCAGTGTGTGATTTAGGCCTGTAGATACAACGTTTCCCTATGTGTTGTACATCTAGAGCTAATTTCCCTTGCGTTTTAATTGCACTATAAGCATAATCATTCCTGTAAGTCCTTTTTTCTAAGCCTCTTCTAACTTCTCCTTCTATGCCTTTCAATGCTTTTCTCCTGTCATCTGTGTGATTTAAGAAGCTTTTCTCTAAAGGTGTATGCAAGCATGTCAAATTATTCCTGTGCGCAACGTCAATGTAGGTTCAAAGAAACCTCTATTACTATGTCATTATCCCTAGCTACTCTACTCCAATACCCAATTATTGGGACAAACGAAAACACCATATCATAATTTGAATAAAAGTACTGAATGTACTCCTGGTTATAAAATCTTATTCGTAGCAGACTACAACGTTTTTCATATGTTAATGGCAAACTATGGTAAGTAACTCCTTACTCAACTGATAAAGGAATCTGCATATACACATAACAATTCCTTGCATCTATCCTCTCAATATACTGACTCAATAAGCAATAGAAGACATTAGAAGAAATTTCTCCTTGCTCATTAGTATCCCCATGCAAATATTTCTTGTCTAACCTAAACCTCTCTATTGCCGTTAGTGCAGTAGTTATCTCAAAAGCAGAAGTATGATTGGCTTCATTCTTTCAAGAACAGATATACCCACAATTTATGGCCAAACCAATACTCATATATTTACAGCGCCTAGTATTCCTACTCTGCTGGCTAATGTTACTCATGATCTGTAAAGAATCAGAAACCAAAAGAAAATTTAGAAAAATTGCAGCAAAAATCTAAAATAGGCAACTCTTCTTTCAGATGTTATTTGCAGCTTTCAGTCTCTCTTCCAGGATCCCTTGTCAAAATCGGTAAGCAGCTTGTCAAAATCAGGTTTCAAAAGTCAAATCAGGTTATCAATGTCTCTTCCGGTTACTTTCAATAGTCTCTTTCTCAAAACTTTTCTCTCAGATTGTTTCAACAGTTCAGTTCATCAGCTTCCTTCAAGTGCCAAAATACTGACCCGGAATGTTTCTATCAAAACAAAAAGACAAAAAAATCTTGATGCCATTCACTTGTAGTTGCATACGCCCAATCAGTACCTGTGTATCTTCGACTTGCTATTCTCTTTCTTTTCAACTTTTGATCACCATTCAATTCTTCTTCACTTAGATCTGATTGCCTCAACAACCACTTCCTTTTCTTTTTCAACTTGTGACTCCAGCCACGTATCTCCTTTCAGTGGACCTTTTGTCAGTGTTCTCTTCAAAGTCGAGCTTGAACCTTCTCCTTGTTCTGTGGTGTTTTCTCTTGACGCACCTGCAATCAGTTCAGGATGAGTCAGATCACAATGACTTTGATCCACCTCAACTCCTTTCCCCTCTGGGTCTGGCAATTGCTCTGTTTGTCTCTCAAGATCATCTGCTTCTGGGAAAACCCTCCTCTGACTAGGCTCTCCTGCTACCTCAATTGAGATAGGCTCTCTGTCACCCTCATGGAGACTTCTCCTTCATCTCTCACAGGAATGACTGAACCTTCCTCAACAGACACAGGTATGGTCTCAGTTCCCCTTTGTTCTCTTTCGGGCCCTGAGACTTGTTCCGCTGTTGTTGGTACTCTCAACAACTCTTCTTCCTCATGATCCAGTGGACATGCCACTTTCTTCCTGTAGCTGGTATGAATCCAGTTTGGAATTCTAGCGAACTTCACAGCTGTGGTAGTTGTTAGAACTACCTGATGAGGGCCTTTCCAATGAGGCTCCAAACACATTTTCTTCCTGTGTTTCTGGACAATAACCCAGTCTCAAGCTCTCAGGTTGTGCCCTGGGTCATGGATCGGTGGCAGTGTGGTGGCTTCCAACTGCTGAGAAAAAGAGAGTACCACATCAGCTGGACACTTGCAGTCGTCCAACACCATATCATCTGTAATGTTGACAAGTGCATTTGCAGGCACCGCTGGCAACCTCATGGCTCGCCCCATAAGAATTTCATGCGGCGACAATCCTGTCTTCCTGCCGGGTGTGATTCTCATTGACATCAGCACTAAAGGCAATGCGTCAGGCCATTTCAAATTTGTGGACGCACACATCTTTGCAACTCTTGAATTCAAGGTACCATTCATCTGTTCCACTAGTCGTGATGTTTTAGGGCAGTAACTACAATGCAACTTTTGCTCAATGTTCAGTGCTGCACACAGTAATGTAACTACTTAATTGTTGAAGTAACTTCCCCAGTCTGATTCCAAAGAGATCAGAAACCCGAAACAATCAAATCACTGCATCCCTCCCAATATGTGCTTGACTATGATAGTACCTTGCCATTTGAGACAACCAACTGTTTGGCAAAACCAATTGATGCTCTTCTGAAACCCACAATTCATATTCTCTTTGCACACATTTCATTTTGCTCCATGATAGTTTTTCCTCCTTGTCAGCATTATTCTGCAACATTTTCAATTCCTCCAAAGTGTCAATTACTTTCAATGCATAGCTTGGACATCTTTCATCTTCTTCAGATAACAGTTCCTACTTGTCTTTGAATGATATACAGATCAATGTGTAAAACCTTGCAACTTGATCCGCATATCCATTTCCCAATGATACAAAGTCTTGCGACTTCAGATGTGCACTGCATTTCACACGTCAATCTTTTCCGGCATTTGAATAGCATATAACAGTTCTTTAAGTGTTTCACCATTTCTCACAGGTGAACCAGAAGAGGTCATGAACCTTCTCTGTGACCATAACTGGCCAAAATCATGATTATTCCAAATCCACACTGGCTATCCGTATAGATTGTAACTTTCAGCTGAGCCGAAACATGGCAGGCTCTAGTAAGGGCTACCTGTTCCGCTACTTGGTCAGAATACACTCCTTGAAGCCATGAAGCTTCTAAAATACCAGTAATTGTACATACAGCATATCCTGCTTTGTGTCCCTGCATTGTCCCTCAGACAAGAACCATCAACAAAGATAATTTGGTCATTTTCGTCCAATCAGGTATCTCTAATGTCAGGTCGCGGTTTTGTGCACAAGTCAGTTACTTCAAGACAATCATGCTCAACATCTTCCACTCGCTCAATTTCAACTATTTCATTTGGGTGTAAGGGTGCCGGATTCAGCAGTATATACATCTTTTCAATTACATATTTGGTGACCCTAGAATACTCTGTCATATCTGGTCAACCTCACACCAGTCAAATTTTGGGTTTTCGTACTTGTAAGTAGAATCTCAATAGAGTGAGGGACCATGATATTCAGAGGATGTCTGTTGGACTGTTTTGCTTATGCAGGATCATCCCCAATCTTTTTGCCTCCTGTCTCCTATTTTGTCTGGCCTGTTGCTGTTGGCTTTTTAACTCTGAGAACTTTACCACTGCCAATCATTGCTAAAGTGCATATGCTGTCTGTGTAAATCGTATTTTTGATTGGTTTATCCATGATTGGAATATTTGATTTACTAATTAGTCCCTAGTAAAGTGCACTAGAGGTGGCAGGGCCAGTAAATCAAATGCTACTAATGGACCTGCAGCGCTGGTTGTGCCACCCACATGAGTAGCTCTGTAATCATGTCTCACACCTGCCACTGCAGTGTCTGTGTGTGCAGTTTTAACTGTAAATGCGACTTGGCAAGTGTACCCACTTGCCAGGCCCAAACCTTCCCTTTTCTTACATGTAAGGCACCCTAAGGTAGGCCCTTGGTAGCCCCAAGGGTGGGGGGTGCAGTGTAGGGTTAAGGTAGGACATATAGTAATGTGTTTTATATGTCCTGACAGTAAAATATTGCTAAATTCGTTTTTCACTGTTGCAAGGCCTGTCCCTCTCATAGGTTAACATGGGGGCTACCTTTAAATCTAAGTAAAGTGTAGATTCCCTTTGGGAGCGGATGGACATGTGGAGTTTGGGGTCTCTGAGCTCACAATTTAAAAATACATCTTTTAGTAAAGTTGATTTTAAGATTGTGTGTTTGAAAATGCCACTTTTAGAAAGTGAGCATTTTCTTGCTTATACCTTTTCTGTGACTCTGCCTGTTTGTGGATTCCCTGCCTGGGTCAGTTTGACAGTTGGGCTGGTTGCACCTTACAATAGACAGTGACACAAAAGGAGCTTGGGTGTAGTCTGCATTTCCTGATGAGCCATCTGTGCTAGGAGTGAGGGGAGGAGTGGTCCCTTACACCTGAAAGGGCTGTGCCTGTCCTCACACAATGCAGTCTCCGACCCCTGGTGAGTGTCTGGGACCTGGCCTGGGCAAGGCATGATTTCACATTCAAAAGAGACTTTCCTTTGAAGTAGGCCTACTTCAAAGGAGACATTGGGTAGAAGAAGGGCACCCAAAACCACAGACTTTAGATCACTTCTAGACATCAAGAGGAACCTCTGCCTGGAGAAAAGCTGAAGATCTGAAGAGACGTGCTGCCCTGCCTGTGACTGTGCTTTGTGGAGCTATTCTGCAGCTGCTGCTTCTGCCAGAGTGAGGGCAAAGACTGGACTTTGTGTGCCTTCCACTTGTGAAGAAATCTCCAAGGGCTTGATTTAGAGCTTGCCTCTTGTTGTTTGAAGGCTCAGGGACAGCAAAGACTTCTCTCTGCCAGCACCTGGAGTCTCTGGAGAGGCTCCTGCTCTGACAAGTGGTGCCCTATCCAGTCCCTTGAAAGGAAAGCTGGTGGAAATCCAACAAAATCGACTTCGGACGACTTCAGACCGCCACCGCTGCTGAATCCGGTGACACCGCCTGCAACCGACTCCGTGATCTTCGCTAGAATGCGACGACCTTCGCTGACCTGACACCACTGCAGCCCCTCTGAAGTCCATTATCCGTGGAAGTCGCCGCACCACGTCGTGACCGACACCGCTCGAAGTGCATGGATTCAACATTTCACGCAGACGCCGCGATCCCCGACTTCGAACATCGACTTGTTTTCATTCTTCACCAAAGGTACTGTACTTGGGGGTCTACGCGACTCCGTGTCTGGCGCCGCTGGTGTCGGCTTGTTGGGAACGACTCCGTCAGATCGCCATGTTAACACCTCATTGAAGCATATTGTGTTTCTAAGCGCTATTTTGAGTTTAATCTTTAAAAATGCATAACTTGACTTATGTATGTCGGATTTTTGGCGTTTTGGTCTTGTTTTATTTAGATAAATATTTCCTATTTTTCTGAACTGGTGTTGTGTCCTTTTGTAGTGTTTTCATTAAGTAACTGTGTGTGTTGGTACACATACCTTACACCTAGCATTCTGAATTTAACCCTACTGCTCTGCCAAGCTACCAAGGGGGTAAGCAGGGGTTAGCTGAGGGTGATTCTCTTTTACCCTGACTAGAGTGAGGGTCCTTGCTTGAACAGGGGGTAACCTGACTGTCAACCAAAGACCCCATTTCTAACAATGCCCCATCACAATGCCTTAACATTGTGTAAGGCTTTGACCAACTGCTGCAACTGCACGCAAACAACCGGGCAAAGCTGCTGAAACTGGGTCGAAAGTAACTGAAAAATATGCTACTGGGCGATTTACACCTCCATGGACCTGTGTCAAGGCAGACAGAGAACATGCATCACGCTCATGACAAAACAATGTGAAAGGTTTTGTGTAGTCAGGCATACCCAAAGCTGGAGCCTTGCACAGACTCTCTCTCAATTCAGTGAACACTTTCATTCCAGCCTGGTCCAACACTATGGGAGCAGTGACTTCCTTATGACTTAGCTTCTGCAATGCTCTTGAAATGACTTTTTGATTCCATTGGTGACAATAGCCTACCGTACCTAAAAACATCCTGGCATCTCTCTGTGTGGTCAAGGGTTTTATCTGCAATATGGCTGTAATGCTTTCTCTGGATATCTTTCTTGAACCCCTCTCAATCTGGTGACCCAAGTATTTCACTAGTTGCTGACAATATTGCAATTTAAGCAGAGACACTTTATGACCATTCTTTCCCAAATGGTTTAACAGGGCCATCATATCATACTTGCACTCGTTCCTTGTTTTGGATGCAATTAGCAAGTCATCAATGTGCACCAAGGTTAATTGGAAAGGCAATTCTAATGACTCCAAATTCTTTTTCAAGATCTGATTAAATATGGAAAGTGACTCTGAAAACCCTTGAGGAATTCTGCACCAGCAATAAACTTGATCCAGAAATTTGAAACAAAAGCAAATTTGACTATCCTCATGAAGAGGCACAGAAAAGAAGGCTTGTGATACTCAGCATCACCTGGAATCTCAAACATTATCACACCTGAATTTGTCACCACGAGACAACATTTGACCACAGTCTAATTTATTTTTCACAAATCCTGGACAATTCAAACTTTCCCACAGGGCTTTTGCAAACCCATTATCAGTGAATTACATGGACTGCTCAATACTTCTTTTAAAACCCCTTACTTTACAAAGTATGCAATTATCTCGGCAGCCTTCATAAGGACATTTTGCGGCATGTGGTACTGCGGAAGTTGAGGAAAAACTGCTTTCGGCTTCATAGTAACTTTAACTGTCTCAACTCCCTTTATCAGACCTACTTCTTTTCCTGTCAAATCCCACACTTTCTCCTTAACCGTTCCCTGCAAATCAGGGTGAAGCTCTTTCAGTGTGAACATCGGAAAAAATTCAGTCAGAGGGTACTTCTCATTTGTAGTTTCACCCTCTATCTCTGGGACTTGGTCACCTTCATCATCACTATTCGCCTTAATCTCAATTCCATCATTTAAACAAGTAATCAAACATTTTGTTGTACACAGCAAGTTTCTTCCCAGTAGGGACACTGGACTTGAATCACAGACTACAAATTTGTGCAATCCCTGAAAGTTGTCAATTTTAACCTGAACCGGTTCTGTAATCGGGTTGGTCAAATATTGGGTCATCACTCCTACAATCTGAACCATTCTACCTGAAGGGGGCAAATTTGGAACTTCTGCACTTCTCACTGTAGAGCGTGTAGCTCCTGTGTCAATCAAGAATGAAACTCTGTGAGCCATAACCTTTCCCTTAACATAGGGACCTCTTGATCTACTTCTTAGGAAGTTGCAAGCACACACAGCTCCTCATCTGAACTGTCGCTCATCCAATCGTCATTTATTCCATTCTCACTGTGTAACGGGAATTGGTGCAGTGTTATTACTTTGGTTAAGCCTCTAACTTGAGACATGTTGAGAAAGCATCATCTGTTGCTGTTCCACTGGGGCTTGAGGTATTTGAATTTGCTGTCTAGGTACCATGGGAACCTGATGTTGCATTGGCTGCAACTGTCATTTGTACACGTGGCATTTGCGCCTGCTGAATGGGTTAAAAATTCTGCACTTGATTCAAATTATTTTGAAAATTTGGACTAGGACTTCTAACTCTCTGTCCTCTCATGTTCTGGAATGAATTGATGTAATTACTCTGCTCAACAACACCTTCCTGCACCATCATTGGACACTCCCGTTTGCAATGTCCAACGGATCTGCAAACGTGACATGGCAATAATTTCTTTATTCCCTACACATCATTCTGAACCCCTACAATACCTAGGTCTGGACCACAATTCACATTTCCTCCTCTACCTCTCATCTGGGGCTGAAACATCATGTTTCCCTGCTACTGCTGCAGTAACTGCTGTGGTAAATGTCCTTGCATTCCTGTTTGAGCTGCTTTAATCTGCATCACCATCGCCTTCTCTTTCAACTTTTTCTGCTTCATTTCAATGTCATCACTACAGTATTTGGCATACTACAACATCTCATCAATCTGCTTTGCATGCCAGCAATCAAATGACTCTTAATCATCTGGCTAATTTCAGGTATCAACCCTTCCACAAATCTAATCATGTCTCTCTGCTCAATTGTCTCTGTATCACTGTAATACTTGAATGCCTGCAAACATCTCTAATAATAAGCATGCATCAACTCCTTTGCTTCCTGAACTGTCTTGTCAATCCTCTGCCAATCAGTATTCTTGGGCAGAATTCTCATTTTCAAAAATGCAATCACCTTATAGTAATATTTCATTACCTCAGGAGATGGTGCACCTGTATTTTTGTATCTCTCCTCTTACCCTCGATCCACAGATCAGCTGGAACCACTATCGCTAGTAATGTGTTCAAGTCTTCCCACAGACACCTTGCAAGTTTCACAAACCTGTCTGTCTGCTGATACCTCTCCACTGGCTTCTCTCTCATTCTTGGAAAATCATTTGTAAACAATAGAATGTCACTTCTGCTCTGAGGGATATGAACAAAATTCCCTCCTGGAATCTCTGTCATTGGTAACATTTTCACTAGATCTTTATCTGGCTGCACATTTGCAGTCAGCTCCACAGAATCCCTTTTCCTCTTCTCTCTTTTCTTTACCCATTTGCCTTCCCATTTGTCTAATGCTCCCCAGGTCTGAGCACTTTGAAGCAATTCCTTAAGGTGTGCCTTCATTCTGGCAGATCTCATATGTTCAAAATCTTTAGTTTCAAAATCTAATCTGTAACTCCTTTTCAAATGCTTCGTTTTCTCTATTTCTATCCCATACTTCTCTGCCAAGTCTGCTAGTTTCTGATGCACATTGTCCACTTCCCTCGTCATCTTCGGGCACAAACATCTCAATTCTGCTTCTGTGTAGGATTTTAACCTGTTCATCCCCATAGTTCCCACAATGAGTACACCTGTTTCCATGCTTAGCCTAACATAATTCAAACACTCCTCTCCTTTAGGAGCACTCTGAGGGGTATTCAGCTTGTCTATCCATTCAGTCAACTGCTGAGCTGTCAATCCTTGCAGCGAAATGTTACTTGCTTGGACTAGTGGCACCTGATGTGCAACTGCATTTGGGGTCTGCTGTGTCAATAATTTCAAACTCTGGCTAACGTTTGACCCTGCCATAGTGTCTGGAAGCGCTACAAATAGACTAAGGTCTAAGAATGATTGTGACCCGTCAAAAGCCTGTCCCACAGGAGAGATTATTTGAGCATCTTCAATATGACCTCCCCTCATTATACTCTGAGACATTGCTCCCTGTTCACCTACAGTAGGGTTCTTCTGTGTAAATAATGGTACGGCTGGACCAACAGTATTAGGTAGCTATATAGCATCTCGGGCTGTTCTGGCACTTGTTCTCTGTGGGAGAGTAACTCCCATGTTCTGATTCATAATTGGAGTCATATCTGACTGTGTCCCTGTTACTGGAGTGCATATTGGGATTACCTGCGGCTGCACTTAGGGCAGTAAAACTAGAGTTGGTTCAGTCTGAACCAACATCGGTCTTGGGTAAACCTATTCCGTAGGCACCATTTAGTTCGAAGTCATTTTGCACTACAGGAGTAGTAGGCACATTAAGACCACTCTGCATCGCTTCTGAGTCAGGCTAGTATTAACGTGCATCAGACTCATTGTCCCATTGACCTGTGTCGGAGCTGTCGGATCACCACTGGTACCTGGGCCACTCTCAGGTGCTGTATATGGTGGTGGGCGATTTCTCAATAACTGCGAAATAAACTCATCATCATCTGATTCTCCCTCCACTGTTGAAGACTTTCTAGCCTCCCTACTTTCAGACAGACTTCTGTAAGTCTTTCTAATAGCTTTCCTTCTTTCCTTCTCATTGTCCTGCGTAATTGCCGGAAACAACTTAATTCCGTGCAAAGTCTCCATCCTCCAAATTTTCTGAGCACTGTCCCACCTAGCCTCAGTTAAAGGCTTCTCTGCCTTTCTCATTCTCCTCTCGAATTTCTGTTGCTGTCTGGCCACTAACTCCCAAATCGCTAATGCCTCGAACGTGCTTCCATTCATATAGCGCCATCCTTGAGTGCTCCAAAACCCTCAAATTGAATGTCCCATTTGTAGGAAATGCTAAGTTCCCATCCTTGTCTATCAATTTGCACCATTGCTTTAGCCAAAGACATGGCGTGACACCCTTCTCTTCCATTACAATGTAAGCTGGTGTACCTTCTGGCGGTGTAGCCTCGTCTTTACTCGTTGTAATATATGTATCTCACTTTAACGCACTCTCCAAAGCTTTGAAAAATGTTATCTTTTCTACCTTTTTGTCATTCAAAATCAAATCAGGAAGTGACTTTTAATCCCAACATTCCTTTCACCTACTTTCTCAACCAATTGCCTCACACGATGGCTGCCAATCCGAGTGCAGGGCTTCTTACTAACCGACCAATCCCAGCGCGGATCCAATGACTTCCCACTCACATGTACTGCTGCTGACAAAGTCTTGCGGCTTGTCCTCCCAAACTCCGATTTACGCAAACTAATGCAAAAATTTCGAGCACTAATCAAAAAACAAAAAGCAAATCCTCTGGTTTACTACAGGAAAGGTAACACAATCGTTTTAGAAACCTTACGAATTTTTCACTGACGGTTCTTCTAGCAAGCAAAATTTGACCCACACATTTAACTCTCAATTGATGAATGGGTCTGTCCTGGAACACCTAGGACTCACCAAATTTTCTTTCACTCACTTTGACTCACACTCTGACTTGTTGACCACGCCCAATCAACATACTAAACCAAACAGATTGCATCATAAAACCAAGTGTCTCGTACACTTTTCAATACGCTCCAGAGTCTTAGACCACGCAAGGTTTGTACATCAACAACCATGTAAACAATTTTTTAGCACATAGCGCCACACACATGGAAAGTTTGATGATTTTCCTACACTCACACTGCGCAGTACGCACACTCCTTCTACAACTTCATTTGGAGTATACAAACTCCCTAAAACCCTCACAAACCCCACAATTCACTTGCGATTTGCATAAGCTGTGCAAGCATAACCTGCTTCATTCACCCTGTCACTAGAACGCCGAGAAAATACTCAAACAACCATTAGCAGTATCCAGGATTCCGGGAAAGTAATTTCTGGACTTAGGAAAACATTTTCTCTCCAATCAGCATAATTGAAAAATAAAATACAATTCTCACTAATAATAAACTTTCACCTCTGTTGCTCTCTCTGGACATCTACTTTGGGCTCTTAAGGAAACAAACCTTCACCTCTCTTTACCATCACTGTTGATAACTGTTATCGTGTACCGGACGTCAATGATAAGCTCTTAAGGAGCCGAACCATCAGTCTCCTACCATCTCTGTTAGAGCGTCTGACCTTAATAAGTAAACTTACAAGGGGATGTGAATAGGTCGATGAACCTTTTGACTCGCAATTAAGATGTTCTTACCATAGCTCCATTACATACAAATCAATAATGAATAACCAATCCACAATATCAATAATCATCAATAGTCAATAACATCAATAATCAATAGAGTCAGTAACTGTCACACACCATGACCTTTCAGTCATGAATAACGCCACCTTTTAGTAAAAGTTAGAATATTTATTTCCCTATATTAACAATGCTGAGGTCATGTAGATTAGTCTCAAAATCAAATGGAACATACTCAGAAACAATACAGGCTGTCCAAAGTGGCAGAAGAAACGTAATCTAATCAAAGCTTGAACTACTATGCATTCTAAGGTAATGGTGCAAATTAACAACAAAGTCAACTGCGTCAAAGTGATTACATACATTCGAATTCAGCAGAGAAATTCATCAAGGATTATTCCCTAATAACACACTTTCATTAGTGAGGATCCTTAACTAACACCAGATTAGCATCAGCATGTTGGGCTTCATGCAAAACAATTTAGTAACACCAATTTGGAAAACATCTAACTATGGCTCTATCAAAACAGTGCAGTTGGTACCTAGAAAGAAAAGGCAAATATGCATAATAATAATTCATAATATCTATTCTCAATGTGGATCAGCAAGCAGAGTCAGTCTTCATCCTCAGAACACCAGTCGATCAGTAAGGCATCAGGATTCAGCATCAAAGTTCAGAAAACGCAGTCTTTAACCAGTAAAGTTAAGCACGTCTCTTGTCAAGACGCAATATGGGCAAGGATGAGCTGACCTTTTGGCCAGCAAGAAAATGGGCAATGACAGTGTCTTCTCTCAGTGCAGTGTCGTTAAATCAAAACTACTAAAGCTATTCCCAAATCCCTATTGGTCAGTTAATCGCATGTTCACACTTTGCTCAATAAAACTAAAACTCCAAATCTATGAATTCTACTATTACTCGTCTCACATGTCATTGATTGGTTGTCTTGCAATGTCCTCATCATCTGGCTTGTAAGGTAACAATATGTAGTGTGGTCATTTTTATGTATCCTTTGCGCGTTTGCTTCAGGCGTTAGGCCTTCGTGCACTTTGCCCTGGATGTATTTTATTCCTTTGCTCGCAGTATCGGGCCTCTGTGCACTTTGCTCTAAATGCATTTTATTCAGCTTCGTATTGTTATTATTCAAATAGCCAGTTCTACGGTCTTGTTTTATTTTTTATATCACATTGTTTAGCCTACTTCAGCACTGGAGTTCTCAATAACACATTCTTGCTCACTCTGTGCTTCAGTCAAGGATACAGTCTGGTACATTGCCGATAGACGTGGTAGGAGTTTAGTCTTTGGGTTACAGCTTGCGTAGGGACATTTTGTTACCACATCGACATGTTAGTTATAAAAACACTTCCTTGTCCTAATACACGCAAGAGGGAGATTGCGACCAGGGAACCACAACTAGACGCTGACTGCCCTGTTGCAGATGCTGATCCAGATCACAGGCCTTTGCTCAGGTATGAGGGTTGATGCCTTCCCAGGGAATCTGAAAGGCAAGCTTAGGGCTTAACATGCTGTGCTCGAAATAGAACTTACTCAGAGAGAAAATAACCTATTAACACTATGATAGCGTTGTTCTTATGTTTCACTCTTCTCGTGACTATTTCAATCCTACAGTGTTGTATGGTTCTGGTTATTGCGGCTCACGCCTTATTATCTAAAATGCAGTTGTTTTATTAAAAACAATCTATAAAACTTAAACTGCCTTTGTCATTTGTATATGAGATCATACTGTAAATGAGAGAGCTGGTTGGGATCTGAGCGACCACAACTTCCCTGAGAAGTTCTAAAGATGTCATGCGCTCGGCTGCCCAATCATCTCTTCCCCTTGGAAGAGATGAGGCACTGCTAGTTAGCCAGAGCAAAACCGGATTGAAGGTGACAGAGGTCCTTCTTAGTGGGTCAGACTCAGTCCCCCACAACTGGAATGACCCTGCTACCTAGAAATCCAGTAGTCTCATTTAGGATAATGAGAGCCAACGCGACATGGCTCCGCCAACGTTTGGTCTGGCTCTAATTTTCGGGTCCGGCTGACTCTCTCGGTCTCATATATATATTGACTCCTCGGTTCCGTTTACGGAGACGTCCGTGGCACTGAGGACTTCCGCCACTGCAATATAGGTAGATCCTATTTATAGCGGTTGGTTGTTCAAGCTTGAACTCTGAAAGGAAAAACCCCGATATTGGTGTGCCTTCTCTGATCTAGCGCTGTTTTGAAAATGGCGAATCCCCAAGTAATGCACATAGCAGTTAATATGCGACAACCGCTCACGGCTCATCTACTCGCACATGGTCTAACAAACCAGGGGGGTCCGGTCACGTTTGTGGTGGACACTCATGCAGCCTATAGGACAGAATTGTTTTATTCTTGGGTCATATTTCTGACAGTTGATGGGAATTCAAACACATTTCACGAATACACTCTTGCAAATGTCCCTGGACAATACAGGGCATATGCATATTTAGAAATACCTCCCTCTTATCAAGAACATAATAATTGGCTTGATGGCGCCCTACCCCACACCATAGCCTATGTTAGGCTAGGTCCACTGAGTAATGATGGTACCTACCTGGCCTTTTATTTGCTACAGATACACCACATCCAGCGGTTGCTAATTTGACGGTGGCTGAAGTTTGTCGTTTATATACAGAATTAACGGCTACATATAGACGCTTAGTACAGTTTGTGATGCAAACACTAAACACAAACCCAGCGCGTGCTGCTCCAGCTCAACCGCATGCAGTGGTTCCGGGTATCAATCCGGCAACTGTGCACTCTGTAATGGGCAAGGTACCGGCTAAACGAGAGGAAACTCCATTTTGGCTGACGCAAAAAATGAATACGCTGGAGGCAGTATTTCCCCATACGGGGCCTCAGGATAAACATAGAATATTAACGATGTGTTTGCCGTTTGGTATGGTTCCTACGGTGGACTATTGTAATACATGGGGCACGGTGTTTGCCGCGCTCTACGCTACAGCACACGGTACACCGACCTTGGCTAACCTACCGGACGTGCTCAAACAAATTCAAGATGAATGTGGGGCTGCCCCGGCCTTAGATTTGGGGATGCAGCTGATAGGCAATTTTGCCACGGTTTCTTCCATCATATTGAGTAATCTAAAAGGGGAGGCAGTGGCACTAGCAGTGCGTATGCGTCTTCGTGACGTCCCGCAACTAGATCAGGAGCGGGAGCTTCCGAGAATAATATCGGAAACATATTCCAGTATTGGTCGTGATAGCCTTGGGGCTAGACCACAGAAACCACAGTTTCAGGGAAAGGGTAGTAAAGATACTACTTAACAACAGCAGCCTGAGGGTAATAAAAAGCGCTGGGAGAAAAGACAACAAACACCTAAAAAAGAAAGGGGAGAATCTCCGAGACCGGAGACCCCGCAGACAAGGTATAATCTCAGAAATAGGGATAATTTGAAGACGCCTGATAGATATCAATATACTGATACACGCCAATCTTGTTCCTTTCAGGACTCATCGGAAAAGAGAAATGAGAGAGGTGGGTGATCAGAGCGGAGAACAGAGTATGTGAAACCGAGACAGGAATCACAACGCTCTTCGGAGGTTTCTGTCAAGAAAAAGAGAAACCGATCCAACAAAAACAACAGTTTAAAAAGAAGAAAGTGACGGCAGTCTCAGTTAGACATGCCACACAGGAAGAGAGTTCTCTTGAAGAACAAGACATGGGCACTAGCACTGCTAGACAGTGCGACAGAGGTCACAATAGTGCGCTGGAATCTTCTAGAGCATCTGGAGGTGAAAGCAACTGATAACTTTCCTACAAGTCGAAACAGCAGATATGCGTGTCTCTGATCCCGATAGAGTTTATACAGTAACTTTACAATCAGAAGGGGACATTGAGTGCACAATAAACACCATCTTTTGGGATCAGGTAGTCAAGATATATGACATTCTGCTGGCCGAACAGGATTGGCCCCCTGACTTTGTTCGCGACTGTATTGTTGGGGAGGAGGTTATTATACCTTCGTTCTCACCACTTGTTCCTGGGGAACTCGCAGAGTCCTATAGTATTAAAGGAGCTCTGGCACAAGCACCCGCCTTATATAGAAATCATGTGGGGTGGGATAGGGATTCTCCTTATCATGTAATTCCGATTAAGGGCGAACCTCAGCCACAACCGCAATATCCTATAAAATTTGAAGCAAGGGCATCGGTAAGAAATATACTTACACAGTTGGAGTACCAGGGAGTTCTTGAACCCTGTGTCTCGCCGATGAATAATCCCTTATTCCCTGTAGCTAAACCGGACCATTCTTATAGAATAGTGGTGGACTACAGACATTTGAACGGACATGCACGCACATTTGCTATACAAAATTCACATAGCGCAGCACTCATGAATAATATTGTGCGTAAAAAATACAAAACCACATTAGATATCTCGAATGGTTTCTTCTGCCAGAATTTAGAGCCCAAAAGCAGGGATTTTACAAGCTTTAGTGCGTTTGGCTCTCAGAAAAAAAATTGTCGTTTGCCTCAGGGGTATAAGAATAGCCCAGGACTGTTTTCGGCTCGTGTGACTGAAATATTGCACGAACTGGACCCTGAGGCATTGTCATATGTTGATGATATGTATCTCACAGATGATGAGTTACTACAACATTTAAGGCGGGTAGCCCGCATTGTTGTGGGGTTTGCCGAAATTGGCTACAAATTTAACTTCAAAAAGTTAAAAATTGCCTTCCTCAGCGTCATTTTCCTGGGATATGAGCTGTCGAACGAAGGTAAGAGCTTTGCGCCACACTTTTTAGAAAAATGTGCACAATTGCAACCTCCTAATACGATTAAGAAACTCCAATCGTTGTTGGGTTTTCTAAATTTTGGCAGAACTTACATTCCTGATTATGCTACACGTATAAAACCATTGTACGAGTTGATTCGCCCAGATTTTTCGAGTAGATTTTGGACGATTGAACATACACATATTCTTCAAGACTTGCAAACTGATCTCTTAGCTGCAAAACATCGGGACAATAAGACACATCTGGTCATCAGGGTTATAGCTGGGGCCGTTGGGTTTACGTATGTCACCTTTAATGAAGGTGAGACAGTCCGATAGGATACAAGTCTCACTTGTATTCTACTGCAGAACAACGTTTTGTGCAAACTGAGAAAATTCTCACTGCTGTACAGATGGCTGTTATTAAAGAACGACCTCTTGCCCAGGGCCAACGCATCATTGTCGTTTCCCCGATTCCAGCTTTAGAGGCTGTTACAAAAGCGAGTGTTCCTAATGCGAAAGACCTACACCCGCGATGGATACAATGGGCTACGTCTTTCACAGCCACTGAAATAGATTACATTTTTGACCCAAAACTGCAGACACAGGAATTTCTCCAATATGAAATGGAGTACGCGGTTCCTGCTGGCACGTTGCCTATTGATCAATATCAAGTGGTCATGTACACCGATGGCTCGGCGCAGCCTGCGGTGTGGACTAAACAACAATATTCTTCTGCATGTGCGGTAGTGAGCGGCTATATGGAGGGGGAGAAGTTCTGCCTCCAACATACTTATACACAAACAATGGGGGAGTGTACGGCACAGTTGGCTGAGCTGAAAGCTCTATAGTTAGCCTTAGAACATACGGATCCGGCACAGTTTACACTGCTTGTTTGTGATTCCTATTACTCTGTTCAGTCTTTTAATGAATATTTGCATTACTGGAGATTAAATGGGTTCAGAGATTCCAAGGGTAACACCATAAAACACAGATTGCTGTGGGGGAAGGTAGCGGATCTGAAGGAGACGCTTCCTAATGACCATGTTGTACATACTCTTGGACACCAGCGCGTTGGAATACACGTTGCTGGTAACACTTTGGCTGATGAAGCCGTGAAATCAGCAGTGGCAGTTGCCACTGTGGCCGCAGTAACTCGTTTGAGTTCCAAACCAGACACAGAGATTTTGGCAGCCATAAAAGCTACAGCTGATGGCACGCCATATCCTAAAGGATTTCCGTCTAAATATCATTACTCAATGGGTGGTATGCTGAACGCTGAAGTTAAGATTCCGGGCATTGGTATACGCGAAATGCCCAACAAAGTTGTGCGACCTCAATTAATTACTGCAGCACATGAGGGGGCGGCATCTGCACATGCTGGCGTGGCTGCCACAATTTCACTGTTACAGGCCCGTTACTGGTGGCCTGGTCTCTATAAAGAGACGAAACAGTATGTCCTTTGTTGTGACATCTGTCAACAAATTAAAGTTTCAACGGCTAAACGCCTGCAGCAGATGCCCCTTCTGATATCAAATAAACCATTGCAGTGTGTGTACTTGGATCATTGTGGTCCGCTGACACCAGATAGTGCATACAAGTATATTATGGTGGCTGTAGATTCGTGCTCCAGATTTGTGTGGGTGTGGCCACAGCGCTCGGCTGACGCTCGAACTGTTATTAAAGATTTGCGCATCTTTGTCGGTACATATGCAGTTGCGGCTTTCCATTCAGACCAGGGCCCTGTTTTTGCCTCTAAGGCATTCAGGGACGCCATGGCTTCATTGGGGGTCTAGCTCCAGTTCTCGTCTCCATTTCATCCCGAGGGAAATTCTGTCATGGAGCATTTAAATCGCGATTAAAAGCAATCCTTAACGGCTAGAATTATAGGTACAGGTCGTAGTTGGCTACCTGTATGGAGTACAGAGAGCACTGAATAACTTGCCTAAAAGGTCCCTGGGCGGGTCTTACTTCATATGAGTGCCTGTTCGGAACACGTATGTTTGTTCCAGATCTAGATGGTCCTGGTGTGGAGGCGGCGGAAACACCGTTTGACATAAATGATCGTGTCACTGTTTTGCAGGAGTTACAACAATTCCGTGAAGAAAACTCTTCTGCCAGTTCTGCCTCCACAGGAATTAAGGATGAACCAGTGACGCCTACTGGTTGGATTCCCAGAGTTGGGGATCTGGTGCGAGAAAAGGTCGCAGTGAAAAAAGAATTTGGCCCTTTGTATCGAGCACCAGTCCCTGTGCTGGGAATCCACGGAACAAGAACTGTGATTTTGCCGCCGTTGCAAGGTGCCAAGGGAAATCGATTTGTCTCCATCGACAATGTCAAGTTACAACATGTGGCCGATTCTGCACAGCAGACCAAGCGGAGTGCCCAGTAGTTCCCGAATCCCTCTTACTACTGGGGATGATGTTCCACTGCAGGTGATTTGCACCGATGCTGTATCCTCTCTGGGCGTGGGAGGGTGGACGCTGATCTTGCGATTGTTCCACTAACTGCAAATAATTTGGACTCTTTTGATCAAGTTGCAGTGACTACTGATGTTACTGAGGGTGTTATCTACAGTGTGCCACGACGAGAGACACCTGCTGCTCCTTTGATTACGGTGGCACCTTTTGCGAGAACTGCCTCTGGATGTTTTAATACCAATAATGATGGTATGTCGGACTCTTTGTCCTCTTCTACACCAGTCCCGGGTCCACTTAAGCTGATGTGTTGGATTAAAGATAAGTATTTTGTTTTTCAATGGAACTATCTGTGGCTTTTCATGACTCTGTTGGCTTTTTTCTGTGGATAGGGTTTGTTGTTACCTTTTTTCTAGTAATACATGGTCATTTTCTTCCTGAAAGATCAGAGGTTCAGCAGGTGGAGAAAGTGTTGAAACCACATTTTTCATCCCATATGGTTCAAAGAGACTAGTCCTTTTTGAACATTTCCGCTGTGCCTACTCCGGATGGGATTGTGTGGGATAGAGTAATGTTTGATATATATGGTCCCACTGAGATCATTCAGATACTGTATGTTCTAAAGTTATCAATGAATAATATAGTTATACCAGGCATTGTATCTGATGATTGGGATGTGAGGACAGTTGATTCTATGTTGATGGAATTGCAATATTATACTGTCTATGAAAATGAAGATGCTTACCAGTTTAGGGATAATTATGGTGACATGTTTTGTTACAATTATTATGGACACCACTTTATTCATAAAGCCAGTAGCCCTAAAATGATATTTGATTATATGCAATGGGAACATTGCCCAACTCCTCCGGAGTGGAGTTCTAAAACATATTCTGACAAATGTGCATATTTTTCTGGGCGTCATCAAAAAAATGCTAAGTCGTATTATTTTAGGATAACTCCGCCAGCAGATAAGCAAATACTGTTGACCGATACCAAATTTCTGTATTCAAATTTGTTTGTTTCCCAGCTGTCTATTGAAGGGTATGAATATTGGTCCAAGAATGTGGATTTGAAGAGTGTTTGGGGAACAAAACATTGGCAAGTGCGGGGTGGTGAAACGTTGTTTAGGGCGTGTATTATTCCTGTCCAAATGATTTTCTTAAATGACACTGAACAACAGACTATCTGTTTGGGCTTAGCATCTATTAGAGATTTGAATTCGCCTAGCATACCTGTCCCTTCTAAAATGAAAGATTGGCAGCACTATATTAATGCCACTTTTGCTGAGCTTTCAGAGTGGGTCCAGAATGGTACGTTTAACACTTCATTGACACGTCCAGGCGGGTGGTTATTATGGCCCATTGACACTAATGGGTGTCATCAACGTTTTGTTACCTCTTCAGGGGGTTTTAGGACAAGTAGGTCAGACCCTCGCTACATATCACCTGAACATGCTTATATTTTTACTACATATAGCGTGGAGAAGCTATGTCAACAATGGTTAAAATCATCCACGTTAGATGCAGTTAAAACACATCTCACGCTTCTGTCTAATCATACTGACTTGCAAGATTTTTTGTCAGGCCAGAGTGTGCCCCGGAGAAAATGTTTCTTGTATGAGGTGTACAATGAGATATGGAAGCTTTCTCAACAGGAGGCAACGGCCCGGTTGAGGCAGCTAGACCAGGAAAATTTTAATCAAGCATTGTCTGTTGTGGATAATGGGATACATATCCTGTTCGACCGCATATATACGATTGACAACATTGTTTCCTCTGCTATAGACATTATTAGATCAGATATGTCTTCCTTATATCATGGACAGAGTCAAACGCGATCCATTATGCACTTGGGTTGGACGCTTCAGACACTGAAGGCGGGTCGCGTTCCTTGGCAGCACATCAGAGTAAGGGAAATATTTTTTTCTTTTAATTTGACACGTCAACAACAACTGATGGCGAAAAAGGAAGCGACGTATGTTATGTTGAATATTGAAAAATTGGAAAGGTTGCCTTTTACTGTGGCCGAGATTCCCTCAGCTGAATGGGTAATACACGGGGTTATTAATCTGCCTATTTCTACTTTGCAGTTCACTTCTTGTTTAAAACATGTTCCGGTGGGCAGATATGAAAAATTGGGAGACAGTTATATACATGAGGTGTGGGAACTTCCCTTTTTATACAGATGTCTGGCATGAGAGAGGTTTTTCTTAGCAGTAGTGAATGCAAAACTTCTGTTAGCCATTCGATGGTTTGTAAGCAGCTGTCCTTGCATGGGGCTTGTAATGCCTCGGTTTCAAACTTGGTTTGCTATCTAAAGGGAGTTCCAGTCCCTGTGATTGAAAACACATTCCAGGTGCTTTCAAACAGCAGCTATGTCCTCCTTAACAGTGAGGACTGTTGTGGCATGCGTGCCGGAATAGTTTACGTGGTTTTGGTCACCAAGGCCGTTACTTGCTCTGGAAATGTGTTGTTTCCCCCACTAAATTAAGGGAGGTGGCAGACATCTGGCCTCACATTGCTACTTCCAAGGTGAATTTTGACAAGTTGAGTCGACTAAAGGCTCTATTGTTTCAAAAGCAAGTGGCCCTTACATCTGCACGCGAGACCTACGCACTTCAGGTGGCGAGGTCATCGGCAGAAATACAGTCCCTGTTAAATACTAACTTTCCGAGCCACTTTGGTGAACTCGTGGGACGTATATTTAATGTGTCCAGCACTGCTGGGATTGCACATTTTTTCAAAGCCGTTGGTGCTGTTTTTGCTCATACCTTCTCTTCTATATTCGGTTTAATATCTTCGGCTATTCATTCTATTTTCGGAAGCATTTTTGGTGGATTTCCATTAACTTTGGCTTTATTGGCTGGTGTTATGCTGTTGCTGTTGTTCCTCCGCAATGGCTGTACCGCCACAACAAGACCAAATGAGGGCGCTCCCATCGGCGCAGCTGTGTCGTGAGCAGCATTTTGGAGCAACACTCCTGGGAAATATGGAGTGTGACTGGTCTCTGTCATTCCGACCAGTTTTGGATTGTGTGCAACCAGTGTTTCGATGCCTTTGGTGCTCGTTTGAACATGCACTGGCTTTCTGTCTCTCACTGCAGCGCCCCCAAGTGGTTGATGGTGATCTGTTGATGTTCCCGGTTAGGGCTCATTCCCAGACGTGTGCCCTGCATTTGCGTTTGCTTCGTGAGGCAGTTTACGAGATTCCCTTCCTGGAGGAGGATGGTATTGTCTCGTTCGTGGGTCCTGCACGGGATGCCGCCTTGGATGGTTCTGGGGCTTTGGAACTCACCTGCTCCATGATAGTGTTTGGCGTGGATTTTCCGGTACTGACATCTGCCGAAGTGGAGACTATCCTGCTTTCCGTGGCTTCCGCTTGAATTGGGTTTCTTCAAAATTGTCATTTTATAAAATTGGCTCTTATGTCACATGCTTACAAATTTAATTTTAGGTTTGGTGCTTTGGTGTCCTCTGGACTTGTCGAAATGTTGATTTGTAGATTTTTATATCTGGGCCATATTTTTTATTTTTACGTTTTTGATTAGAACCACTTTCTACTGACAAGGGGAGGGTGTAGTGTGGTCATTTTTATGTATCCTTTGCGTGTTTGCTTCAGGCGTTAGGCCTTCATGCACTTTGCCCTGGATGTATTTTATTCCTTTGCTCGCAGCATCGGGCCTCTGTGCACTTTGCTCTAAATGCATTTTATTCAGCTTCGTACTGTTATTGTTCAAATAGCCAGTTCTACGGTCTTGTTTTATTTTTTATATCACACTGTTTAGCCTACTTCAGCACTGGAGTTCTCAATAACACATTCTTGCTCACTCTGTGCTTCAGTCAAGGATACAGTCTGGTACATTGCCGATAGACGTGGTAGGAGTTTAGTCTTTGGGTTACAGCTTGCGTAGGGACGTTTTGTTACCACATCGACATGTTAGTTATAAAAATACTTCCTTGTCCTAATACACGCAAGAGGGAGATTCCGACCAGGGAACTACAACTAGACGCTGACTGCCCTGTTGCAGATGCTGATCCAGATCACAGGCCTTTGCTCAGGTATGAGGGTTGATGTCTTCCCAGGGAAACTGAAAGGCAAGCTTAGGGCTTAACATGCTGTGCTCGAAATAGAACTTACTCAGAGAGAAAGTAACCTGTTAACACTATGATAGCGTTGTTCTTATGTTTCACTCTTCTCATGACTATTTCAATCCTACTGTGTTGTATGGTTCTGGTTATTGCGGCTCACGCCTTATTATCTAAAATGCAGTTGTTTTATTAAAAACAATCTATACAACTTAAACTGCCTTTGTCATTTGTATATGAGATCATACTGTAAATGAGAGAGCTGGTTGGGATCTGAGCGACCACGACTTCCCTGAGAAGTTATAAAGATGTCATGCGCTCGGCTGCCCAATCATCCCTTCCCCTTGGAAGAGATGAGGCACTGCTAGTTAGCCGGAGCAAAACCGGATTGACGGTGACAGAGGTCCTTCTTAGTGGGTCAGACTCAGTGCCCCACAACCAGAACGACCCTGCTACCTAGAAATCCAGTAGTCTCATTTAGGATAATGAGAGCCAACGTGACAAATATTGTTGCAGCTTTTACTCCGGTCATTATCTCCATTGGTCTCACACGCATTACACACAAAAGGTTACATTAGCAAGAACAGCATCGTCTAGCAGTCGGTTCTCATGAGAAAGAATTCAGCTAAAGGCACATTTAAAAATGCAGTGGAAAATCACATTTTAACTCTCTAGGACAGCCATTTATTAAACGTTAAGAAATACAGCTTTTACCATGAGGCCTGGCAAGTAGGCTAAGACCTTTGCTAAGTTAATGCCTACAATTAATAAAACTAGAACATAATGCATAACTCTTAATATGATGCACTACTACATAAGTCTAACAAAATGATCAATATTTCATATTAATTGACCACTAATTAGTGCATTTTGTGAACATTAACGGCCACTCATCATGATCACATTTTCAAATGCTTGCATTATTTTGCTACACAAATCCATTAGTCAAAATACATGAACACTCATAAATAATTTTTATTAAAACACCTGCGCTAGAACCATTAGCAAGTCAATATTACTAAGGGGCGTAAAGACGCATTCCTGCGAGCCAATCCGATCTGGAAAAGTGCTGCAGCAACCATCTGATGCAGTCTATGTAATAAAGTGAAGTGTTACAGCACATAACACTCTTTAACTTGGTAGCCTGCAAGTACACACAAAGAAGGGTGCAGGGCAACCTTCTTCGAGGGTATTCCAAATATAAAATTTACATGTAACAAAATAAAAAATAATACCAAATTAATGTTTTACAATCTTTTTCAAAACAACGCACAAGGCTGAGCCGGCCATTCATCGCACAGAAGGGACTATTTAAGGGATCGATCTACAATGTACCTACAGAACAAAGAAATTCAACAAAACTACCTGCAGAAGTACACATTTGAGCTAAATCTTAGAACAAAAATTATCCTGGAAGCCTACATATAAATGAGAGAGGATGAAAAGCAATAATGGTAAACATGAACCCCCATACGAATCGTACTTCAATACGTTGGAATACATACCATCCCTCCAAATTTCATAACTGATCACAAACTTATTTTCTTATTGATTTTGCCATAGCCAAAAGATAGTTTGATTATTTTTAGGAATTGGAATCACTAGTGAACGAACTAGACAAGAAGAAACTAAGCCAGCAGGTCCATGTCAGTGGACCTTCCCAAAAACATATGAGGAAACCCTTTTACCATATTAGCCGTCAAATCACGAATGCCACTTGCCAATCTTTTTAGATGGGTACTCTATTCTCCGCACAGATAGAATGCCTAAAGCAGTAAACCTCTACCAGGTGCTCACCTTCTGGCAGCATGCATCACCAACAAACGGAGTGCAGCATGCAGACAATACTAGAATCATGCAACACAAGGCACAGGGAAGTCAATTTTTTCTGTGTGCCACATGACCTATGCCCAAGTCCCCTCTACATCCAACCTCATACCATGTCCAGTGTCACCACATACTTCAAGTATTATGTATCACACTAAAGGTAGAAAACAAAAATAGAAATATGCAAAATAAACTAACATGAGCAATTCCGTTAAACCAAATGTGTGTATTAGGAAAAACACATCTCATCAGATACACAGTGAGAATAATTTACAAAAGGAATAGTAAACCTGCACTCGTAACTCAAGGATGCAGATTAATGATTTTCCTCAGTCCCCAAAAGTCAGGAGTAGCATGGGGGAACTAAGCATCGCTCGGGCATTCCGGCATGCTACTGAGTGAGACTTGTTTTTTTAAAGGCTTTTATTTCCACAATATGTAATGTACACAGTGTACATTGCTCTTTTAGAGCATTTTTCTCTAAGTGGATTTTTTGTTTCTGTGAAGAGCCCATTTCCCCCCATCCAAATCGTGGAGGTGATCCATCTCCATTCGCAATTCAGAAGCGTAGATACTCTAGCCCTTTGCAGAAATAAAACGCCAACTCTGTCCTTGGAGGGTAAGGATTAGATAGGAGTTTGTGAATGGAAGCAAACTCACAAGTTCATGCAGACCCAGCTGCGCCACTAGAAACGGGTCAATGAGCCTGAGAATTACGACAACATCAGGACAATCAGAACACCTTGTCTGAAATGAAAGAGAAATGGACGTCGCCTGCAAGCATTGACAGTTGTGCAAATGATGTCCTGTGAACACTCACACCCCGGAGAGATGTCTGACAGGATATTGATTGTAAAAATATTGTGTGGACAGAGTATTGTGTCAAAAATATCGAGGAACAAAGTATCGAGAAGGTAAGTGCAAACAGGAAAGTATAGATTTACTATTCTTATCTCCACATCTGCATACCTTCAAGACATATATCTTCAAAGTACGTACATTTGGAGTTAAGTATAGTAAATGTTCATGAAATAGTCCTGGATATTCTTAACGCACTATTTTGCCCACACTGTATTTTTTCCTCAATAATTTGTCCAAAAACTACCCAAGAGTCTAAATGCATAATTTATTTCAACCTGTCGAGATAGATGTTGGAGAAGGGCCCAGTGGGGTTAGGACTGTAAGGGGCAATCGAGATGTACAACTCCTGCAAAAAGACGAATATCTGCAGAATGCTCCAAGTTTGTTGTTGCATAGGGAAAACTTATGAACCGTGTTCTTAAAGGAATTAATCAGACAAATTAGGTACCCTTAAACGAATTGCCTATCACCACACTGAGCTTTTGATAGCTTAATGATGTGAGCATCATCTTAGAAAACATTGCATCATTATCATACCTAAATAAAAACATAATTCTGAATCAAAGTACCTGTACCAGCATTAAACACGTCTTCACTGTAATAATCTAATGTGTGCATATTAAATACACAGTGAAATATAAAGGGAAAAATAAACGTTTTGCTCCTGTTCTTCAAGGGTATCAGTGAAAACAGAATCTGGTGCTAAAAAGACAGCTCGTAAAAACAGTTTTATATTGTTCTCTACATAGAGCTATCACGTCTACGTACAGGCACGGGACCTATTGGAGTGCAAAGCAATGTTTCATAACATAAAGTCCTTAGTTAGTGTCCTTTTTCTTTTCCGTAACTTGCTTATGATGCGGTTCCTCCTGGGTAAATCGACAGATGAGTGGCATTTGAACCACTGGGACTCCTTCCCCCATTCTTCATCGGAACATGTTCCATGGTTCTATGAATGGAAGAAATGACGCTGTGACTATATGCTCTATGTGTGACTACATAGTGCTGAGAGAATCAATATCATGATTAAAACATACCATATGCAAAGGTTGGGTGGTGCTATCTGCTGTGAATATAGAAATACAAAGTAAGCTTGGAACCCAGGATTATTAGACACCTAGCACAAATAGTGAGCAATTAAATATGTTGCTTCTCTAGTTAGTTTGCTACCCACCTTGAAGTGTGGTGACCTGCTATAGGCAGGGTAAGTTCAGATGAAAAAATGGCATTGGCTCAAAATTACCTGGGATTTTGCAGGATGACTGGGCATTATTTTTTCTTCAGTGTGTTTACTCTTTGTGTTTGCTCTGACAGTCCAGATTGGAGTCAGGTGCCTGTGACTGATTGGCTTCTTATTTAGTGACTTCATGTGATAGCAGACTGGTGTGGAGACATAATTTAGTAGGGTCCTCACTTCAGGCAAATGAGTGGTTTAGGATCCCCTGGAACCGTTTTCATGGTAATTCTTTTAAAACACTGCACACCTATTGTGTAAAGAGTCCCTAAACCGTTCTTTCTACAGGGTGGTTGTGATGCACATGACGTCATTGTATTCTAGTGGCATTCTAGGTATCATAATTTCCCTCTATAGAATTTGCCTCATGTAACTTTCTGTGTTAGCCACCTAATGGTGAGAACATTGTCCATAAGTTTTACATTTCTTCCTGTGGGAGAGAGCTCTCCTGTTATGGAACACATAGAAGGATTATGGTTTGTAGGAACATATATATTTGGCGATTGTTGCCCTTCCCCTTGTTGGCTTACGGGCTTGTCCTTCCTTTTTGCTTCTTGTAGCTGGTTTCTGAATGTGTATCTATGAGATTACAAGGATATCTCTGACCATTTCTGGTAGGGGTAAGGCTACCTTTTACTCTGGGTAAGAATACCTTTTGAATTTCTCCTATATTCAGACTCGTGTGGTGTGAGACAAAAGTTGGTAAAATGCAGGTATACATTTTGAGCAGTTGTTTTTCTGCTTGTGTGGTTTTGTTTTACTTGTTGGAGTACTATAATGTTTACCAATACATTCTGAGGGGTGCACCAGGTGTTTTGTTAAAGATGAAAATGAGTTTTATGCAGTAACCTTGGCCGTTTAGCTTCTCCATTTGTTGATCTTCTAACTTGTAAAAGTAAACTCTTTGAAGTTACCTTCGATTCACAGAAGTTGTCCATCGGGAATATTTTCTTTTTGGCTCTGGGTGAGGTTACTATTGAAACATAGAGTGGTGTTGCAGTCAGTAAAGGGTTGCTATGAGAAGATCCTTTTGTTTTCAACTCCAGACATCACTAGCTTCGCTTTTCCTGTGGTGGAAGTAGGTCTGAAGGTAAATAAAATATTGATTGTGTCTGTATTTCATTTAAGGTGTGCTCTTGTTTGATGGCTTCATGGCTGCCTCCTATAAAGAATGCGCGGCTCTTCTAGCCCCCCCCCCACCTGCTCAATATGCATGCAGAATGTTTAGAAGCTGGGTCTCTCCCTCTATCCTTACATGAGGTGCTAATAGTAACTATTCCAAAACCTGGCAAGGATTTGTGCAAATGCGACTCCTACCATTTGCTCTATATGATAGACATGGACAATAAAATCTTGGCTAAACTGATTGCCTCCTGACTTTTGCCAATCTTGCCAATCATTACCCACCCAAATAAATCTGGGTGTGTCCCCATCAAATCCACCACCCATAATCTATGCCCCTATAGTGCTGTATCCCAGATGGCAGACCCATTCTGCAAGGCCGCTTAAGGATTTTTAGATGCCACTAAGGCCCTGGAGTGGCTATATCTTTTTGAGCTCCTAGCTCACCTTAGAGTTAGCACTATATTCCTTCAACTAACAGGTCTCCTCTACTACAAGCTGATTGCATGGTTGCGTATCAAAGAGGCCATTTCCACACAATTCCCAATGATGCGGGGCACCTGTCAGGGATGCCCCCTCTCACCATATTATTTGCTGTAGCCATGGTGCTAGTTGCTGCGCAGCTACGACAACACCATACACATAGAGGCTTGGCTTTCACACCTAGGGTGATCCTTGTTTCAATGTACACAGATGACGTCCCGCTCTAAGTGAAGAGCTGGCAGGACAATCTAGAAGTCTTGATTAGGGAATTTGTCCACTTTGGTGGCCTATCTAGCATCACAATCAACTGGATTACGCCCATAGTATTTACATTAACAGATGTTAGCACTCAATAGACATCTGATGTCCTGCTTTGCTGGGCTGCAGGGCCATTGCACTACCTAGGGATTTGGCTTAGCAGGGACCTCAATGAGATATGGTGAGTGAACTATGGACGTGCAATCTTTTGACTGGAAGAATGGCTAGAAAGATGGTGCTTATTACCACACTCGCTAAAAGGCAGGCTGACTATTGCCAACATGGCAGTGCTCCCTAAATTCTGAATTTTTTTTGTGAATCTACCTTTAGCCTTGCCACTATGTTTCCTCAGACATCTGCATTTATGTTTGCTTGAACTAGCCTACCAGATTATTGTGGAAACTGCTTACTCTCCCCTTCAAAGAGGGTGGACTCATGGCCCCTGACATGGACCTCCATTATAATTGTGTACAAATGCAATTAGCACATTTCTGGGTTCATCCCACAGAACATCAGCAACACACAGCCCCGGACAACAATCACATAATTACATGCCTTCTATCCATGGTACCTTGCTGCCCGAGGGTGCAAATAGATATGGTCACTTTGAAGACATGGCCATGGAAAGAACTTAAATGTAGAGTCCATGTGGATCACCTTTTTGCTCACTCTATGCCTATTCTTGATAACCCAGCACTGCCCCTCATTAGAGACGCAGACACACGCACGCGCACAAGTCTGCACACTGCAGCTAACTAGCATTGGGGCACTATGGCCCTCATTACAACCCTGGCGGTCGGTGTTAAAGCTGCGGTAATACGGCCAACAGACCGGTGGTAAAAAAATTGAATCACGACCACGGCAGAAACCGCCAACATAGGCAGCCACTTTAACACTTCGAACCCCACGGCGGTACAAACAAACACTGCGGCGGTCACCGCCAACAGACAGGCGGAAGAAAATGTACCATCCACCCTATCACAAGATGCCAATCCGTCACCTTTTCCGGGGCGTAACCAACGCGAACAAAAACATGGCGGAAACAGGACTTGCAAGGGGAAACACTCACCTCTCCACACCCCACGAGGAATCAGGACGCCATGGAGCCAGAACTCCAGATACTCCCTGCGGTTGTCTTCCTGCTCCTCTATCAGGAGCACCAAAGATGGGGGCGACGACCACAGTGAGTACTGCACCTACAACACAGGGGAGGGGGAGGGAAAAGAGAGTGACACACACACGCAACACGCAACACCTCCACCCCCACCCCCACCCTCACCCACTACAACATACACAGAAATACATGGTGCAACATTACATATACATTCCCCCACCCCCCTTGGAAGAACGCAAGGACAAAAGGAAATGAGTTGAACGATGGTAATCATGAAAAATCCAGTAGTCAAAACTCGAAATACAGTATTTACAATTATGTACACCAACTATACAAGTCCGGATAGTGCACAAATTATTGTCCGTGGACCACTGGGCCCAAAATGCATGGGCGAGCCCCACACATGATACCAGATGTCAAACAGAGAGAACACTGCAAGGGCATCAGATCGAAATGAAACAGGCACCTCAGGGGGAGGTGGGCCACCTCAGCCTGATGAATGCACAGCGCCACTGCTCCACGAGGGGGCTCCATGCCCACTGCTGTATCCTGGGGAGTGCAAAGCCACAGTCTCTCAAGTCCCTCCAGTGGGTGGTTTGCCCACTTCTTTATCCTGGGGAGTGCAAAGCCACAGTCTCTCAAGTCTCTCCAGTGTGTGGTTTGCCCACTGCTTTATCCTGGGGAGTGCAAATCCACAGTCTCTCAAGTCTCTCCAGTGGGTGGATTGCCCACTGCTTTATCCTGGGTCGTGCAAAGCCACAGTCTCTCAAGTCTCTCCAGTGGGTGGATTGCCCACTGCTTTATCCTGGGGAGTGCAAAGCCACAGTCTCTCAAGTGGATAACAGTCTCCACTGGTTCTGGAGGAGGCTTTGTGCCCAGAGTGATTCATCCTGCCAAGGAAAGAGGTAGTGGATGTCTTTCTCCACTGGTTCTGGAGGGGACTTTGTGCCCCGAGTGCTTCATCCTGTCAAGGACAGAGGTAGTGGATGTCTTCCTCCACTGGTTCTGGAGGGGGCTTTGTGGCCAGAGTGCTTCATCCTGCCAAGGGCAGAGGTAGCGGATGCCTTTCTCCACTGAAAGTGGTGCATCATGGAAGCTGCCCGGGCTCCTGGAACTGACCACCAGCCTCAGACAACTGACCACTGGGGATGGCAGCCATGTCTGCGGTATTGCCACTGGCTCAGGATGTCGCGAGGCCGCTGGCAGTGATTGAAGCGGAGTCAGTAGCGGTGGTCTCTGTGGCATCTGTGCTGGTGGCAGCCTCTGTGGCATCGTTTCTGGTGGCGGCCTCAGTGCCGGCGGTGCTGGTGGCAGTGCAGGTGGCGGTGCAGGTGGCGGTCTTCTCCGTCATACAGGTTGGCGTCGACATGGACATAAGGTGTGACACTGTTCCCATTGCCTTTGCCACCATGCCCTCTCCTGACCTGCCCTTTATTTTCTGGCCCTTCCCCACCTTGGATGGTGGCGCAGCCGCCTGGCCACTATCCCCTTTCGTTTTCCCTGAGCCCTTGGTGGCAGGAGTTTTCCGCTTCTCCCTCCGGGATGTGGGTAAGTTTTTAACTTTTGCAGGTGGCGGAATGTCCTTGCCCTCGCTCCGTGGCACACTGGCAGCCCTGTTGGTTGGTGCACTCCAAAAGCCTGCAGTTGCTGGCACCACTGTGCCTGGTGATGTGGTGGCTGAGGTGCTGGGTTGGGAACAGGAAAGCCTGGTCCTAGGGGATGGACGGGGGGGGAGGTGTAGGGAAGAGGTCAATATTAGCCAGGAAAAGTTTTTTAGACACACTGGGATGGGTAGATGGAGTGGGAATCGGAGTGGAGGAAGAGGTAGTGGTTGTAGGAGGTGCATGTTTGCTGAATTTGGGTGAAGGTGCATGGGCTGGAGGCTGTTGTGAGGTGGATGGCTGTTGGGTGGGTTTGTGCCTGCGTTTGTGTAGTTTGGGAGGAGGGCTCACAGACACACTAGTAGAGGACACAGGGGATGTGTGAATGGTAGTGGCTGAAGATGTAGTGCATGCAGGTGTGAGTGGAGACGAGACAGGGAGGGAGGAGGATGATGTGAAGGGGGGCACAGTGGAGGCAGTGGATGTTGGTATGTCTGCATGGGTATGATGCTTGTGTGAGTGCCTGTGGGATGTGTGGTGCTTATGTTTGCCTGAGCCACTCTTCTGTGTTGAGGTGTGTGCTTACTGGTCTGAGGGTGTGCTTGATATAGGCTGAGGTACAGGGGATTGGGTATGGGTGGAGGAAGTTGGAGGGGGGAAGCTGGACACAGGGACAATGGCTGCTATCAGTGCTGAGGCCAGAGCCTGAAATGCTCTCTGTTGGGCTGCCTGGCCAGAATGAATGCCCTCCAGGTATGCATTTGTTTGTTGTAAATGCCTCTTGTTACCCTGGATGGCATTCACAATGGTAGATTGCCCAACAGTGAGGGATCTCAGGAGGTCAATAGCCTCCTCACTGAGGGCAGCAGGGCTGACTGGGGCAGGGGCTGAGGTGCTGGGGCGAAGGAGATGCCCACCCTCCTGGGTGAACGGCCAACGCGACACACGCTGAGTGGCTGCTGGGAGGGCGGTGCTGGTAGGGGGGTGGCGGCTGTACCTGTTGATGCGGGGGCACAGAGGGGCCTACCACCGCAAGGGAGCTCCCATCAGAGGAGGAGTTGTTGTCACTGCTGTCACCTCCTGTCCCTGCCGTGGAGCTCCCCTCGCCGTCCATCCCACTGTTGGCTTCAGACTCCGATGTTTCGTCCTCCAGGGCCAAGTGGGATGCAGTTCCATCCTGCTCCGGTGCCACTGATCCTCCGCCTGATGATGCTATTGCACAAAAGAACAGGGAGACCACAAAAAGGGGGGGGGAGACAGAAGAAAAACATGTTCAGTGCATGCAATTCCACTACCGTTGGTGGACACTACAGGCACAGCAGCCCTCTGCACTACGCGATGCACTTATAGTTCCTAGATTATTCACAGGACCATGGGGTGCAAGGCTTATGCCCGATTGCTGCACACATGGAAGTCACAGGAGCCTGATTAGGTGTAGATGACTATGACCACTAGTGGGGTTGGGGTGCCACATAGCCTGTCTCACAAATGGACCTTGCCTACAAGGCTCACCCTGGCCTAAGGGAACCCACTGACCACCTCCCCCACCCAGACACCTCGTAATGCACGCAGAGTCAGATGGATGTGACTGTACTCACCCCCTTGTGGCTGCTGTGATGCCCTCAAGCGCCCATCCAACTCCGGATACGCCACCGCCAGGATCCGGAACATCAGGGGGGTCATGGTGCGACGGGCACCCCTGCCACGTTGGGAGGCCATCCTCAGCTGGGCCTCCGCCGTCTTCTTGCTCCAGTGGTGAGTGTCCTCCCATCTTTTTCGACAGTGGGTGTTGTGTCTGTAGTAGACCCCCAGGGTCCGGACGTCCTTGGCAATGGCACCCCAAATATCCTTCTTCTGGTGGGCGGTGACCTAAAGGAATAGTACAGGGGACAAGGAAAAACTTGAACTATCGGACTGTCACAGTCATTGGCTCACGTTCCCACCCTTGCACTGACGCACCTACACTCACGGTCTGCTCATGCAGGGCTCAGTCCCCCCCATGTATCTTCCATCCACACCACTCCAAACAGGCATTGCCCATGAAGCATGCTCACAGTGTACTCACCTGTTTGTCTGGAGGACCGTAGAGTAGCGTGTACTGGGGGAGGACTCCATCCACTAACTTCTCCAACTCCTCCGAAGTGAAGGCAGGGGCCCTTTCCCCAGAAACATGAGCCATCGTCGCTTCCAGACTCAGGTCACAGCAGCACTTGCAGTGTAGGTCCTCTCCTGTTGAAGGTCAGGTATCAAGTGAGTGTTCAGGTAGAAAAAGGCAGTCACGTCCGCTGCGGTGCATACCATCACCACCGGCGTACATCGTCATTGGCTCCTCGGACCCATAGGGTCCAATGTTAACCAATGCAGGATTGCACCGCGGTCGTCGACCGCCAACCGCGACGGTGTAGAACGCCAGCGCAGTTACCTCATATCCCCTTGTCCCACCTTACAGGTCAGGCAGCCGCCATTTCAGGGGGCCACATGGCATTAATGATAACTGGGTCAAACCTATCTAGGCCTTGCATACACACAGTAACAGGCACATTGCCGATTAACAAATTTGTGCAAATGACATTTTGTAATACCTCAGTGTTGGCTGACTCTCTGCTCGCTGTTCTCCGGCACAGGGCACGTCCGCTGGGGCAGGTGATGAGATGTAGGCATCCTCCGGTGTACAGACCGCTGGTGGACCTGTCGACTATGGAAGAGAGACACGTGATAGTCACCTACAGACTTGATCGTGCAACAATCCATGAACTGTGTGCCCAGTTGGAGCCAGACCTGATGTCAGCTATCTGCCATCCCACAGGAATACCCCCTCTAGTGCAGGTCCTGTCAGTACTCCATTTCCTGGCAAGTGGGTCTTTTCAAACTACAGTGGCCATTGCATCAGGGATGTCCCAGCCAATGCTCTCTAACGTGTTGTCCAGAGTGTTGTCTGCCCTGCCGAATCACATGTGCAGCTACATCGTTTTCCCTCAGGTGGAGGATTGACCTACTGTGAAAGGTGACTTCTATGCCCTGGGACATATCCCCAACATCATAGGTGCCATTGATGGGACACATGTGGCCTTGGTACCCCCCCACACAGGAGAGAACAGGTGTACAGAAACCGGAAGAGCTACCATTTTATGAATGTGCAGATGGTGTGTTTGGCTGACCAGTACATCTCCCATGTGAATGCCAAGTTTCCTGGCTCAGTGCATGACGCTTACATTCTGAGGAATAGCAGCATCCCTTATGTGATGGGGCAACTCCAGAGGCACTGTGTGTGGCTAATAGGTGAGAACAAGGACCCCATACCCTGTGAATAGTAGTCTGGGTCTGGGGTTGTCCCTACGGGTTAGTGTGTGTCTAACAGTTGACCCTCGACATTTGCAGGTGACTCTGGGTACCCCAACCTGTCATGGCTACTGACTCCAGTGAGGAATCCCAGGACAAGGGCAGAGGAAAGCTACAATGAGGCACAGGGGTGAGCTAGGAGGATTATAGAAAGAACCTTCGGCCTCCTGAAGGCCAGGTTCCGGTTCTTCCATATGACAGGTGGTTCTCTCTACCAAAGAAGGTGTGCCAGATCATCATGGCCTGCTGTATGCTGCACAACCTGGCTTTGCGATGACAGGTGCCTTTTCTGCAGGAGGGTGATCCAGCTGGAGGTCTTGTGGCAGCTGTGGAGCCTGTGGACAGTGAAGAAGAGGAGGCAGAAGAAGAGGATATCGACAACAGAAACAACGTTATCCAGTAATACTTCCGTTGAGACACAGGTAAGAAGATATCACTGCCTCATTCATCTCATACAAATGTTTGACCTATCATAAGTCTGTCACTTTTACCCAGTGTATGGACCCTGACTTGTCACTTTGCCTTTCCATTTAACAGATGTGGGTCCCACTGTGTGACCTCTGCTATATTACCTCATGGACTAGAGCTGTGTTACATCGGTACGTTGACAAGAACATTGACATTGCTATATTCCATAGTTATTGTAAATATACATTTGTGAAAGCACAGACTGACTCCAGATTGTTTTGTGATTCAAGGGTGTGTATTTCTATGCAAATAAGTGGAAGGGGTTGTAAAATGGGCAGGGATGATGGTGGAGGAATGTCCATGGCAGAGTCCAGTCTATTTGTTTCACAGGTGCATTGTCCAAAGGGGCACAGGAAGTGGAGCTAGGGCAGTTGATGGATGGACAGGGTGACAATGTGGGACAGAAGGATGACATTCAAGGGGGTCTCATTTCCTGGCGGGGGTCTTGGCATTGTTCTCTGTCTTGTTCCTGGATCTCAGGGACTGTTTGCGGGGTGGTTCTCCATCTGCAGGGGGTGGGGTGCTGGTGTCATGGTCCTGTGGCAGTGCCTCCTGTCCACTAGCGCCGGCGGAGGTGGTGGGCTGTTCATCATCCAGGCTAGTGTCAGGGGCCCCTTGTTGTGCCACAGTGTCCCTCCTGGTGTTGACAAGGTCCTTCAGCACCCCGACAATGGTGACCAGGGTGGTGTTGATGGACTTAAGTTCCTCCCTGATCCACAGATAGTGTTCCTCCTGCAGACGCTGTGTCTCCTGAAAGTTGGCCAGTACCGTTGCCATCGTCTCCTGGGAATGATGGTACGCTCCCACGACGTTGGAGAGGGCCTCGTGGAGAGTGGGTTCCCTTGGCCTGCCCTCCCCCTGTCGCACAGCTGTCCTCCCAGTTCACCTGTTTTCCTGTGCCTCTTTCCCCTGAACCGTTTGCCCACTGCCCCCAGGTCCCTGATTTTCTTGGGGAGGTGGGTTTGCCTGGGTTCCCTGTAGTGGTGGACACACTGCTGCTTGACGTGTCCTGGGGACAGAGGGATGGGCCCGCTGGGTGGGTGCTGTGCTGGTGTTTCCTGAGGGGTAGGCTCTGTGGTGGCTTGTGCCAGTGTCAGGGGAACCAACTGTCCTGAGGTCCCAGATGGGCCGGGCTGGTCATCTTGATCCAGTTGGACAGAGCTGCTGTCATCACTGTAGGCCTCTTCTGTGGGGGGAGTGGACATGCCTGGAACCTCCTGTCCAGTGACGTTGGGTAGGGGTCCTGCAGGGGTGTAAAGGCATGATTTTTGCATCTGTGTGTGCCATCGTGTGCAATGGGTGAGTGACCCTGTACTCCAGTGCTTGCATTCTTGTCTAGGACCTTGTGTGATGATTGGTTTGGGGTCTGTGTGGGTATCTGTTGTGGACATGATTTGGTGATGGGTGTCCATGCTTTGGTGTTGCATGCAGGGCTTTGTGTAGGGATGTGTGGATTGTGATAGTGGGACATTTGTGAGGTGTTGGAGTGATGGGGGTGAGGGTGGGGGTATGTGATAGCATGCAGGTAGGGTGGGGGATGTAATAGTTAAGAGTTGACTTACCAGAGTCCATTCCTCCTGCTACTCCTGCGAGGCCCTCAGGATGAAGTATAGCCAAGTCTTGCTCCTCCCATGTTGTTAGTTGTGGGGGAGGAGGTGGGGGTCCGCCGCCAATCCTCTGTACTGCAATCTGGTGTCTTGAGCCACAGAACTCACGTTCCCCGGAAGGTCGTTCCACCTCTTCCTGATGTCATCCCGTGTTCTTGGATGCTGTCCCACTGCATTGACCCTGTCAACGATTCTGCACCATAGCTCCATCTTCCTTGCAATGGAGGTGTGCTGCACCTGTGTTCCGAATAGCTGTGGCTCTACCCAGATGATTTCCTCCACCATGACCCTGAGCTCCTCCTCAGAGAACCTGTGGTGTGGTTGAGGTGCCATGATGTGGTGTGGGTAATGTGTGAGGTGGTGTCGGTTGTGATGTGTGAGGGGATGTGTTTGTGTGTGTTGTCTGAGGTGTGTGGATGTTGTGTGAGTGATGGTGTTGTATGCCTGTGGATGCTAGTGTTGTTGATGGTGGTGTCTTTCTCTGGCCTTCTTTTGGAATTTTTGGTCATAAGGGTTTGTGGGTGATGTGGGTGTGTGTTTTATATTGGATTAGGTTGTGGGAGTGGTGTGTGTATGTGTATCAGTTGTGTGTATTTCGATTTGTCCAATGTGGATGTGTTTTGTAAATGTGTGTGTATTTTGAGCGCGGCGGTGTGTACCGCCAATGGAATACCGCGGTTGAAAGACCGCTGCATGGATTCATGGGTCGTGATAATGTGGGCGTATTCCTGTTGGCATGACGGTGGAGGTTTTGTTATCACCAGTTTATCAATGACCTTTGGTGTGGCGGACTTGTGTGGGTGTCTGGATTTTGTCAGATTCCGAGCTGTGGGCCGTAATCGCTGTAGCGGAATTCCGCCACTGCACTGGTGTGTTGGCAGTCTTCTGCACGGCGGTAAGCGGGATTTACCACCACTGTTGTAATGAGGACCTATATCCTGAAGGCACCTTTTTTTAAATTGAACAAGCCTTGCAGGAACCCTCTAACACCCGCTTTTATAAGCTCAGCTACTTTCAACCATGTGCAGCTGTTCACTCACATCATGATTCCTTTCCAAAAGCCCTGAGACGCTTCATGCACTAGAAGTGCTGGTGACCACTCCCTCCCCGCGTCATTTAATTACAAAATGATATCTTACAAAGCAGCGAACTGTGCCTGTGGACATTTCCAGGTCCCGGGAAAAATGGGGGTCTGACTTGGGTGGTCCCATTTCAGCTAAATGTTGAAAATACTGCTGCACACACTCTTGTGCTCTCACCCCCAGTTGCAGATTACTCCTGATCCATTTTAAATTCTTGCATTGATTGCACTACACCCCTGAACGGCTGCACAGACTCGGTCTCCGCAAAGATGCATGCTGTTTGCGCTGTATGGCACCAACTTCAGAGTTTCTACATTTAGCTTCGACCCTCCCTGCAATACAGACTTTCTCATCTGATGTTTTTGATGTTATTGGAATTATTGTTGGGCATGCTATGACACGATGTTTGCTCTACCTGGTTATGTCAAAGATATCCCTGCTGACGGACCTTGACTGGTGGGTATGCTGTTACTGCTAGTGCTAGTGGAGGTGTGGGGTACTGCATAAAATTGACTGACTACATGATACAGCATATATTTCAAATACATTTGCAAAACTACTGGGACTTGATGCCTACTGGTTCCGACTCTCTTGATATTTAGTCTCCGTCAGTAATGTACCTCGGTGCGACTAATGCTGACTCCCCAAGAGCTACCTTGAGGGGCTCTGGATAATATTGGAGATGGGCACACTAGTTGTGACATATAGGTACAGTACATTGTCTCTAATGGTGCATGATCACTGTCCTTGCTTCTGTTCATTGTCTGGATTTGTACCTGAGTGCATCCCTACTTTGCCATTTCCCCCCAGATTCCCCTCTTCTCACTCTTCTTTTTCCCCTTCATCCTCCCTTTCCTATAACCTTTTTCCACCCCACCCCCAAGTTGCCGAAGCTGCCGTAACTTCTCCATTGACTTGTTCACCATATAGCATGTATGACCGACTGACTTCTTTTGTCAATGCATGTTACTCTGCTCTTCAGCTTTTGTTCATGTCTGTATGTCAATCAAACTTAATAAATTATTAAACAAAGAGTGCTTTTGTTTGAGGTATGAAATGCTTGATTACAAGGCCTACATTCTTAGATGTAGGTTCCATTAATAAATGGATACAATTGCGCATCTGAGTGGTTTCTCCAGGTCTTTACATATCTAGGTCAGGATACAAATTACCAGTGTTCTCAGACATTTTTCAAGGAGGAAGTTGTATTCCTTCTTAGACAGCTAACCTTTGTTAAATTCATTATCCAGAATGTTCTAATTCATTCTTGAAGTTATTTGCTAGGGTTATGACTTATCAGTTAATTATGTTCTTGTATTGCTGGTTGTCTGCAGACGTCTGCTTCATGTTTTGATGTGTCTAGTACAACTATAGACCCTATTTTATATGCTTGTTTGATTGCTGTAGTCGGAACAAATTTAAGTTCTCAAAGTGCCTTTAGTGGTTATTTATTAGTTGTTCCTAATGTGCTTTTTGGTTGAATGTACTGCAGCCACTTTAAAAAAGATTTTCTGATTGCATCATATCTGTGGCAAAGGTTTGATGAGTGATATTTGTGTTTACAGTCTCTTCTTGCTTTCTAAAGAATACCTTTAGTTGTATTTTGTAGACAAACTCTAGTATTTTCAGTTTAATGTTGATAGGTCCTGTTTCATGATGTGTATGAAATCATGCTGTAGGTGTTTTTCTTGGTAAATTTTATTCAGGGTTATTTTCAGTGTTAATCTAGATGATTTCTATGGTCATTCTTTGCTGATGGTCCCTGTCTTCAGTGTGTTTCAGATTATCTCTGGTAGTTTTGTCTATAAGACAGTAATTCTTCTACATTTAGTAGCCCTTTGTGTCCCCTTACTCCTCTATCAGAGTTTTATTTAAAATGCTGTGATTCTCATCTGTGTATTTATCCGTTACTTACATTTTTTGACTCACTTGAGACTGTCTGTGAAAAGTTTGCAAGGTGCTTTTGAGATATTCCTTAGCATTCTATTAAAACTCTTGCGTTTAGTGGCTTGTCATTGTATTCTCGTTCCAGAAAGGAATATTACTTTTCAAGAGACAGTCATTTGCAAACTCTTTGTAGCTTTTTAATGGCAGCTTCCCTGTCTAGGTTTTCCTGCTCACCATTCTTATTGCCAGCAGAAGTGCCGCCCACCCCAAGACGTACCTAATGCAGGCCGTAGCTCAACTGAACTAGTAGGCATCTGAACACCTAGCCTGCTACTTGCCTATGGCCCCTAGTTCCTGCTTCATGCAACCAGATCCAGTTGCCACTGTTTGACCAAGTGACATTGCCACTGCCTGGGTTTTTCTGCTCACTGTTCTTCCCACCAACAAAAGCCCCACTCACCCTAGGACCTACTTAATGGTGGCTGCAGTGCAACCACACTAGTAGGTATCTAGGCACCTAACCAGCCACTTTTTTTTGCAGCCTGCAGTTCTTGCTTGTTCCAGCCTGATCCTGGTGCCACCGTGTGACCAAATGACACTGCTGCTGCCTGAGTTTTCCCATCCAGGTTTTCCCTCTTTCCATTCTTCCTGCAATCAGAAGCCCTGCGCACCCCTGGACCTACTTAATGCACAACCATTCCACTGGTGCACCAAAGGCAAGTACGTTTGTGCCCGTCCACACCTGGAGTGTGCCCAGCACCACGACCCCTGGAAACCGTGCTCCACAGATATACCATTCCCACGCTTTACCATCTCAATCCTGGACACCACAACAAACCTTGCCACTGCACCAACCCACACTCCACGATAGGACCTTTCACCTGCACCCACTGCCACTTAACCTGCCACACTGCACACACACCAGTCCACCGACCAGCCCCATCCTGAACACACCACAGACACAACCTGAACAAAATCTCCAACTCACATGTGCCCTTCTCAACACACGCTCACTATGCAAACACACCAATGAGGTTTGGGAATACATCTCCACCCTCACACCCAATGTCCTCTTGGTCACTGAGACCTGGCTGAACCCCACTTCTGCACCTAACATCGCCATCACACTACCCGAAAGATACAAGATCAACCAGTGCAATTGCATTAACAAGCCTGTCAGAGGAATCACCATCATGCATAAGGAATGCATCAAATGCACCATCAAAAATGACGCCATCACCCCAGCCATGGACCACCTCAACTTCTGACTCCAAACTGACAGCAAAACCTCCTTCAGGAGTACCCTCACCTACTGTCCTCCAGAACCATGTCCAGCCTTCTGCAACTTCATTGACGACTTCCTCGCCTCCCCTGGCCATTGACTTCAACAACTATATTTCCTTCAGTTACCTCAACTTCTATCTTAATGATCACAATCACATCAACACTACCAACCTCCTTAACAGCATGAACAGCATCGGACTTATCCAACTCATCCACATCCCCACGCACACCTCAGGCCACACGCTAGACCCCATCTTCACCTCCAGTGACCGGATCAGGTACAGTCAGACCAGGGAACTCACCTGAACTGACCACTCCATCATCCACTTCAACATCACCAGCTCACAGACCTCAGCCTCCGGTCTGTCCAATGCCCCCTCACAGCTGGAGAAAAGTCACAAAGGACACACGGATCAGTGCCCTAAACAAAATTGACCCCATCTCTTCCTGAAACTTAAACCAGAAAGTTAGAAACGTCAACATTTGGATCATCAACTGCACTAACAGCGTCACTCCCATCAGCAACAATACACACAGATTTTTCACCAATCAGGCTAACTGGTACACTGAAGACCTCAGAACAACTAAACAGCACTGTAAACAAATAGAAAAGGAATGGCACTCCAGCAAGGATACAACCAAAATGACATATTTCAAGACAGCCCGAAAACTCCACCACAGACAGTTTAGAGAATCAATGTAAAAGGCCTTAGCCTCATGCATTGAATCAAATGCCAATGACAGGTTAGAACTCTTCAACATCTTCAAAGATTTCTCCAACCCCTCAGCTGCAAAACATTACATTACCCCCTTACAGAAACTCTGCAGCAACCTTGCAAACGTATTCCACCAAAAAGCACCAAAATCTACAGAAACTTCATCTTCTAGCCCAAGGCCACCAACTTCTTCAAGCAACACAATAACCCTGCTACCACCACTGACATCCGAATAACCGAATGGAGGCTACTCACCCCACAGGCCATCACCTCGGTCCACTCAAGGGCTCCAGCTGACCACATCTTTAACCAAGGCGGAGCCAGAGTCAGTCACATACTCATCACCTCATTCACCACCTCAATTGCTATGGCCACCTTCCCTGGGGCCTGGAAACATGCACAAGTCAATGCTCTACCATCGGCAAACCCCAACAAACTAAACAACTACCAACCAATCTCCCTGCTCCTATTCCTGGTCAAAGTATTAGAGAAAGCCATAAAAAAACAACTCTACTCATGTCTGGAACAGAACTGCTTTCTCAGCTCCTCCCAATCTAGATTCTGCAGCATCCACAGCATGAACACAGCCCTCATTGAGGCTACTGAGGACATCCAAGCCCTACTTGACTGAGGAAAGACTGTAGCTCTCATACTCCTAGACCTCTCAGCAGCCTTTGATATGGCCGTCCATCACACACTCATCAAAAGGCTGCATAACAAAGGCATTCAAGGGGCCATTCTCAGATGGATCACCTCTTTTGTCACCAGAAGATCAAAAACAATTAGTCTCCCCACCTTCACCTCCAAGCTCAAGCAAATCATCTGTGGAGTACACCAAGGATTCTCGCTCTGCCCCACCTTCTTCAACATTTATTTGACACCTTTGTCGAGCATCGTCAAAACCTGCGGAGTCAACATCATATCCTATGCCAACAACACACAAATCATCCTTTCCGAAGACACCACCAAGCCCAACTTCCGCAACTGTGCAACAGACATCACCAACTGGATGAAGGGCAAGTACCTGAAGCTCAAAATGGACAAGACAGAGGTACTGATCTATGGAACCAAAGGCTCCTCATGGGACGCATCCTGGTGACCCTCAGAACTCTGACCTACTTTCACCCTCACTGACCACGCTAGGAACCTAGGCCTCATTCTGGACAACAAGCTAACTATGATGATTCAGGTCAACTCTGTCCCCTCTTCCTGATTATTCACCCGCTACATTCTTTATAAGATATTCAAATGGTTACTCCAAAGCACAAGACACACCATTACCCTGGCCGTTATCTCCAGCCAACTGGACTATGGCAATACTCTGTAGGCAGGGATTTAAGGTCACTTCCTCTGATGAGTACTGACCATATAGAACCAATCAGCCAGACTTATGCAGGATCTCCCTAGGCGAACCCACATCACTCCCCATGCCTTGGGAACTCCACTGGCTCCCTATAGAGAAAAGATACCAGTTCAAGCTCCTGACCCAACGCATACAAGGCCCTACACAACTGCTGGACCCACCTACTTGCACGACCACCTGAACTTTCCTACCTTTAAAAAAAGCCTATCATGACACTGTACTTTCTGTATCTACAGTTTGCACATCATCTAATAAAAAATGCATCCTTAAAATTGTTTAAAAACAGCATCCCTAATCAATACATATAAAATAATTAAGACCACTTTACCTCACTTTGCCAATCTAACATTGTGTTTTTATTAGTTAAAGGGTCACTTGGGATACAGCCTAGTGCTTTGCTTAGAATAATCTTGTGTATGGGTTCTACTCTAGATAGAGTCCAGTCAGTTGATGTATTGAAGTGCAAGGCAACCTTTGATTGTAGAAGTCAATCATTTGTTTCTTGTATGTTTGCTATTCAGAGCTGTTTATGGTGCAGTTTTGCTTTTATGGCCTTGAGACTGCTTCCTCAGGTATTCATCAGGACATTACCCAGGGTTCCATCAATAGAAGCAAAACTACTATGACTATTTGTTTGACAGGGGGATACACACAGCTGAGTGATTCGGTGCCATAGTTAACACACACTTTATGCAAAGTTTTGGTGCTCCTACTTAGTATGCAAAGGAAGCTTGTACCTTTGACCTTGAGACAAATAACACTAATAGTGACCTGGTAAATGTGTACATTTCTTAGATAACTCACTAGACGTGCAGGAAGTTGGGAGATGTGCTACACGCAGAGATCAATTTACTTAAAATGATTCCTGCTGACGGCCCTCCAGAAATGTCTTGAATAAAACCCAAAAGCACAGGATTACCTGGGATTTTGTGAGATAACCAGCCTTGATTTACAGCAGTGTGTTTTGCAGATAGTTACTGATTATCCTGCCTGTAGTTTGTCTCCAAGGTTATTGGTTTAATTGTTTTGTCTCTTCACTCAACAGTGTGGTGATGCAGAGACCATAGTTATTTGGGCCTCACTTTCAGCGTAGGTCTCGAGTAGTATCCACATGAATCATCTAGAGGGACATTTTCTAATCAAGTGTTGCACCTTTCATCTCATTTGAAAGAGTCCATATAGTATTTCTACGGCAGGAGAATTCTGATGCACATTACATCATAGCACTCTCAAGAACTTCTGGCTATTGTAGTTTTGAACATAGAACTGGAAATTGGTCCATGATTCATCTGGGTGTGGTGGCCATTTAATGGTGGGAGCCTTATTTGGAAGTGTTTACATATTTCTGGAGAGGGATGCTTCACTTTATTGACTCATGCAACTGACATTCCAATTAGTGTGTGTCTATCCCCTACTGAAAAATGTTTGCACTGTGGTTGTTCTGTCCCAACTCCAACTGTCAGTAAGTGTGCACAAGTGCAGAAGGGGGTGCATCTCTGCAACTGGTTGGATTTATAATCTCCACTGCACAAGCTTGAAAGCTGTGCACAATGGAGGGTCAAAAATAAAGTAAAAGAAAAGAAATTCAGTGTCTGAAATCACAGTGAAAAGATGATTTATGGTTCTGGCTCAAAAAATGAAAACCGCCTCAACACAGAACACAAATTGTGCCACACACAATATTTTTATTTTAATAGCTGTTTGTGTGCGTCTGTGGAATTTCAAAATGTTTGTTATGTACATGGAAAGTGGTTCGAGTTACAGTATGTGTAACTATAACTGGCAAATTTCAGTGGTTTAATGAGTTTGAGCTACAACCATAACTCACATTTTAACTGGTTTCTTTAAGAGAATATATATAAAAGGATGGCATTGTGCTAATCCAATGCTTAAAGACCCTGCTCTGAAAATTACAAAAGACATTTTGGGCCCGATTTAGATCTTGGCGGAGGGAAATACTCCACCATGAACGTGTCAGATATCCCGTTCTCCACATTACAATCCTTTTATAGCCTATGGAGACTGTAACGTTGCAGACAGAATATTCCACACATTTGTGACAGAGTAATCCATCCGCTGAGATCTAAATCAGGCCCTTTGTCACTTTCCAGCTCGGGGTGGATGGCACTATGCTAACAAACTTTGCTAAAAAAGCTGAAATTTGAGGTGGTAGGGTGCTCAATACAGGCGCTTCTCGGCACTTAAACATAGGAGCTACCCAGAGTTCTCTCTTCTCTTTTGCATAATTTATGCATCAATCTATGGCTCAAAGGTTATTGTTTTGACTTATACTGATTACTCCCTTGTGTCTGGACAAAGCTAAACATCTCAGATAAGCTGCATTGACAGACTCTGAAAATGTTCTTAGGGTAGCCATCACATTGACATTTCTTTGAAATTTTCACACTCAAAGGCGAAAAGGGACAGTTTGACAACCCTTCAAAAATGGCCATGGCATATGGGTACTTTCTTTTTTTGTGGAGACAAGGCACTCTCCAATTATCAAACGTAGCAGGAAGAGATCACTGTTGTTGCAGCATGTGCAAAGCATCATTAGGTACTTGCTACTTTGCTTTACCTATGCTACAGCCACTCAGAAATCAAGCAGAAGATTATACAATGTTTAACAGAATTTTTTAAGTCCCTAGAATCTGCAGAAGTTTTACTTCACTAAAGGTGATAATGGTCTACCTTGTGATAATCCGGAAATGCACCCACACCTTTTGAAGTGTGGTTAGGTTTGTCCACAAATGTATCAGGTGAATTCTTCATGTCTTTAGTCATTGCTACTGCGATAGAGTGTAGCAACTGATTTGAAGGTTTTAAATTTAATTTTAATATTCTCAGTCTACAATATCTTATTAAGTGCGAATCAGGGAGAGGGGGGTGAAAGTTGGCCACACCCAAGATGGTTGCTCTTTGAATAAACTCAATTGGCTGGTGCCTTCCTTGGGTAATTAATTTGCTGCGGAGGAAGGCTCCTCAATTCAGTGTACAGACACTGCTACAGAAATTGTGGGCCATATAATCATGCTTTGTTCGAAGCAAAGTTACCTTCTCCCCCAAATGATGAGGTGGTGGAGTAGGAGAATCTTGAATGCCTGTGCATTACCAGTTCATGCTGGTGATGGCTTGGGAGTAACTTGACCTAATTACTTTTCCAACATGCTAGCCAACCACTTATTTTCTGATACTCACTGCCCTTAATCTTCCGACGATCTACCTGGCGAGAGTTCAACCCTCACATGGAATAGTGTAATGCACATATACTGATAAGGTGGCTTGGGTATTTCTTCTTCTATAATGTAATGAGTGGCAGAACTTTCTTGATAACACATACATGTTACATACAAGAATAGGCCTGTTTGTACGCCAACATGAAAGCACTGTATATAGGAGGCTTTTGACCTAGAAAAAGTATGATTCTAAATACAATGTTAATAGCATGTCTGAGATTGCAATGTTGTATTCATGCAATGTTGTATTCATAACTGCATCCTTTCATGTTAACTGAAAATGGACTTTGAAAATGTCCTGATATCTCAAAGCTGCATAGCTACATGTTAAAGTTCCAATCACAGAGCCATCCTGTCATGACTGGATCTGTCTTTGCAAGAAGAAAAAATGCAACATTTACTTTCCTCCTATACACTTTTGCAAAGGGACATGGTCAGTTTTCTGAAATAGCAACATATGGAGCTGTGTAGGAATACCCTCTCCATAGGGAATACATGAAAATAAAGGTATTAAGGATGCCTGTATTACTGGTTGCTTGGGACAGAGATGAAGATGAGGCAACATTCAACTGCTGACATCAACTTCATAAGATGTGCAGGAAAAAACATACATGGCTTGGCATTACAGAATTTAGTTAGACACCATAACAAAACATAGGCAATTAAAAACATGGCTAGAAACATAGGTATACTATGTAGGCAGGGATTTAGACAAACAAGGTAGGGACGTGCAATGAAAAAGGTTGGCAACATTTTTAATAACAGCTCTGGTTTTTATAATGACTGCTTAGATTTTCACAATACTTATCATCATTCTGATGCACAATTTGTAGGTGAATAATGTGTTATACATACCCAATTGTTTTAAAATGCTACTTTTTGTGTGCATCTACAGTTTTGAGGATCCTGGGTGGGGTTCTGGTTTATAAATAATCTCTGTAAATGAGTGGTACTCTGATAGGGTTGTCTCACTACTATCCCCTACCTGTCTAAAGAAAAGTACTCACAAGAGAGGAGTAGGAGGCACCTGCCAATTCTCCATTTCTTCAAAGGTGGTTTGATGTCTATATACTCTTAAGGCTGAGGCTCTTCATCTTCTAAAACAAGAGTGGCTCATAACAGTAGCACCACTTAGACTTTATTGCATACTGTGTAAGTCTCCTTCTCCTCATGTTCACCCTATTTGTGTGTCTTCATCTCTGTTTCAAAGTAGGTACTGAAATCCTCTGCATCCTTCACTTCATCTTCTACCGATGGACCTGCAGCTGAACCCTCCAGGAACTCTACAAACTGCAACAAAGAAGCAAAGATGACTTCTGCAACATTGTGGGGGTCATTCTGACCCTGGCGGTCCATGACCGCCATGGCGGAGGGCGGCGGAAGCACCTCCAACAGGCTGGCGGTGCTTCCTGGGCGATTCTGACCGCGGCGGTAAAGCCGCGGTCAGAAAAGGGGAGCCGGCGTTTTCCCGCCGGTTTCCCGCTGGCCCAGGGTATCCGCCATGGCGGCGCTGCTTGCAGCACCGCCATGGGGATTCCGACCGCCTTCCCGCCAGCCTGTTTCTGGCGGTGTCCACCGCCAGAACCAGGATGGCGGGAACGGGTGCCGTGGGGGCCCCTGGGGGCCCCTCCACTGCCCATGCCGCTGGCATGGGCAGTGCAGGGGCCCCCTAACAGGGCCCCATACAGATATTCACTGTCTGCTTTGCAGACAGTGAAAATCGCAACGGGTGCCACAGCACCCGTCGCACCCCTGCAACTCCGCCGGCTCCATTCCGAGCCGGCTTCATTGTTGAAGGGGCTTTCCCGCGGGGCCGGCCGGCGGTCTTCTGGCGGTCGCCCACCGGCCCCGCGGGAAAGCCAGAATGGCCGCCGCGGTCTTTCGGCGGGAACCGCTTGGCGGGCGGCGACCGCCGACCGCCGCGGTCAGAATGACCGCCTGTATCTTCAGCTCCTGCCAGCAACTGCAACAGTTTCCAGGTTGTGCATCCTCCGAGGACTGCCTGTCTTCAGCCTGCACCAGAGGAACTGAAGGAATCTCCTGTGGAGTGACAGGGTCACTTCCCTGCTTCAGCAGGCACCCCTCTGCAGCGACGACCGGTGGCATGGGTCTCCTCTCTTGCCGAAGAGCATGGATCCAGTAACATGGGTTGTGGACTGAAGTTGTTGTGTTATGTTATAGGAACTTATAGAGCGCATGGCCTCCCAGCACTATACACAGACCTTAAAGACACAGACTAAGGAAAATCTTTAAAACAGCCATGTTTTGAGTGAGCGACAGAAGGTAAGTTCATGGCTAGTTTGTCAATGACCAAGAGGAAGAGAATTCCACAGTTTGGCACCAAGATAAGCCATAGAGCTTCCGGCCCATTTGGATTTTTTTATTATAGGGATTGAGGCTAAGGTGGCTGATGAGGACCTGAGATGTCTGGTGGGCTTTTGGAAAGAAGCAAGGGATCTTAGAGAAAGGTTTTTTTTGCTGTGTAGTGCCCTGTGGATACAGCACAAAGTTTTAAACTTTTTACGTTGTTCCACTGGTAGCAAGTGCAAAGAAGAGAAGGCCGATTTGGCAGATTCATGCCTGGGTATGTCAAAGAGGAGGTGGGCAGCAGTATTCTGCACCACCTGTAACTTCTTTTTCACATATTTCAGGGAACCAAGATACAAGGCATCACCATAGTCTAAACGGGAAATAATGAGTGCCTAGATGATAAGTCTATCTTCAATGGGTGGAAGTATTTTAAACAACTTCTTTAGGAGTCTGAATGTACCAAAGCAAGTGGAAGAACATTTCTTAACCTGATGACCCATGGTAAACCATGGATCAAGCCAAACACCTAGGCTCTTGATGTATAACTTGGGCAGGGTCAAATTCCCTAATGAGTGCAACAAAGGGTAATTGAAGCCTGGCCAAGAGCAATGACCTAGAATCATTACCTTGGTCTCGTCTCCATTTAGCTTAAGTTTACATTCGGACATCCATTCTGACACTGCCCATAGGCAGGGGGAGAGTGACGACTCATAAGAGCTGTGCTTAATAGAAAATGAGACCACCAACTGGGTGTTGTCTGTGTATGACACTAGTGAAAGGCCATATGGCTGAGAGAAGAGCCCTGTGGCACTCCACAGCTGCTCTTAAAGCAGCTGAAGAAGAATGACCGATCTATCACCTGAAATGATCCCCTAAAAAAGAGCAGAGCCAGCTCAGCGCGCTGCCTGTAACTCTAATCTCCCTCATTCTTAAAAATAGAATGTTGTGATTGACAGTGTCAAACGCAGCGCTAAGATCAAGAAGAATAATTGCAGACACAGATCCCTGATCAAGAAGCTTCCTGACCTCTTCCGTAACTCCAATCTGAGCTGATTCTGTACTGTGTAGAGGCCTAAAGCCCATCTGAGTGGGTTGAAGAATATTGTAGTTTTCATGAAAATTTGAGAGTTGAACAGTAACATGTTTTTCAACTATCTTAGAGAGGGCTGGCAACAAGGAGATGGGTCTATAATTATTGAGCACGGTTGCGTCTAGGTTAAGTTTCTTCAGCAGGGGTTTGACTACAGCATGTTTCCACTGGTATGGGATGGTGCTGCTAGACAGCGAAAAGTTCAACATGTCGGTCAGAACTGGAACTATGACAGATAACCTAGTGCTAAAATTGCAGGGGAACCAGATGTGAGAGTAGAGAGTAATTTAGAAGCCAGGTCCGAGGAGAGAGGGGAAAACCGTGAAACACCGCTAAGCCATTAACACGTTCCTCTCGAAGAGTTTGAGAACAGAAGGTGCCCTTCGGGAAGGCAGAGTAAATGTCTGAGATTTTTTGCTGAAAAAATGATGCCAGATTGTTGCTGTGTTCTTGGGAAGCTTCGCTATGAGAGTGAGGATGAGCAATTTTTCTGAGTAAATGAAATATCTCTTTAGGAGATTTGGAACTCTATTCTATTTTGGTGGCATAGTAAGTGCTTTGAGCTAATTTAATTTCAACATGAAACAGTCTAATAGCTTTCCTATAATCTTTTTTCAGAGAAATATCGTAGGATTTTCTCCATCTTCTTTCAAGGCGTCTGCAACCCCTCTTAAGTTGAAGAATATGGGAGGATAACCAAGGGGTGTCTTTTTTCAGACGGCTCCCAAACCTGGTTGTATAGGGAAGGAGAGTGTCTAAGCTTTTGATGATCCAGTTACAAATCTAAGGGACAGGCCTTATTATTTAACAAGGAGGGTTTCAGACTCTCAAAAGTGATGACACAGTCCCTGACTTTAAGCATATGTTAGCACCTATAGGGTTGGGTTATAATTTGGGAGGATCTACCTATGACAGAGGTGGCTATATTAAGAGAAATTAAAGAGTGACCTGACCAAGCCAGAGGAGTAGGGGGCAAGGAAGTTAGGCCAACTACGTTACTAAAGACTAGATCGATGATGTGGCCATTGTTATGTCTGGGACCTCTGACCAATTGTTTTAGGTCCAAAGCGACCATGTCAGTCAAACGAATTTTAGCAGCTGCGTTATATTGATTTTCTGATGAATATTAAAGTCACCAAGAATTGTGAAGTTGGATTTTTTGCAATTTAGTTCAGCGACTTGCTCGGAAAATGATTGTAAAATATTTTGTACAGGACCAGGAGGGCAATACACTAGGACTCCTGAAAAAGTGCATTGGGGATTTAGTGAGATGGAGAAAAACATACTCCTGCAATCAGGCAGCTGAAGGGGCCTGGATATGACCTTTACTGATTCCTCAAAGATGATAGCAATTCCTTCCCCTTTAGAGGTGGTTCTTTCCAACCTTGTTATTGAGTAGCCTTGGGGAAATGCCAGAGCTCCGTCAGGTGATGACCCCTCGTGGAGGTATGTCTCAGTAAGAAATAAGGTGGTAGGTGTCAGATCACTCAAGAGAAGATTAATATCAAGATTATGAGCAGTCAGGGAACGGCAATTAGGCAAAAGGAGAGCACTATGTGGGCCTTTCTGTAGCGAGGTGCCATTTGTCACTTCAGGCTGAGGGGATCAAAGGCAAGTAGAGCAGAGCCAATTGGCATCAGTAAAGTCTAAACGGCAATAAAAACTTTCTGAGGGGCCCGGTCTCAGCAACTGGAGGAGATCAGGGTTGTAAGAAATCCTATTCCTCCTAATTGGAGCAGGGGTACTGGCCCCTGGGCCAGGCCGGGTGTGGCTAGGCGCAGATGGGCTTGCCTTCAAGTTGCCAGCAGCACACCAGCTGCACACTCCCGCTGCACGCACCCGCTGTGCTTCCGCAGCATCGCACCCATTATATGGGGTCAAAATGTGAGAGGAGGACGGCAGCTAAACCGCTGACCTACAAGATGGTGCCTAGCAGAGTGTATGGTCAGAGGGGAAGAAATGGCTGCCATTGGCTTTCCTGAGGCAAACCAGAGATGCCGGCTAGGAAAGAGGAGGGCATGAAACAACAGGTAAGGCGAAGGGAGTAGCAGGGGACAGGGGAGGGGGAACAGTAAAAAGGGCTTACTCCACTGTAAAGGCTACTGAACACAGGCCAAGGAAGGCAGCAGGAGCTACTAAAACCCAAATAAAATGAAACAGTAAAACAGACAAGTTGTAAAAACAGCAATAATTAGGCAAATGGTCACAAGTAAAATGTCTTGAAAGTACTTATTATTATTAAAATTAAAAAGCTCAGTCACCTACAGCAGTGTCCTAACATGATCCGCTGCACGTCTGCCGCATCACGCCCCTTATATGAGGTCGAAATGCGAGAGGAGGACGGCAGCTAGACCACTGACCTACAAAATGGCATCTAGCAGAGTGTATGATCAGAGGGGAAGAAATGGCTGCCGTCGGCTTTCCCGAGGTGAACCGAGATGCCGGCTAGGAAAGAGAAGCTGTCCCGATGGCCCTAAGGTCCAGTTGTCCAATTTTGGTGGAGGCAAGAGCTTGCCTCCCCACGCAAGACAGTACCCCCATGCATCACGTGATTTGTTGTTGCCAAGGCTTCTGTGCGACCTTCCACAAAGTTCTTCATGCACAGCACAACTCTGGCCCCCTTCACTCCTTCCTACGATTCACAGCTTCCTGAGTGGTTCTCCGGTGGCGTTGGATCCCTTTGTGTTGTGCTGCATGGGCCTCCATTTGCACCTTCTTTGTCCCCATGCTGTGGGACTCCTGTGCGCACTGCCTGGTCTTCTATGGGCTCTCTGAGTTGCTGAGAGCCCCCTCTGTGTCTCTCTCCTCGGTAGAGGCCACCAGGTCCCTCCTGGTCCCGGCAGTGCCATTTTCCGCTAATCGTGAGTTTTGTATTTGCCAAGGCCTGTTGGCAGAATCCAGTGACACAAACCAGCCAGCAAAAATCCATCCAGCGTGGGACATCGTGTGCACCAACCAGGAACCCTCATCTGTCTTCTTGGGTGCATAACTAACTTTGTCTTTTCACCGGTGGTTCTTCTTTTGCACCTTCATCTGGGTTAGCAGGGGCTCCTGTTCTCCCTGGACTCTTCAGTGCTTCTTCGACTTGGTCCCCTTCTTCCACAGGTCTTCAACCCCAGGAATCCATTGCTGGTGTCTTGCAGTCACTTTGGGTTCTTGCATAATCTTCTATCACAACTTCTTGTGTGTTGTAGGAAACTTACTGTGATTTACTCCTGTTTTCCTGGGCTCTGGGGTGGGTTCTATTACTTACCTTTGGTGCTTTATTACACTCCGAGGACCCCTCTACACACTACACTTGACTAGGTGGAAAACCGACTTCCACATTTTACTATTTTAGTATCTGGGTTGTGTTCCCCCTAGGCCCATTGCAACCTATTCGAATTTTCACTATTTGCACTGCTTTCTAAGTGTTTTTACAGCAATTTCTGCATTCTGGGGTATATATTGTGTATATTACTTACCTCCTAAGGGAGTATAGTCTCTAAGGTATTTTTGGCATTGTGTCACTAAAAATATAGTACATTTATTACTGTAACACTGAGTATTGTCTTTCATGTTTGTGAGTACTGTGTGACTACAGTGGTATTGCAAGAGATTTGCATGTCTCCTAGATAGGCCTTGGCTGCTCAGCTACAGCTACCCCTAGACAGCCTGGCTTCTAGACACTGAATACATTTCACTAATAAGGGATAACTGGACCTGGTATAATGTGTAAGTTTCATGGTACTCACTACAAACCAGGCCAGCCTCCTACCCCAGGCAGCCAGGACATGGATCAACCTTCCCCTACATTTCAGGACTGCCCCATCACTCAAGCAATTCAGGAAAGAACTCGAGTCATGGGTGATGGTTTGAAGACCACTACACAGCAACCAACTTCCCTGGTGCTTTGAGACACTCACAGGTGATTTGCCACACTTTATAAATGATTAAATGATTAATAGGGATGAAAATACTGGCTGTCTCTACTACCCACCGCAATGACAATCAGCTGGGCATTCTTGACCGGTTCAGATTTGCATTACTGTTTGTGTCTCCTTTGTGAAGCACTTACCATTCCTACACTTCACCTCTCCATCATGGTGCAATACCATCTCACAGATCTTGACATTTGGTTCCTCAATATCAACAGCATGACCAACTTCATTAAACACACAAAAAACCTAGCCTCCTTGGGGTCCATACGACCTGATATTGCCCTGGCAAAGGAAACCCATCCCATTGCACTGGAAACCAGTAAATTTAAATGTGACTGGGTGGGCAAGGTAATATCTGCCTCAGATGATCCCTTTCTGAGAGACCCCAGAACTGTGACCACCCCCAGAAAATACAGAGTGGCTATATTGATCAACGAGAAGGTGCCAGTGAGGTTCCTGAATATGTGGACTGATATCCATGGTCAATAGGTCTATGCCTGCTGCGTACCTCAGGTCACACTTATTTGTGGGATTTATCTATTCTCCAACAAGAACTAAGCACCATTGGTTCACAAAAGTGACGAAACCCCTTACCAAATTAAGCTGCACCCCTGTCATCATCAGAGGGTGTTGGAACATGGTACTGAACTCCCTGGGATTTGGCACCCCGGCCTTCTACACACTCTGGGCAGAGCTATGTTCAGTGACAGTATGGGCATTTTCTCCTTGCATGACCCGAGGCACCTGTTTCACCTTGTGGGAAGAGATTATACCTATGTTTTTCCCTACACAAGGATCAGAATCCAGATTGGATTTCTTACTGACAACCTCAATCACGCTACCAAAGATCCACAAGTGTGAGATGAAGGTGAGGGATATATGACCATGCTTGGATTGTTCTCCCTTGGATATCCAATTAATGAGACCTAAAACATGCACATGGCAAATGGACATTTCGAAATGTCAGAAGAAAAACTGAAACTCATTTCCTGACTTGCAGAATACCTAGACCTTAATGGTCCTATCATCCACTTTAAACAGATTCTATGGCCAGTAGGAAAGTATTTCTATTGATGAACACTGATGAGGGAATCCAATATAGTACAGAAAGCTGCCGAATGTAATAGTCTGGCGCTGGAAACAAAAATCTTGACCCTACAGTACACATACCTGGATCACCCCACGCTGTTCCATTCCCTCTCTCTGCTGAATAAAAAATTCAAACTGAACATGGACTATACTCTAGTGAAAGAGAAATAACTCATGCAGATTAATCAGAAAAAATAGGAACAAGGAAAAAAAAACAGGTAGACTCCATGCCCTGTAACTCTGACAGAGAGAGGCCAAATCGGTTTGGAATACCTCTGGCTCACTACTTACCAAAACAGATGTGATAGCACGTGAATTTACTTCCTTTTACTCTGGCCTGTACATGTCAGAATACCCTGAGACCCAACAAAAGAGGACTCGTTTTTGTCACATACCCACCTGCCCAAACTTCCTACCCAATTCCCAGAGGAACTGGAACAAGATATCACTGAAGATTAAGTGGGTGAGTGTTAGAAATGGGTCTCTAAATAGCAGAGGTATTTACACTGTCTAAGTAGGGACCCCATTCCTAGTCAGGGTAAGTCGAATACACTCTATTCTGTGCTCACCCTCTGGTAGCTTGGTGCAGAGCAGGTAAGCTTAACTTGAAGGACAATGAATAAAGTATTTGTGCAGCACACACATACAGCAATGCACTGACAACACCACAAAAGGACTCCACGTGGGTTTAGAAAATTAGGTAGTTTTTATCTGATAAAAAGAAGACCAAAATCCAATATGTATAATAGAGTTATCCACCCTTTTAAATTGAGAGGTACTTCCACACTTTTTAGAAAGGTTACGCTAAAAGCCCCAGACATGCATTACTCTGGAGAATGGCTGGATTTCAAGGGTTGAGAAATGCTGCTCAAGTTGAGGGGAAGTGACAACTTATGTGGCACTCCGTGGGAACAACAGTGCAGTGAGGAAAAAGGCCATCGAGCCCACAGGCAATGCAGTCGCAGGAGATCGGTGAGTGATTTAAAATTCCTTTCTCTGTCTCAAGTGTGGTGAGAGGAGAGGCCACACAGGACTACGGGCAGCTGCTACCGCAAGGAAGGCCGCATGGTACTGTAGTATGATCTGACCCTAGCGTACCCCTGTACCTGTGGGAATGCAGTTATCACAGAAGCGGGCACTCAGAGTTCTCTTTCCGAGTGTTTGGCCCAGAGGAGGTTCCCAGGTAGAAGGTGCTGTGGGGTGGCCATGTAGCACTAGCCTGCTGGTGGGCGTAAGGTATCCTTTTTTTCCAGTCGGACCGCAGCGTTACAGGCACACACTGTGCTGACTGTATGAGAATGTACGGCAGTCCAGCACACTCCAGCGAGGAGACGCTTGTCACACAGGGTGGGTTGTGCACCATGGGCTGATGAGAGAGGTGCATGGGGCAAAGTCTTTAATGTCCCTGGGACCCTGCAGATAATAGGGGGCAAGCCCACAAGTCCTTGGAGTCACCCTGGATTTAGTGGTAGCTTTGCAGTCCTTTAGCAGGGCTGAGGTCAGCAGGCAGAAGGGCTCCACAGTCCACTGGGGAATTAATTACTTATAACAATGAGACCCATCCATGAGGCGATCCTTCAGCACAGCAACCTTTGCCCCAACATACGTTTTTCCAGGTCCAGAAGTGTACTGATTTTAGGGGGTCAGAGACCCAGTAATTATACCCAGAAGGGCCTTTGATGTGGGGGTGATTTCAAAGCATCTTTCTGAAGAGCACAGTCCCCCTTTCATCCCAGCTCTGGCTACAGACTATCAGCAAGGGTACTCAGCCTCTTTTAGTGGACTCAGGCCAGTTACCCTATGAAGTGTAAGTGTGAGCCTTTCCCAACTTCCTCTCCAGGAAGACCCATCAGTATGCAGACAAATGCAGATGCAGTTGGGTATCTTGTGTTGTGGGTGTCTGGAGGGAATGCACAATTGCAACTGTCACCGAGGCGAGGTCAGACGTTTATTGGAGACAGGTTTTCAGGCACACAGGGCAATGAGGGCTGAAAAATTCCCTCTTTGTGAAAGTTGCGTTTCTAAAATAGTAATAATAAATCCAACTTTATCAGTAAAGAGGATTTATCATTACCATTCAAATGAAATCAAAATAATGCAGATCAGGATTTATAGCTTAAAAGTATTTTAATGAATTCCCAGTCCCGGCCTATGAGAGGAGCAGGCCTCACAGAAATGAAAAGCAACTTTGGCAGTTTTTCATTAACAGTACATGTAAAACCTAAAAGTACATGTCCTGCATTTTACTTACATGGCACCATGCTGTAGGAAAGTACCATCTTGCCTGTCATGTTACCCCACTTTTTACTATATGGATGTTTGTTTTTGCCTGTGTCACTGGGATCCTGCGAGCCAGGACCCCAGTGCTCATAAAGTATGCCCTGTGTGTGTTTCCTGTGTGGCACCTAACTGTATCACTGAGGCTCTGCTAACCAGAACCTCAGAGTATATGCTCTCTCTGCTTTTAAAATTGTCACTGCAGGCTAGTGACTAATTTTACCAATTCTGATTGGCAGACTGGTACACCCTTATAGTTCCCTAGAATATGGTACCTAGGTACCCAGGGTGTTGGGGTTCTAGGAGATCCCTATGGGCTGCAGCATTTCTTTTGCCACCCATAGGGAGCTCAGACAATTCTTACACAGGACTGCCACTGCAGCCTGAGTGAAATAATGCCCATGTTATTTCACAGCCATTTTACATTGCACTTAAGTAACTTATAAGTCACCTATATGTCTAAACCTCACTTAGTGAAGGTTAGGTACAAAGTTACTTAGTGTGAGGGCACCCTAGCACTAGCCATGGTGCCCCCACATTGTTCAGGGCCATTTCCCTGGACTTTGGGAGTGCGGGTACACCATTACACACGTGCACTACATATAGGTCAATACCTATATGTAGCCTCACCAAGGTAACTCTGAACATGGCCATGTAACATGTCTAGGGTCATGGAATTGTCACCCCAATACCATTCTGGCCATTCTGGTATTGGGGGGACAATTCCATGCGTCCTCGGGTCTCCAGCATAGAACCCGGGTACTGTCAAACTAACTTTCTGGGGTTTTCTCTGCAGCTACCGCTGCTGCCAACCCTCAGACAGGTTTCTACCCCCCTTGGGCCTGGGCAGCCTGGTCCCAGGAAGGCAGAACAAAGGAGTTCCTCTGAGAGAGGGTGTTACACCCTCTCCCTTTGGAAATAGGTATGAAGGGGAGGTGCCCAGAGCTCCTCCAGTGTGTCCCAGACCTCTGCCATCCTGGATGCAGAGATGTGACGGCAAAATGGACAACTCTGGGTGGCCAGTGCCAGCAGGTGATGTCAGAGACCCCTCCTGATAGGTGCTTACCTTTCTCTTTAGCCAATCCTCATCTGAGGGCTATTTAGGGTCTCTCCTGTGGGTATCTCACCAGATAACGAATGCAAGAGCTCACCAGAGTTCCTCTGCACTTCCCTTTTTTACTTCTGCCAAGGATCGACCGCTGACTGTTCCAGGACACCTGCAAAACCGCAACAAAGTATCAAGAAGACTACCAGCATCCTGCCGGCTTTCTCAACTGTTTCCTGGTGGTGCATGCTCTGAGGGCTGTCTGCCTTCACCCTGCACTGGAAGCCAAGAAGAAATCTTCCCTCTGCCAACGCAGGCACCGAACTTCTGCATCACCGGTCCTCTGGGTCCCCTCTTATCTTGACGAGTGTGGTCCCTGGAACACAGGAGCTGGATCCAAGTGTTCCCAACAGTCCAGTGGCCCTTCTGTCTAAATTTGGTGGAGGTAAGTCCTTGCCTCCCCACGCCAGAGAGTAATCCTGTGTACTACGTGAACTGCAGCTGCTCGGGCTTCTGTGCACTTTTGCAAGACTTCCTTTTTGGACACCCCTAGCCCAGGTCCCCAGCACTCCGTCCTGCATTGCCCAACTAACTGAGTTGGACTCCGACATCGTGGGACCCTCTTTTGTTGTTCTGAGTCAACCGTCGTCCTTCTGCATGGGCTCTCTGTGTTGCTGAGCACCCCCTCTGTCTCCTCTTCCAAGGGGCGACCTCCTGGTCCTTCCTGGGCTCTGGCAGCACCCAAAACCCTCAACCACAACTCTTGCAGCTAGAAGGGCTTGTTTGCGGTCTTTGTGCGTGGAAATAACTCTGCATCCTCCAGCACACCATTGAACATCTTCTGACCAAAGGAGAAGTTCCTGGCACCTTCCGTTGTTGCAGAATCTTCGGCTTCTTCCACCCAGAGGCAGCCCTTTTTCACCTTCATCCGGGGTTTAGTGGGCTCCTGCCCATCGTGGACACTTGCGTGACTCTTGGACTTGGTCCCCTTCCTTTGCAGGTCCTCAGTTCTAGGAATCCATCTTCACCTATTCCCAAAGGTAGAGGCAGAGTCACAGAATGGTTTAAGCAAGAAAATGCTCCTAAAAGTGGCATTTTCAAACTAACAATCTAAAAACCAACTTCACTAAAAGATGTATTTTTAAATTGTGAGACCACAAACTCCACATTTCTATCTCCTCTCAAAGGGAAACTGCTATTTAAGGATATTTAAAGTCAGCCCCCATGTTAACCTATGAGAGGGATAGGCCTTGCAACAGTGAAATCTGGATTTGGCAGTATTTCACTGTTAGGACATGTAAAACACATCAGTACATGTCCCACCTTTAACATACACTGCACCCTGCCAATGGGGCTACTTAGGGCCTACCTTAGGGGTGCTTTACATGTATAAAAAGGGAAGGCTAGGCCTGAGTCGAATTGGCAGGTTTGAAACTGCACACACAAATGGTGCAGTGGCTGGTCTGAGCCATGTTTTACAGGGCTATTAATGTGGGTGGCACAACTAGTGTTGCAAGCCCACTAGTATCATTTGATTTACAGGCCCTGGGCACCTCTAGTGCACTTTACTGGAACTTAGTAGCAAATCAAATATGGTAATCATGGAAAAAGCCAATTATGCATACACTTTACAGAGGAGCACTAGCACTGGTCAGCAGTGGTAAAGTGCCCAGAGTATCAAAAACAATGAATGAATGCATTGCACCACTTTGTAAACATGGCTCTGGGATTTTGGGCATCTAATAAAACATTAACGTAACAAAATGATGCTAATGTGTCAGTAGATGCCCCAAGGGGCTCTTAAATGTGCCCCAAAGCTCTAATGATGAAACTATATCTCAAAAGTACTCCACACAGAAATGTCCCAAAATGCTAGAACTCCATGGGGAACCATTTCCTGGTGTATCTAGACTTTACAACTGAAATATGACATATAAAGAATCTAAAATAGAAGAAGCGAAACACTCTTAAGGCTAGAATTAAATTAAAAAAAGATCCCAAAAACAACACACCCATTATCTAATACTACTCCAGAGTAGTTGGCACTCTGTGGAACTCCCTCCCTAATGGGATGAGAGGCCAAAAAGATCTGTTTATCATAAAAAAGGAAAGCTTACCTGTTTAAAACGTACTTTAATTAAGCCTCCTCTTATCTCCTAAATAAGTTTAACTCTGCACTTCCTCTTTGTCAAGACTGAAGGATATGGGTGCTTTGCCAAAATGGAGTATAATGAAAGCCCCAAATATCCACCTGACACAACAAAAGTTGGACACTCTGGAGTAAAATGGGGAAAGGGGTGACACCAGAAACATTGCTTTGGAGTAATGCTAATAATAGCCAATGCATTCTCAGAAATGTGGTTGGTAATCTTAACAAGCTCAGAGGAAGACTAGAAACTAGTAATTTGGCAAGCTGACCTTTAATATATAAAAGATGCAATTATGGAGTCATTCTTACCACTCTCGTGGAAAAAGACTGCCAAGACTAGCCCTGATCCTACTAGGCTACAGGTCCAGAGCTGTATCCGCTGAGGAGTGTAATGATATCCCAGGAGGGTGTATAGAAGTAAGGTGGAGAAAAGAGTGGAAAGGATTCAGAGAAGGTTGAAAGTGTACATCACCAATGTGTTTTGATAAGGAAAATGAAAGGCATGAAGATGGAAATGAGATGAGGGAACTGTGAAAGGAATAAAACAACAAAGTGTAGGAATGCAAGAGTGGATGTCAAACTAAGCCACAGGGAATTAGGGCCTACAGCACTGAGAGAAGCTGCTAGGTATTTTGCCTTTATTACAGTGGCCCTCATATTCTGGATCTACCACTCTTGCCCTTGAAATCCGCAATCATTTTTTTCCCGCAGTAAAAAGAGATGCTTTTTGCTAATATTTGGTTTCTGTTTCTATTCAATATGCACTTTATGTAATCTAAGGCCCATATTTATCTGCTTTGTGGCACAGAGAAAGGGCAGGAATACACTGTATCTAACCCTTATCGCACATTCCTGTAGTTTCCCTTTCACTGGTACCTCTTTGGCAGCCTAACACCAACACAGATACCCTTGCACCATGTTGCATGGGTGCCTCCGATGCATGCCGGATTGGTTTTGTGCAGGAAGAACACCTTCCTGCACAAAAACAATGCTGAGGTGCTTTTTCCTCTTTCTATGTGTGCTGCCGAATGCTCCCCGCTAGGCCTCCCCTGGGGAGGCACATCTTTTTGGTGTATTCCAGGTTTACAAGTTCTTGTAAATCTGCGAATGCATCAAAGTCCATCGATGTAACTTGGGAACTCCCAAGCAAATCCTGTGAAAACACCTCCCTGGCACAGAGTAATGTAACATAGCGATTTCAGCTACATTAAATTACTTGAGATTTATGAAGACACAACTGGCCACGCAAAGAGGCCTTGTGTGGCTGCATAAATCTCACCTAAGGTTTGTGTTGCTCTTGTACCATGTTGCGTGGTGCAAGAGTGACGCAAACCGGGCCATATAAATGACCCTAAATGTTCTTTATTTCTTCATCAAAAGCACATTTCTCTCCTTTTTTTTACCACAATATCCTCACTGTCTCTACCTAATAGCCTTAAAATAATTTGATTTTGGCCACCTAAACTCCTCCTAGACAACTCTGTCTTTACATTATGTTTTAAGCAAAGTTCTCCAAAACTAGACTTTGTCTCAAATGTTGTTTGGAATCCACAGCACAATAATGTCCAATAGGAAGAGTTTACCAAGCACTGTGAATAAATAAAATCAATGTTTATTGCACCTGGGTCATTGGGTATCATTAAATCCCATCATTTGGTGTCCGAGTAAAAACTCCCTCACTGCACTCTGGCAGCCCCTGTGTGTTTGAAAGTGGGTTATTAGTATGGGCGGGTAAGTACCTACACATATTAATGAAGACACAATCAAAAATAAGATACATTTAAAGTCTCAATAAATTAATCCTTACACAACCCATTGTAGCTTGGCTCACGAGCTGTCAGGCATAAGTGAGGAGATAGGCGTGTAAATCATTTAATACCAACAAGACAGTAAATAAATAAAACACAACACACAATAAAAATCCAACACCAATTTAAAATGACACCAAAACAACAAAAATCTAATGTAGGAAACAGGAGATATGAATTTTTAAAGACTGAGGGGTTCATTTTGACCCTGACGGTCCTGCCCCGTCAGACCGCCGACAGCTTGGCAGTGCAGGACCACCAAATTATAACACGTGTAGTGAACTGGCTGCACTGCAGCCAGTTCACCACCTGTATCGCTAGGGGGGTAGGACCGCCTGGCCGAAGGTTGTCCACCTTCGACCGGCTGTCCACCTAACACTGCCTACTGTATTTTGAGTATCCTTACCACTAGGGATTATGTGGCAGCAGCCCTGCCACAAAATCCCTGGCGGGAAGGATACTGGCGACAGAAATACTCATTCCTGTTTCCACTACAGGACTCCCCAAATCCCCCCTCCATGTCAGAACCGCCCCATCCTTGCAGGCACACACCACACATATATACACGCACACATCCACGCTAACTCATTCACACACACATGCACACAACACTCCCCCCACATCCCACATGCACGCAGTCACACAGGAACACAGACACTTGCACACACACAAATTCCCACAATACCCCCCACCCCACATTCACACACACGCACCTCCATTCACGCACACAACACTCAACACTTACCTTGTTACCCTTGTCCAGCCCTCTAGTGCCTTAACTGAGATGTCTACAAAGTAAACCCAGGACTGGGTACTGACTTTCTGGGTGTCCTTGATTCTATACTACTTTGAGGAAAGAACAAACTTCCTGATCAAACATTTCTTCATCAGTGGCTACGATTCTGCCTCTTCCTCCTCTAGGGCCAGGGGGCTATCCCACCCAGCTATTAGATTCAACTCCCACAAGAGTGAACCCCAGTACTGTAAGCTAACCCTCCTTATTCAAAGGGTTCTCTCAAATGCTGTCAATCATTTGTCAATGTCATCAGCCTCCTGGTATTTAGGGGCAATCCCCTTGTGTTGCCTTGGGTCAAACCTACCACCCCTGGACACCTCTAACTCTTCTTCGCTTTCACAATTTCTTCTCTCTTCCTGTGACCACCTCTTCTTGGCCAGGGCCATGTTCTCTGCCTCTAGAGCTTTATAAGCTAACTGGGTCTCAAGTTCTCTTTCCCCGAGGAACAGTTCTGCATTTTCTGTGGAGTATCCTCTCCCCCTACTAGCTCTAGGTAGGATCCCAGTTACTGTAGTAGTGGACAGGCTTTCTGATTTATTGTTGCTATGGTTGGAGGGGTCATCCTCCCCCCTCCCCTTCCATCTCTGGAGCTTCCTTTTTGGTGTGTTTCAGGGACTCTGCCCAGGCTTCAATAGACTTAATCAGTTATCAGCCTTTCCTGTTGGTAGCTGCTGGTAATCCCCTGTCCCTACACAACCCCCTAAGCTAAACTACAATGAGGGAGGGTAGGTTAGCCAGATCAAGCTTCATTGTATCCCTAGGTTTTGTGTCACACAAAAAGAAAACTTTGCAGGAACTAAATCAGTGAGTTAGAAAAATCAAAAAAGTGAATTAATTGAAATTAGTCCAAATGAAAAATCAAAAAACAAGTTTTGCATTAGAAAGATTTGGTCTTAAATGCTGACTTGTGAAACAGGTACTGGATCCACCACTGTGCACCAAATATTGGAAAGTGGGTTATTTGTAAATGCAAGTAAATACCCACACTTAGTAGTAAGGACACAATCACAAATAAGGTCAAGTAAAGTTCTCAATAAATTAATCCACGCTCAACCCTTGATAACATGGCTCACATGCTGGCAGGCTTAACTATGGAGACAGTTCTGTAAAGCGTTTAATAACAACAAAATAGTAAATATGTAAAACACAACACAATACAAATCTGACACTAGTTGATTCAAAATAGTTTTTTTTTAGCATAATTACGCCCTTGACATGCACAGTTTTTTATGAATAATTTACAACAAATGTTACAGTGATATTATCAATAATGTTGCAAAAGATGTCATGAGTGCTGTAATATCTGGAGTAGTTAGCAGTACATTATTTGAAATAACTCTAACAAGTGAAAATGTGACCCTAACTATATTGTTCCTATAACATTTAGTTGTTAAGTGAATTTCTATGGTTTTCTTAATTCTATTTCCTAATTATAACATCCCTGTAATCTTAGTTTTTCCAGTGAATTTCTATCATTTTTTTAATGTAAAGTCATTTTCATGACTATACGTTAATCCAATCCCACGTCAATCCTGCTCTTTGGCCATGCACAGCAGAGGTTGCCCACAGAGCCTGGCCTATGGCCAGGCCCACCAGCCAACCCCTATAACTAGCCAGCCCCACGCAAGACGTGGCCTTTGTCCGTGTGTGGTAGAGGTTGGCCACAGGGCTTGGACTGCAGCCAGGCCCCTGCAGCCACCCCCATATAACCACCGACTGGCAGCAGGACCAGGCCACGCTAGATTTTTTTTTTTTTAAACTCATGGCAAAGTTAAAAAACATTTACAAATTTCACCATAATTGTTCTAAAAAATGCTTTTTTTCCCCTGGTGAGGTTCTGGGGGACCCCTGTACCAAGGATAGGGGCATAGGATAAGCACACCTTGCCCCCATTTCTTTTTTACATTTGTTATTGAGACTCTGCTGAAGCCGAGTCTAAAAACGACTGTCAATATTTGCTGGTTGACGTGCTGGCAGCCATTCAGTTCTCTGCATGAGGTCAGGAGGATTTGAGAAGCCTTTACATCTCTAGATATACATGTTTGGTTTTCCTTTAATATCTCAAAAAACACTGAACAGATTTACACCAAATAAGAAAAAGGGTGATTTCTGGCCCAAGAGCAACCTTTCTGAGCAAATTTAGAAGATTTTGTTCTGCAGCTTGTGCTTTTGGTTATTTGGGGCCAGATGTACAAACCATTTTGCATGGCGCAAACTGCGAAGTTTGCACCATGCAAATCGGCCATCGCGATGCACATTCCCATTTTGCGAGTCGGCAACGACTCGCAAAATGGGAATGCGACTCACAAATAGGAAGGGGTGTTCCCTTCCTATTTGCGATTTGCACTGCGATGCAGAATTGCTTTGTGACCGCGAACGCGGTTGCAAAGCAATTCGCAGTTAGCACCCATGTCAAGTGGGTGCTAACTCATTTGCAAAAGGGAAGGGGTCCCCAGGGGACCCCTTCCCCTATGTGAATGTCGCCCAAAATATTTTTTCAGAGCAGGCAGTGGTCCAATGGACCACTGCCTACTCTGAAAAAGCGAAACCAAATGGTTTCATTTTTTTCTTTTGTAATGCAACTTGTTTTCCTTTAAGGAAAACTGGCTGCATTACAAAAAAAACTGCTTTATTGAAAAAGCACTCACAAACATGGAGGTCTGCTGTCTCCAGCAGGCCACCATCCCTGTGAGTGCAGGGAATCGCAAGGGGGTCGCAAATTGCGACCCACCTCATTATTATTAATGAGGTGGGTCTTTGCGACCCCCTTGCGATTCGCAGAAGGTGTCTGAGACACCATTCTGCATACGATTTTACGAATTGAAAATTGCGAGTCGCACCGACTCGCAATTTCCAATTCGCAAAAACGTATCTTGCTACATCTGGCCCTTGGTGTTTTTGAGGTTTTAAAGGGAAAATACATTTGTATATCTAGGGCCATGGATCCTCCCCATAACATTGTGAATAATAAGAGCTCATGCATAGAGCTGCAGAGCTCTGATTGGCTGACAACACTTCAAACCTGGAAAAAACTGAAAAAAGGTGAAAAAAAGAAAGGGGGTAGGGTAGGTGCACCTTGACCCCTAGCTCTGGTGCTGTTGTCCCAGAGGGACCACGTCATGGCAAAAAAACACTTTTTAAAAAATGTTTCCTTTCAAATTCACAACAACGCTGCAAATTCATGTCAATTTTTTTAAAACATAGCAAATAAGTGAGGGCTCCAGAGCCTGTTTTTAATGAAGCCCTGAGTGAACTAGGCCCCAAGGGCATATCGGAAGCCCCACTCCTGGGCTTGCTGAAGCCCCGGGGACCGCCACCTCCCTGGGCGATTATTACATTGAAATTGGGGGGGGCGCACGGCTCCCCAGCAGCCCTGGGACTTTAATGACATTGAATGTGGGGGGCAGCGAGACCCCCCTGCAGCCCCAGGGACATCCACTTTCTCGAGGCTTTAATGAAAATTAATGCAGGGATTGTGCGGCTCCCCTGAACCCCCAGGGACTGCCATGTTCCCAGAGCTTCAATCATAACTAAGGGGGCGTGCAGCACCCTTGCAGTGCCTGGGGACTGCCATTTCCCTGGGGCTGAATTTAAAAAAGGAAGGGTGTCCGTTATGGACACCAGGGACCACCATTTCTCCAGGGTTAGTTCACATTGGAGGAGGGCCACGTGGCACCACTTGAGGAGCCAATGATTGCCCTGGGGACAATCACCCCCCAGGGCTGGCTCCTGCCATGTCCCAGAGTGCCCACCCTTGTGACATAGCTGTTTGCTTTTGCTTGGCGGGAGCTGACACCTTCACTAAGCAAAAGCAAACTAAGTCCGCTTCTGCAAGAGGGAGCTGTTAAACAGCTCCTGCTTGCATAAAGCTGAGTCTTCATCTATTTCCCTGCATGAAAATATGCATGCAGGAAAACAGATGAAAACATTGCTCCCACAAGCAGGGAGCTCTACTTAAAGCAGCTTCCTGCTTGTGGGAGCAATGCTGGCTCCCGAAGGATGTGGGAAGCTAGCTAGGTCTGCGGGACCTTGAGCCTCCCCGCGCAGTTCTGTCACTCTCTCTTTCCTCCACCCCATAATGGGATGGTAGAGAGAGATTGTTATAGCAATGGTCACTCCATGCAATGACTTCAAAGCGTCAAATTAGCAAGATGTTTGGCGCAGTTTTTATAGTTATGTTTTGATGGACAGCAGACATGGGTCACTTCTGGCCTAATGTTAAGGCTTGTGGACTTTCAGTAGGTTGAAAGTTGACATTCTAGTATCTCATGGCAGTGTGTCTGTTTATTTTCTAGTGTTTTGACTGTTAAACAATCCTAGTGATGGAGCATTGAAGTCTCTTACTGCTCAAAATCTGTGGGTTGAATGTCATAGCTAAGTCTGGACACTGCACAGTAATGAGTCACCTAAGAACTAGTGGTTAATATCTCAGACATGAATACTGAACATAAAAGGGCTCCAGTCTAGGTGAGCCTGTGGTTATTTTCTGCTTTAGTTTCTTTTCAACTAAATATTTAAGTTACATATTGAAACGTAATCTCACTCTTTAATTGACAAAAACATCTGTCTGTTCACTTTGTCCGGAACTATATCATTTTAAGTATAACATGCAGCAATGCCTAAAAAACCTCTCTCTCTCTGTCTCTCTCTCTCAATTTCTCTCTGTCAAATCTTTCTCTAAATTACTCTCTCTCTCAGTCTCTCACTTTATCTCTCTCTCTCTCTCTTTCTCTCTCTCTCTCGCTCTCTCTCGCTCACAGGGTTGGGTGGCTATAGGGGATTAGTGGGGTGATTATAGGGGTTGGTCACAGGGCCTGACCACAGGCCAGGCCGTGCAGTCAACCCCTGCTGTGCATGGCCAAAGGCCATGCACGGTTGTGGTAGAATTAACAGATAGTAATGAAAATGACGCTACAAAAAACATAGAAATTCAAGGAAAAAACAAAGGTTACAGGGACGTTATAGTGAGAAAATAGAATTTAAAAAACATAGAAATTCATTTAAAAAACTAAAGGTTCCAGGGACTTTATAATTAGGTTCCGAATTTACTCATAGAAAACCTGAGAAGTTCACAAGTTATTTCAAGAAACTATAACTTGCGCCCTAACATAACTATAACTCAACCCTCATCATGCACTGTTAGTTAGGCCAGATATAACAGCAATAATGATATCTTTAATAACTTCATTGATATTATCACTGTAACAATTGTTGTAAAATTATTCATAAAAAAACTTGCATGATGGGGCACGTGCTACAGCTACGTTAGGGCACGAGTTATAGTTAGTTGAAATAACTAAACTTTTATAGCTGGTAATTTCTAAAGTTTTGTAAGAGTAAATTACGAGCCTAGCTACAATGTCCAAGTAACATTTGTTTTTTTAAGAGAATACATACCTATTTATATGTATATAAAAATATATATATTCACTAAAATAACAGGTTAAAATGATGTTATAGTGAGGTGAAAAATTTAAGAAAACATGAACATCACCAGCTATAGTTAAGTGAACTAATTATAACTCGGGCCTCTGCCATGCACAGAGTTGTCATCAATGATGTAATTTGAGATGTCAACAGTGATGGTATCAACAAGTCATAGAACTTGTCATGAATGTTGTAATATGTGAGTTTATAAGCACTGCATGGCAAGGGTGCAAGTTATTGTTACTTTAGGACCCTGGACCTTGCCTTCCCTGCCAATAGTCACAGCAGGCATCACCTGAGGGCAACAAGGTCTGTGCATTTCCATAGTGAGGCGCAGAGTTCCCTCGGTCGCAGACTGCCCCCCCCACTTTAACCTGATGAAAATGCACCTTGTCCTCCTGTGGGAAATAGTGAGGCATGTTACAAACTGATAAAGACTCATGAGGAACTAGAGAAGGCCATCAACACCCCCTAACCATATAACTTGACAGCACAGTGCTTTCACTGGCACACGGGTGGGAGTCACACCTAATAGCATGTACAATTATCAGAAAGGGGACCACATGATTGATCAACGCAATACGAAGGATTTCTAGGGCTCCAGCGCTCACACCTCTGCTTACATCAAAAGGGCTAAAGCCATGAGGTAAGACAATATCTGAGAATCCACGCCCCACCAAGATACTTCCAAATGGACAAGTTTAACCCCATGCATGGTTTTTATTGCATAGACTGTTATATGGGGGTATCTGGCTGGTGAACTAATTGCCGTGGTCCTGGCAAGTATTTACTAGTACTTTTTTGTTTCACATCACAAGATTGTTTCAGGAGATCCATGGTGGATTGACAGGTGGTGGGGGCCCACTGAGGAGGGGCGATTACATAAATTGCACGCTCGACATAGGAGGGGGGAGTAGGTTACACTGTGGGTGTGTCATCCTGTGTGTAACTACTAAATCTGCATAACACATCATAAGCGTCCAAGCTGACATAACTACTCCACATTATATCATGCTGACACGGAATGTGCGGTGTATGGTGACACACAACAAATAATATCAGATTCCTGCATATCTCAAGTGTTGCCACACACACATTGCTATATTGGCAGTAACCCATTTTACATACATGGAGCTCCGAAGCTCTTGGCTAAATGGTGTGGGCAGGTATATGGCACAACCACATCAGTGTCTTCCTGAAGAGTGCTGATCTGGTTGGCACGGGGATTCCCCTTTGTTATGGACCAATACATTCCAGAAACAGAGGTTGATATGTGGTTCTCTAGAGACACTTAGACGGGTTGCCGCTCATGATAGTAGGGGTATACGTGCCCAAATCAAGCCATAAAGAATTTCTTGGTATGCTTACCCCTGTTCTTTTTCACAGCCCAGTGGCTACCTACCGGTGAGGGGGATGACTTTAACTGTGCTACGACATAGACCATGATCAGTCCCACCCATCACTGCTCAGCGTGCAAATAGGAGAGTGGCTAAGGGGTTCGGCTCCTGGCTCGCTGACTGAGGGCTCACTGATCTGTGGCACATTGGGCACGATATGGTTCGGGATTACTCCTTTTACTCTCCGGTCCACGATCCCCACACTAGGATTGATTTGTTTCTCAGATCGGCATAGCTGGCTCAAATGGTTGTGAGGGCAGAATACCTGCCTCACACTCTATGTCATCACAGCCTACTACAAGTGAACTGCAGTGGGGCAGGCCGTGAACACGTATTCCCATGTGCCACCTGCAGACTGAAGCTCTTTCCAATCTTCCGTTTAGGGAGGAGCTATCAGCATGTTTTGTCCAATATTTTGAGAACAATAGTGACACCAACCCCATCCATGACACAGAATGGGAAGCACACAAAGTGGTAGTGAGGGATCACTGCCTATCAGCAACCTGGGGAGTTAGGTGTGTATTACACTGCAAATTGATGTTACTGGATTCATAGCTGTGCTCACTAGAGAAAGAGGTTGCATCCTGGATGGTAGGCCCTGTCCACCTCCCGGACCTCTGGAAAAACACAATCATCTACATATATGCCTAATCTGACACGATTATAAGCATTACCTGGCTAAGCTGCACACTGAAGATGACTGCCCGGGTAGACTGCTGGCTTGGCTCATTAGGAACAAAAATCAACATACCCAATTGGGGCCATCAGGTTGGACACTGATTGTATGGCCACAACACAAACATCAATTAATGATGCTTTTCATTACTCAGGGGGCCCCGCTCCCACCCCTGGTCAGTTGACAGTCTTTTTGGAGGGTTTTCCCCTGACTTGTCTCACTCCACTCCAGAGGGCTGAGCTCGACAAGCCGATTCAGCTCAAAGAAATTCCAGCCACACTAGGCACAGGAACGGATGGCCTACCGACTGAATATTACTCTACCTACTCCGCACTTCTCAACCAACCTCTGTTGGAGATATGTAAAGAAGCACAAACTCATGTGTCAGCTCCCGGACTCCCAACGTGAGGCGTTTTTTTAGTAGTCCTATGCAAACCAGGATGTGACCCATTTGATTTGCCTTCTTACAGGCCACTGTCCCTGCTTAACCATGACTGTAAAGTATTAGGTAAAATACTTGCAAACCGACTTCTTCTCCTGATCAGCATATTGATCCAGGAGGACCAATCTGGATTTATTCCATGTTGTAGTACTTTCCTCAGTATTAGACACTTGTTAAGAATTGTCCATGATACCCCACAGGCTAACTATGACAGGGCAATGGTCTCCTCAGACATGAAAAATTCTTTTGAAATCCTCAACTAAGAGTTCCTGTTAATAACCCTATGAAGCATGGGTTTTGGCCTGGGGTTCTTGAGTCCGGTCCACTCTGTTCTTCAATCCTATGGTCCGAGTCAAGACGGGTTGCTTAATCTCTGATAATCTTCCTATATATTCAGGCACCAGGCAGGAGTGCCCGCTCTTGCTGTTACTATTTGAAATGGTGATGGAGCCTCTCATCTGCTGTCTGCTGTGTTACCACCCTTCCGGTTTTAATGGCTCTACTAGACACCTTTAGAGATATCTAAGTGCTAAGAGTAAACTAGACAAAATCTTGCTATTTCCCCTCACACAGACTCTGGCATCTTTGAGGGCTAGCCTACCAAGTCATTGCTTACAATAGTGCCATGATTCCTTTAAGTATCTAGTGATACAAAAATATCATTGCAATGACGACCTCAAGAGGGCAACCTGGGTTGTGCTACCTGCTCTATCTGTGGTTCACTCTCCTTTTGCTGCTCACTACTTCTCTTTCCCTTGGAACATGTGGCAATAGCTGAGATACTCATACTTCCTAGACTGTTGTATTTTTTTGCTGCAGTATCAGTAGTTTTTCCCAGAACCTTCTTTTGTGAGCTACATAGATTACAGTTAGTACTGCTGTGGGGGATGGACTGGCGCTGTGTTGCCCTGACTACAGTACAGCTCCCACTTGAGAAAGGCAGTTTAGGCATGAGTAATTGTGAGTTATACTATGGTGCTGTGCAATTGTAGTGGCCCCTGCAATGGCTCAGTGACTCCACCAGTGCTCAGACCGTACGTCCTCCCACTGAAAGCTTATCTAACCCCCGTGGTATTAAGCGTATGTTGCCATTGTCAACTCTAGAATGACCGTGCTACGGTTGAAGGGGTTTAACCATATAGTGTGGGACTGTCCTTCCCTGCTATATATACCTGGCAAGAGATAATGGCAATGAAAGCAGACTTAGTTGATCACATGATAACTTCCACCCACTAATCCTGCCTCCTTGGGCTCTGCCCTAAATCCAAAGTGGACAAACATTTCCCTAGGTTTATTGACCTGGCATTGTGTTGTTTTATCGGCTCATAACAATGCTATGGAAGGTTCCTACAACACTGGGTATCACTAAATGGCTCTAAGCCCTGCTACAGTGGGCACAAGCATGCTGTGCTCCTTAAGGTAAAGAAATGTTGGGTTTGTGAGAAATGAGATGTATTTGTGATCAGTATAGAAGGAAGAATGATACCTGCCCCCCTTAAGGGAGCGGCTCACCACCATTGTACTTGATCCTCTTACATACAGACTAACTCACACAAGGGCAGTACAGTAGAAAACTCACACACCCCACTTCCCCACACATTACACAGCAGACTAATCCCCCATTCCTCCTCACCTTGGGAGCGCCCACCACCTTGCCCTGCCTTATCCTCACTGTTTGTGCATGGGTGCACAACACAGGTGCAACAAATCCTGTCAATATTAATTGACTACTGTACACTATGCATAAAATTCTCACTGTAGTGTGTTCACTATGTTGAGCTCTCAGCTGAATATGGAGCTTTCCCTGTTCCCTTTCCCATCTTTCTCTCCCTCCATTGTGCTGTACATTTTGTTTTTGTTGTTTTTAGAAAACAATAACAATAGTTTTTAGAAAAACTCTGTCATGAATATCTCTGTTTATTTAGGTTAAAATGCTGCATTTTCATGTAACTAGAAAGTCACATAAACCTGTGTTTTCTTTGAATTTCTAAGTTGTATTAAATGTATAAGATATTATTACCATAACTTACCTCAAATGTCACTTTGACTATTGCTTTTCAGTGAATTTCTGAGTTTTTTAAAGTAATTCAACAATATAAAGAGGTGTAATTTTAAGTAAGCAGACACACTGGATTTGTCAATGGGTCAGAACATCAACATATTTATGGCAAGCCTATTGGCTTTATCAGGGGTCAACACATCAACACACAAACTAGACCTATCTTCTTTTTCATTAAATCACCACAATTAATTATGGATACTTATAATCCAATGCAATCCTATGTGAATACATGGCAATGATAATAAATAATAATCATTTTCACTAAACTATTCTAAAAAATAATTTCTATTCAAGACTGCAGTCTTAGAATCTTTCTTTAACACTCTTCAGGCCACAAAATGCAGCCAGAGCACCAGACACAAGGGATCTCCACACTCAAGTCGAAAGGCATCGAGCTCCTGCTCAGAATGCTTTAAAAAAAAATCTTTTTTTTAAAAAGAATGCAATCTCTCATGGGTTCATGTATTCAATGACCCAGTAGACATACTGTGACCTTTTAAATGTTCCTGGGGAGCAAGTGCACTACCTGTAGCTCCCATCACAATTAAAAAATAATTTTTTGTGGTGATCGCGTCCCTTCTGGGGGCACCTGGAGGATAAAAATATTAAAATATTTAGCCCTCGATGGAACTTATGGAGTGCCTCCGGGTGAGAGCAATGAATGTCAAATGAGTGTCTTCTCCTCTCTTTTCACAGGTTTATTTCCATTTTTTTAATTAATAAATATTTATACTTGTGCACTGCGGTCCGAACCTAGACCCCCCAACAACTCAAAAATGTTGGTGACAAAGACCTTATGTGCACTGCAGAGCAAGAAGTAAGGAAATCAAAACATACCATTCCAAAGTCTTCTACAGTGTAAAAGCAGCTCTGTGGTTGTCTTCCATCTTTCGTAGCAGAGCATGGGCTATTTGTAGGGTCAGGGCCTATAAGTGGCATAGGAAGTCTTCTGATGGCCCTAATGCAAGAAAGGAAAATGCCCCTATGTGTCTCCCATGTGGACAGTAAAATACAGCCAATATTTGGCTTCATTGGGCCCCTCACAACTCTGGGCCCGGGTACTAAAGCACCTGCTGCACTTTCGCTAACAATGCCCCAGCAGCCCAATTGCTTTCTCTGGCCATATTTACATACTAGTCTTCTTGGAGACAGTGATAGCCATTAGTGCCCCAGGCTGCCATATCATTCACTATACTGACATTCTTGAGGCAAATTTTCTGAAGGTCCTTCAACAGCCCCTCACCCTGGTTGTTCATTTTTCAAATTGTTTTCATGCACAGAAAAACTTCAGGGCTGATTTAAGAGCCCCTAGCGCCTCCTTGTGTCACATTAGCATAATTGTTTACGCTAATGTGGACCAAAGAGGCACAAATTGTTGCGTCAAATTTACAAAGTGTGGCAATGCATGCATTGCACAACTGTGTAACTGTTTGCACTACATTATGCCTGCGCCACGCATAATGTATGAAAAGGGGGCGTTCTCCCGTTAGGGGGGCCGAAAAAATGGTGCAAAGAAATCTAATAGATTTCTTAGTGTCATTTATTTCAACACTTTTAACGCATGCTCAGAGCAGGCATTAAAAGGAGGTATGCCATTGTTGTCAATGGGCCTCAATGGGCTTTGAATGATTAGCATCAAAACAATTTACGCTCATCCTACAAAGCTCCGCACTAGTGTCATAAATTTTTACGCTAGTTCCCCTAACTACTGCTATGGGTCGCCGTATTTCAGATACGGCGCACATATGGTGGCTTTAAGGGGGTGCAAGAAAAGTGCTGATGCAGCTCCACGTTTCTTAAATCAGGGCCCTAGTATGTTAAAATAGGCAGTGTCACCACTGGGGAGGTGGACTGGGAACCATAAGCACCCAGGAAAAAATGTCTAAACTACCACCACTTCCTCCCCTCTATTGCCCTTTCTCACTCTCATCCTCTCTCTCCTGTTGCATAACCTATGACTTTGGTGTAGTTCTAGAAGGTTTGCTTTCCACCCACTGATGACACAGGTAAACTTAGGCCCATATTTATACTTTTTTTGTGCCGCAATTGCGTATGTTTTTGACGCAAAAGCAGTGCAAACTTACAAAATATAATTGTATTTTGTAAGTTTGTGCTTCTTTTGCGTCAAAAAGTGACGCAAATGTGGCAAAGAAAAGTATAAATATGGGCCTTACTTCAATTTACCACAGCTAAATGTGAAGGCAGGTTACTGTAGTCCAGGAATACCCCACTCAGTACATTGTTGAAGTGAAGTCATTGCTTTTGGGTTACTCAAAACCCCTGGATTGGGATCAGGAGCACTGTGGTAAATGAAAAACTATTTCACTCTTAACAATATGACACACAGCATTAAAACAACAAAAATAAAATGAACATTTCTAACATGGTTAAAATGTTATCTAAGAGCAATACAAAAGAGTTAAACCATAAAAGCCTAACACCCTGAGCCCTATCTCTATGCGCTACGCTGGGAGAGCATATAGTAGAGAAACTTGCAATAAAGAGTTACTGAGGGAGAAGTGGCTTTGGCTGTCATTATCGGACAATCCATGAAGGAAGCGTTCCCTGTGAAAGGCAAACCTGAACTGCAATAACAGCCTCCCTTGGGTAATTGGCTCTTATCAGTGACAGGCAAGATGCATCATCTTTTCTGAGTGACAGCAGTAACCAAGATTGTTCTCGGGTGGTATCTTGCAGGATAATCTGGGGCGAAGGAACTCTCTACAGAAGCGGTCAAGTGGTGGTCGTTAAATAATAAGCATTATCAGGTGTAGGAAAGTACCATCTTTGTTGGCATGTTACCCCCAATTTTACATGCCTGTCAGTATGTTTTGGCAGTCTCACTGGTATCTTCTTAGCCCCAGTGCTCATACTTTGTGCTCTAAATGTGTATGCCTGTGTAGTGCCTAACAGTGTCACTGAGGCTCTGCTAATCAGAACCTCAGTGCTCATGCTCTCTCTGCCTTTAAATTTCTCACTACAGGCCAGTGACTTAATTTGCCAATTTCATTTGGCATACTGGAGCACCCTTATAAGTCCCTAGTATATGGTACCTAGGTACCCAGAGCATTGGGGTTTCAGGAGATCCATATGAGCTGCAGCATTTCTTTTGCCACCCATAGGGAGCTCAGATAAACCCTTACACAGGACTGCCATTGCAGCCTACGTGAAATAACGTGTGTTATTTCACAGCCATTTTCACTGCACTTAAGTAACTTATAAGTCACCTATATGTCTAACCTTCACTTGCTGAAGGTTAGGTGCAAAGTTACTGAGTGTGAGGGCACCCTTGCACTAGCAAAGGTGCCCCCACATAATTCAGGGCCATTTCCCCGACTTTGTGAGTGCGGGGACACCATTACACTTGTGCACTACATATAGGTCAATACCTAAAATCTGGTATTGGGGAGTCAATTCCATGCATGCTGAGGGCTCCACTAGGGACCCCCAGTACTGGCAAGCCAGCTCTCTGGCATTTTCTCTGCAGCTACAGTTGCTGCCACCCCACAGACAGGGTTCTGCCCTCCTGGGGTCTGGGCAGTCCAGTCCCAGGAAGGCAGAACAAAGCTTTTCCTCTGAGAGCAGGGTGTTACGCCCTCTCCCTTTGGAAATAGGTGTTAAAGGATGGGGAGGGAAGCCTCTCCCAGCCTCTGGAAATGTTTTGAAGGGCACAGATGGTGCCCTACTTGCATATGCCAGTCTACACCGGTTTAGGGAACCCCCAGTCCCTGCTCTGGCACGAAACTGGACAAAGGAAAGGGGAGTGACCACTCCCTGTCCATCACCAGCTCAGGAGTGGTGCCCAGAGCTCCTCCAGTGTGTCTCACACCTCTGCCATCTTGTTTTTAGAGGTGTGGGGGCACTCTGGAGGCCTCTATACCTGGCTAGGTAGCCAATCCTCCACTGAGGGCTATTTAGGGTTTCTCCTGTGGGCTTCTCCTCAGATTACGACTTGCAAGAATCCATCAGGGCTCCTCTGCACTTCTCTCTTTGACTTCTGCCAAGGATCGACAGCGGACTGCTCCAGGACGCCTGCAAAACTGCAACAAAGTAGCCAGAAGACTACCAGCGACATTGTAGCGCCTAATCCTGCTGGCTTTTTTGACTCTTTCCTGGTGGTGCATGCTCTGGGGGCTGCCTGCCTTCACCCCGCACTGGAAGCCATGAAGAAATCTCCTGTGGGTCGACGGAATCTTCCCCCTGCTTCAGCAGGTACCAAACTTCACTGGTACTCTGGATCCCCTCTCATCCTGACGAGCGTGGCCCCTGGAACACAGGTGGTGGACCCAATTGGCCCAGACTGTCCAGAGGTCCAACTGTCCGAATTTGGAGGAGGTAAGTCCCTGCCTCCACTCCCAGGACAGTAATCCTGTGCGCTGTGTAATCTGCAGCTACAAGGGCTTCTGTGCACATTTCCAAGAAATCCTGCATGCACAGCTGAGCCTAGGTCCCCAGCACTCCGTCCTGCGATGCTCAGCTCCCTGAGTTGATCTCCAGTGTCGTGGAACCTCTCTTTGCAGTACTGAGATGACCGCTGTGTTCAGTCTTCTTGAACCCATGTTCAAGGACTTCTGCGGGTGCTTCCTTCTTTCCGTGGGCTCTCTACATTGCTGAGGTTCCCCTCGGTCTCCTCTCACAAGTGGCGACATCCTGAACCTTCCTGTGCCAGGGCAGCTCCCTTTTTCTTGAACCGTGACTCTTGCAGGTAGCAAGGCTTGTTTGTGTTAGTCTGCCAAGGAAACAACTCTGCATCCTCCAGCACGCCGTGGGACATTCTTCTGCATGAAGAAGAACTTCCTACCTCCTTTCGTAGGTGCAAAACCAGCATCTTCTTCCAACCGGAGGCAGCCATTTTGCACCTTCATCCGGGGTTTAGTGGGCTCCTGCCCCCCCAGACACTTTAGCAACTCTTGGACTTGGTCCCCTTCCTTTGCATGTCTTCAGGTCCAGGAATCCATCTTCGGTGCTTTGCAGTCTGTTGAGGTCCCTGCAAAATCCTTTATCACGACTTTAGTGTGTTTTGGGGAAATAGTAGTACTTTACTCCTACTTTCTAGGGTCTTGGGGTGGCCTTTACACTCTTGGTGTTTTCTAACACTCCCAGCAACCCTCTACACACTACACTTGCCTAGGGGTGCATTTGTGGTTCGCATTCCACTTTCTTATTATATGGTTTGTGTTGCCCTTAGGCCTATTGCATCCTATTGTGTTTTACAGTGTTTGCACTACTTTACTGTTTTACTTACCTGATTTGGTTAGTTGTGTATATTTTGTGTATGTTACTTACCTCCTAAGGGAGTATATCCTCTGAGATATTTTTGGCACATTGTCACTAAAATAAAGTACCTTTATTTTTAGTAACTATGAGTATTGTCTTTCTTATGATATAGGGCCAGATGTAGCAAACGTTTTGCGACTAGCAAACGGCAAAATTTGCCGTTTGCGAGTCGCAAAACGCGTATCCCAATGCAGAAATGCATTTTGCGAGTCGTTACCGACTCGCAAAATGCATTTCAGACTCGCAAATGGGAAGGGGTGTTCCCTTCCTATTTGCGAGTCGCATTGGGATGCAATACCATTTGCGACCGCATATGCGGTCGCAAATGGCATCGCAGTTACCATCCACTTCAAGTGGATGGTAACCCAATCGCAAATTGGAAGGGATCCCCATGGGACCCCTTCCAGTTTGTGACTGGAGCCCAAAATATTTTTTCAGGGCAGGGAGTGGTCCAAGGGACCACTCCCTGCCCATAAAAAAAACCGAAACTAAAGGTTTCCTTTTTTTTTTAAGTGCAGCTCGTTTTCCCTTAGGGAAAACGGGCTACACTTAAAAAGAAAAAACTGCTTTATTTAAAAGCAGGTCGCTAACATGGAGGTCTGCTGACGTCAGCAGGCCTCCATGTTAGCGAGTGCCTATACTCGCAATGGGGCCGCAATTTGCGACCCACCTCATTAATATTCATGAGGTGGGTCATTGCGACCCCATTGCGAGTTGCAGTCGGTGTCGGAGACACCGTACTGCATAGCAATTTGCGACTTGCAAATTGCGAGTCGCAGGGACTCGCAATTTGCAAGTCGCAAATTGCTTTTTTCCTACATCTGGCCCTATGTACCTATATGATACAAGTGGTATTGCATGAGCTTTGCATGTCTCCTAGTTCAGCCTTGGCTGCTCTGCTATAGCTACCTCTATCAGCCTAAGCTGCTAGAACACTACTACACTCTACTAATAAGGGATAACTGGGCCTGGCATAAGGTGTAAGTACTATTGGTACCCACTACAAGCCAGGCCAGCCTCCTACATCAGGGATGGAAACCTTTGAAATAATTTAATGAATGTGGTACATAGATTACAGGCACCAAATAAAGAGTTGGAGGCATATTTTTAGGAAGAAGGAACCCAAGGGGATCTAAGGATTTTTCTTGATGGCCCTGACATATTGGTAAGGGAAGACTTGATTCGGACTGGGTGTCTCACCAGGTATTATATCTGGGTCATTATTGGAATGACTTAACACTCTCAGTTCTACGAATGATAAGGGCAGACAATATTCATGGTATTATTGTTTCTAACAGATATGACACTGAATTTATTGAATCTGGCAAGAGTGTTGTCCAAGATGGATTTGAAGGCCTGACCAGAATAAAGTGGGTCCTTAGGGTTTTTATGTGCCTCTCTACTTGTATCCTCCATCTCCTTTCATCCACCTCTCTTCTCCCCCTCTCTCTGATATTGCCCCATGCTCTTTCTTATACATTATACTTTCTTTCTCTTACCTCTGTCTCTCCACCTTATTTGTGAGCTTACCAAGAACCTATAGGGGTTTACAGGCTGGCCATTACTTTGCTCTCATTTGCTTGCTTCTTATTAAGGCCCTCATTATGACATTGGCGGTAAATACTGCTTACTGCCACACTGACGGGCACCAACATATTGCTGCGAATATCCGTTCACCATAATATGACACACACACACACACCAATCCGACAGAATACTGCCACATACACAAATCCACCAGCCAAAAGGTCAGAGATAAAGTGGTGGTCCCAACACCCATACCATTACGTGAACAGAACAACGCCCAACACATTATGACCCACGCATTACAACAGCGGACATTCAATGACAGTAAACCATTGGTGGTACAAACCGCCGCGCTCAGAATTGACACCTGCATAAAAACAACTCTACATTGGCCAATATTAAAAACACACACCTGACACTCATACACACACCACACCCACCCACCCACAGCACTACAAGACACACAACCACAGTACTCACAACCCCTTACAAACAACAATTACTGCCAGGAGATTGACACAAACAGCACAGAGACAACTAGACACACACACCACATACACCTGTACATCCCTCAAGCACCCCACATCACACACCTCGCCACAGTACCCAAAACACTCTCACCAACACACACCACACAACACCCATGTCCCCACAAAGGCAACCCCATTTCACTGATGAGGAGTTAAGGGTCATGGTGGAGGAAATTGTAAGGATAGAGACACCGCTGTTTGAAGCACAGGTACTGAATATATCCATTCCCAGGAAGATGGGGCTATGGCGGAGGATCGTGGACAGGGTGAATGCCATGGTACAGCATACAAGAACAGGAGGTGCCACGACTATCCAGTCCCCCAACAGAAGATGCCCCCAGTGATGATAGTAATTCTGGACTTCGGAATCTGGACCAACAACCTGACCTATCATGGATCACTGGACAGTCAGTCACCAACGCCCACTCTCATGCCTCCCCATCAGTATCCAACACCACAGCACCCACCCAGCGTACCCACACCTCTGTCCCAAGAACACGTCAATAAGCAGTGTGCCCACATGTACAGGGACCCCAGACCACACCTCATACCCAAGACAATCGGGGTCAGTGGCAGTGGGCACACCATTCAGGGGATAGAGGCACAGGCCAGCAGGGACACTGGGAGGAGCGCTGGACACCAGGGGTAGGACAGGCCAATAGAACCAACTCTCCAGGAGGCACTCACCGAGATCCTGGGAGCCTACCAACATTCCCAGGACACGATGGGCCAGATCCTTGACATCGTGCAGGAGAACAGGCTGCTGCATGAGGAACAGAATCAGGGAGGACTTGCAGGCCGTCAACACCACCTTGATCTCCATAGCAGGGGTGCTGGAAGACATAGCCAACATCATGAGGGAAGCAACAGCACAGCAGCGGGCCCCTACCACTAGCCAGTCCATTGACCAGCCCTCCACTTCTGCTGCAGCTAGTGGGCAGGAAGCCCCACCACAAGACCCACATGCCACCTGCACCCCTCCCCCTGCAGAAGGTGAACCACCCCACAAATGTTTCCTGCGACCTGGACAGAAGCCAGAGACACTTGCCAAGACCACCACCAGGAAATGAAGCTCTCCTGATTGTCCCCCTTGTGTCCCACACTGTCACCTTGTCCACTTTGAACTGCCTTTGCTCCCCTTCCTATGGTCCCTTGGACACTGGACCTGTGCTACAAAGTGACTGGAACAATCCCCTCGACTTTCCTCCACCATCACCCCATTTCATTGCACTTTTCCCTCAATTTCATAGCACTATAATAAACACCCTTGTACACAACTTGACTACTAGTATTTTATGTGTTGAAAATGTGCATTTATGGAAACAGTTACAACTAGTGCAAATGTCCGGAACACTGTGAGAGCACAGAAATAATGAACTGTAGCTGTCTGTACTCCTCACATCAGTACACAGTTGTTATCTCTCCAACATCTGTAAAATGACAAGCCATTAGTGACAGTAAGTTGAGATGCAATGGAAGTTAATGCCATCGTGCTACAGCCACACAGAAAACATCAGAGGAATGGTCAGTTGCACTGTCGCACCTGTGTGTCATTGGAAGTATTGACGTATAACTGATGTTGTGTTGTCCTCATCCTCATCCTCTGCCTCCTCATCCTCACTGTCCTCACCATCAAATGCTGCCCCAGGGGCATCTCCAGTCACCTCCTCCTGCCGAAAAGGTACATGCCGTCTGAGTGCCAGGTTGTGCAACCTCGGCATGCCACTACTATCTGGCAGACCTTCCCGGATGAGTAGCACAGGGATCCACCTGTCAGATGGAGGCACCTGGACCTGGCCTTCAGGCGGCTGAAGGTCCTCTCGATTATCCTTCTGGTTCCCCATGTGCCTCATTATAATGTTCCTCAGCCCCTGACCTGGTATTCCTCACAGGGGTCAGCAGCCAGAATAGGTTTGGGTAGCCAGAGTCACCTGAAAGTATTGAGGGACAACATTTAGCCTTACACAATGATTTGGGGATGACACCTAAAGGCATACACTAACATACAGTGGTTGGGGACCATGGCTCACCTGTTAGCCACACCCAGTGCCTCTGTAGTTGGGCTATCACATTCGGGATGCTGCTCTTCCTCAGAACAAAGGCGTCACGCACCGACCCGGGATACTTAGCATTGACGTGGGAGATGTACTGGTCCGTCAGGCACACCATTTGCACATTCAGTGAGTGGAAACTCTTATGATTCCGGAACACCTGTTCATTCTAGCGGGGGGCTAACATAATATGTGTCCCGTCAGTGGCCCCAACAATATTGGGTATATGTCCCATTGCAGAGAATCCGGCCTTCACAGTGGCCAAATCTTCCACGTAGGGCAAAGTTCTGTAGCTACACATGTGTTTCACCAGGTAGAGAAAACTCTTGCCAGCACGATTGAGAACATTGGCTGTGAAATTTCGGTTGCCAAGCCCACTGTCACTTGAAAAGAAACAGTTGCCAGGAAATGGAGCACTGATAGCACTTGGAAAAGAGGGGGGATCCCAGTCAGATGACCGATAGCAAATATCAGGTCAGGCTCCAAATGGGCACACAGCTCTGTGATTGTGGCCCTGTCAAGTCTATAGGTGAGTATAATGTGCCGGTCCGCCAGTGTAGCCAAGTCCACAAAGGATCTGTACACAGGGGTATGTTTCCTCCTCCTATTTATCCACAGCGGTAATTATCTAAGGGACACAAGAGTGAGTAGGCTGTCACAATTTGAACAATGGAACCCCAACCTCAGTGTACATAGTGCATTTTTGTGATGGGACAGTGGGAATGGTGAGGTATGTGCTAATGTAGGCTGTGACGCAGTTAAGGTTTATATGACCCTTATCTGCCACCATAAAATGGCGTCTGTCTGTCCTGTATGTAGGGACAGGTGGAAGTGAGGTAACTCTGCCGACGTTGGGGGTTGTGGCAGAAGGCGGTCTTGCACTGTCGTGCAATTCCTCATTGGATAATATTTGGCTCTATGGAGTACAGTGGCCAAGGGGGATCTGCACCGGCGGTGACGGTGTACACCTCCGCGGATGTAACGCCATTTTCTATCTGATTCCTCACTTGTTTCCTGACCTTCAACAGGAGCACACCTACACTGCGTGTGCTGCTGTGACCTATGTCTGGAACCTACCATGGCCCTTGTGACCGGGGAAAGGGCCCCTGCCTTCACTTCGGAGGAGTTGTGGAGTTAGAGCATTTGGTGGATGGGGTTCTACGCCAGTACGGACTGCTGTATGGGCCTCCAGACCAACCGGTGAGTACACCTTGGGCACGATGCATGTGGAAATTATGCATGGGGATGTGTGTGCAAGGATTGTGTCACTGGTGGTAGTGTACAGGGTGGGCGCCAGACGATGTGTGTGCCAATGGTGACGGAAACGGGATTGGTGGGCCATATGTGTGACAGGGTGGATTGTATGTGTAATGGTGCCCTCCTGTCTGTATTACCTCTGCAGGTCAGCGCCCATCAAAAGAAGGGACGTGCGGACCGTGGGGGTCTATGGCAGACAGATCACCCAATTTTGGAAAAGGTGCAAGGACCTGAGACGCTGGGCACGGATGTCCGCAGAGGCCTCCCAAGGAGGAAGGAGTGCCCGCCCCACCCTGACCCCCCCTGATGGCCAGCATACTGGTGGTGGCCTACTCAGAGATGGATGGGCACTTGAGGGCATCACAGCAGCCACAAGGGGGTCAGTACAGTGGGAATTACTACAATAATTGGCAGGTGACATGGGATCTGGGTGGTGAGTGTGGCTTAGTGGGTGCCCCTAAGGCCAGGCCAGACATTGCAGCGTGAGCCAGCTCAAGGGAAATGGCTGCATGGCAAATGAAGGTAACCTAGCTTGTTAGCATTCCATGTCAGTCAAGGCTTTGGGGGTACCAAGAGGGGTGCAGTTGGTGGTGTGTGGCCGTCATCTTGCTGTGGTATCTAGCCAAATCACTGGCAGTGTAATGCATAGTGCTCAAGCCTGATCCCTGTGTGTGACGGTGCTGTGTATGCCAAATGTAGTGTTGGTGCAGTAATTGACCCAGTATTTCCTTTCTCTCTCTCCACCCCTTTTTTCTTCTGTCATCCTGTCATCTTGTCCATGTGTGCCTTAGCATCATTTGGCGAAGGAGCGTGGGCACCAGCGACAGAGGGAGCTGCATCCCACAGGACCCTGGAGGCAGAGTCCACCGACACCAAGGGGACCAGTGGGATGGAAGGCGAGGGGAGCACCACAGTGGAGACAGGAGGCGACAACTCAGACTCAGATACCTCCTCTGATGGAAGGTCCCTGGTGATGGTGGACACCTCTGTGAGCACCCCAGCTGCTGGTACAGCCACCACCCCCGTACCTCCCAGTAGCCCCTCTGCGAGTTGCCCGTGCCCACTCACCCAGGAGGGTGGGCATCTCCTTTGCCCCAGGCACCTCAGCCCCTGCCCCATTGAGCCCTGCTGCTCTGAGTGAGGAGGCTATTGAGCTCCTGAGATCCATCCCTGTAGGGCAGTCAACCAATGTGAATGCATTCCAATCCTGGAGGGCATTCACAGTGGATTAGCGGCCCAACAGTGATCGACTCAGGCTCTGGACTCCTCTCTGATGGAATCCATTGTCCCTGTCTCTATCATCCCCCCTCCAACTACCACTTCCTAGTCTCCTCAGTCCCAATACATGCACACATGCAGACAAGCATGCACACAAGACAACACACAAGAGTGGCACAGTCAAACACAGGCACCACACTTCATCCCACAAGCACTCACGCAAACACTAAACATTTGCAGACACAACCACATCCACTTCCTCCACTGTCTCCCCCTCCTCCTACTCTACCTCCCTCACAGTCATGTCCACACTCACACCTGCATGCACTGCATCAACATCTACTACCAGCATCACCACACCAAGCAGCATACACATCTCACTAGCAGACACCTCGACAACATCCATGCACACGTCCCCTATGTCCTCTCCCACCCTGTTTGCCCCCCTCCTAAAGGACACAAACTCAAGCACTTACACACCCAACAGCCATCCACCTCACATCAGCACACTGCCTATGCACCTGCACCCAAGTCCAGCAGACATACACCTCCAATAACCACTCACTCAACCTCCACTCCCATCCCTCCTCCACCCCACTGTCCCTAAAAAGCTTTTCCTTGTTGTAGGAAAGTACCATCTTGCCTGTCATGTTACCCCCTTATTTCACTGTATATATGTTGTTTTAGTCTATGTGTCACTGGGACCCTGCCAGGCATGGCCCCAGTGCTCATAAGTATGTGCCCTGTATGTGTTCCCTGTGTGATGCCTAACTGTCTCACTGAGGCTCTTCTAACCAGAACATCAGTGGTTATGCTCTCTCTGCTTTCCAAATTTGTCACTAACAGGCTAGTGACCAATTTCACCAATTTACATTGGCGTACTGGTACACCCATATAATTCCCTAGTATATGGTACTGAGGTACCCAGTGTATTTGGGTTCCAGGAGATCCCTATGGGCTGCAGCATTTCTTTTGCCACCCATAGGGAGCTCTGACAATTCTGACACAGGCCTGCCAGTGCAGCCTGAGTGAAATAACGTCCACGTTATTTCACAGCCATTTACCACTGCACTTAAATAACTTATAAGTCACCGATATGTCTAACCTTCACCTTGTTGAAGGTTGGGTGCAAAGTTACTTAGTGTGTGGGCACCATGGCACTAGCCAAGGTGCCCCCACATCGTTCAGGGCAAATTCCCCAGACTTTGTGAGTGCGGAGACACCATTACACACGTGCACTGTACATAGGTCACTACCTATGTATAGCGTCACAATGGTAACTCCGAAGATGGCCATTTAACATGTCTAAGATTATGGAATTGTTAGCAGCGCTGGCCCAGGAAGGCAGAACAAAGGACCTCCTCTGAGAGAGGGTGTAACACCCTCTCCCTTTGGAAATAGGTGTGAAGGCTGGGGAGGAGTAGCTTCCCCCAGCCTCTGGAAATGCCTCCCCAGCCTCTGGAAATGCTTTGATGGGCACAGATGGTGCCCATCTCTGCATAAGCCAGTCTTCACCGGTTCAGGGATCCCCCAGCCCTGCTCTGGCACGAAACTGGACAAAGGAAAGGGGAGTGACCACTCCCCAGACCCGCACCTCCCAGGGGAGGTGCCCAGAGCTCCTCCAGTGTGTCCCAGACCTCTGCCATCTTGGAAACAGAGGTGTTTGTGGCACACTGGACTGCTCTGAGTGGCCAGTGCCAGCAGGTGACGTCAGAGGCTCCTTCTGATAGGCTCTTACCTCTCTTGGTAGCCAATCCTCCCTCCTAGGTAGCCAAACCTCCTTTTCTGGCTATTTAGGGTCTCTGCTTTAGGGACCTCACCAGATAACGAATGCAAGAGCTCACCAGAGTTCCTCTGCATCTCCCTCTTCACCTTCTACCAAAGGATCGACCGCGGACTTCTCAGGATGTCTGCAAAACCACAACAAAGTAGCCAGATGACTACTAGCAACCTTGTATCGCTTCATCCTGTCGGCTTTCTCGACTGTTTCCAGGTGGTGCATGCTGGGGGTAGCCTGCCTCCTTTCTGCACCAGGAGTTCTGAAAAAATCTACTGTGGGTCGACGGAATCTTCCCCCTGCAACCGCAGGCAACAAAAGACGGCATCACCGGTCCTCTGGGTCCCCTCTCAGCACGACAAGCGTGGTCCCTGGAACTCAGCAACTCTGTCCAAGTGACTTCCACAGTCCAGTGACCCTTCAGTCCAAGTTTGGTGGAGGTAAGTCCTTGCCTCCCCACTCTAGACTGCATTGCTGGGTACCGCATGATTTGCAAGCTGCTCCGGCTCCTGTGCACTCTTCCAGGATTTCCTTTGTGCACAGCCACGCCTGGGTCCCCGACACTCTAAGCTGCAGTGCACAACCTTCTGAGTTGTCCTCCGGCATCGTGGGACTCTCTTTTGTGACTTCAGGTGGACTCCAGTTCACTTTTCTTCTAAGTGCCTGTTCAGGTACTTCTGCAGGTGCTGCCTGCTTCTGTGAGATCTTCCTGACTTGCTGGGTGCCCCCTCTGTCTCCTCATCCAAGTGGAAACATCCTGGTCCCTCCTGGGCCACAGCAGCATCCAAAAACCCTAACCCCGACCCTTGCAGCTAGCGAGGCTTGTTTGCAGTCTTTCTGCATGGGAACACCTCTGCAAGCTTCTTCACGATGTGGGACATCCATCCTCGAAAGGGGAAGTTCCTAGTCCTCTTCGTTCTTGCAGAACACCAAGCTTCTTCCAACCAGAGGCAGCTTCCTTGCACCCTCAGCTGGCATTTCCTGGGCTCCTGCCCACTCTTGACACTGTTGCGACTCTTGGACTTAGTCCCCTTGGTTTACAGGTACTCAGGTCCGGAAATCCACTGTTGTTGTATTGCTGGTGTTTGTTCTCCTTGCAGAATCCCCCTATCACAACTTCTGTGCTCTCTGGGGATTGTAGGTGCACCTTACACCTACCTTTCAGGGTCTTGGGGTGGGCTATTTTTCTAACCCTCACTGTTTTCTTACAGTCCCAGCGACCCTTTACGAGCTCACATAGGTTTGGGGTCCATTCGTGATTCGCATTCCACTTTTGGAGTATATGGTTTGTGTTGCCCCTATACCTATGTGCTCCTATTGCAATCTACTGTAACTTTACATGGCTTGCATTACTTCCTTTTGCGATTACCTGCATAATTTGGGTTTGTGTACATATATCTTGTGTATATTTCTCATCCTCATCCTGAGGGTACTCACTGAGATACTTTTGGCATATTGTCATAAAAATAAAGTACCTTTATTTTTAGTATATCTGTGTATTGTGTTTTCTTATGATATTGTGCATATGACTCCAGTGGTATAGTAGGAGCTTTGCATGTCTCCTAGTTCAGCCTAAGCTGCTTTGCCATAGCTACCTTCAATCAGTCTAAGCTGCTAGAAACACCTCTTCTACACTAATAAGGGATAACTGGACCTGGCACAAGGTGTGATTACCTCTGGTACCCACTACAAGCCAGGCCAGCCTCCTACACTTGTCCAACTTGATCTCTTCCCTCCACCTCCCCCTCCCTCTCCCCCTTCCCCTCCCCCATACTGCCCATAAGAGCAGGGTCCCAACAACCCAGACCAGGACCTCAGCCAAACAGTCCACACAGACAGTGCTGGCACTACCTAGTCGTGTTGGCAAGTCAGTGAAGGATCCCACTCCACCAGCCAGGAAGGTTAAGGATCCCACACCTCCTGCCATGAAGGGGAAAGAGCCCGCACCTCCTGCATTGACAGGAAAGAAGCCCTCGACTCCTGCCAGGAAGGCTAAGGAGCTGCACATCCTGCCATGAAGGGGAAGAAGCTCTCAACCCCTGCCAGGAAGGGTAACGATCCAACGCCTCCTGTCATGAAGGGGAAGAAGCCCTCGACTCCAGCGGAGGTTGTCAGGGTGACACCACCACCACCAGTGGTCACGCCCCCACCGCCAGCTGAGGAGGTGCATCCCTCACCTCCAGCAGAGGCTGTCAGGGTGAAACCACCACCGCCACCACCAGTGGTCACGGAGCCCTCACCACCTGCTAAGGGCATCCCTCACCTCCAGGAGAGGCTTCCCAGGAGGCACCTTCACCTTCTGACACTGTGCAGCCCTCATCTCCAGATGACACAGTGCAGCCATCACCACCAGCGGAAGCCATGTAGGAGCAGTGGGCATGTTCCCCACTTCAGAGATTGTGACCTTGCACTCCCCAGGAAAGAAATGGGCAGAAAGCCTCCTCCAGAATCATTGGGAAAGTCACCCACCTGAGAGACTGCAGAATTGCACACCCCAGGACAGAAAAATGGGCATGGAGCCCCCTCCAGAACCAGTGGGAAAGTCACCTGCTCCAGAGACCGTGGCCTTGCACTCCCTAGGACAGAGAAATGGGCATGGAGCCCATTCCAGAACCAGTGGTAAAGTCACCCACCTGAGAGACTGTGGCCTTGCACTCCTCAGCAGAGAGAAATTGGCATGGAGCCCCCTTCAGAACCAGTAGGAAAGTCACCCACCTGAGAGACTGGTCTTGCATTCCTCAGGACAGAGAAATGGCATGGAGCCCCCTCTAGAACCAGTGAGCTTGTTCCCCTATTCGGCTGAGGTGCCCCCATCCGCCATCCCCCTGAGGTGCCTGCCCACTTGCAAATTAATGCCCCTGCAGAGTTCTATACAGATGAAGTGAGGATTCAAGTTGGGCCTTGGACTGTGCCCTGTGGCCCTCTGGGCCCTTAGTACATTGGACTGGGCATTGGCCCTTTGTGTACATTTGTATGTCTGTTTTTCATACACTTGGTTCATTTGGTAGCTGCTTATATCAATACATTCTCATTACTGCATTCTTGTTGTCCTTGCATTATTCTTCTGCACATCGTGTGCCATTGTTTTTCGTCTCCAGCTGTTTGTGTGTACAGTGTGTGTGTATCAGGTGTGTGTGTCACTCTTGTTTTCCTCCCTCCCTCCCTTGTGTGCCAGGTGGCTGTACTCACTGGTGTCGTCGTTGGTGTTCCAGGTGGAGAATCATGTAGATGAGCATCAGGAAGACTTGAAGTTCTGGTTCCATGGCGGCGCTGTTCTTCCCTGTGTCTCCGATGGTGAGTCTTTGCTCTTCTGTGATGTGTTTCCACCAGGCTTTTGATGGCGTTGGTACTGCCCTGGAAATCGTGGTGAATTTCATGGTCAAAATATGGTGGACTCCCTCAAGTACTATATGCTCTCTGTGTTTCTAATGTCCTCTTTCCCCGCTTCTCTTGCAATCATAGTTTTCACTATCATGTGCTCCAATCCCTAGCTCCCAATGTTGCTGTCACTTTCGCTGGAACCGCTGGTGTTAGTGCGCATGAGAGGGGTGGACCAAGCCCCCTGAGGGAAGAGGAAAGAAGAGAAAAACTCCAAGCAGAAGAAAAACACTGGCCACTTGCTGCTCAGTGGCAAAGTGTGTTTTCTTGGACAAACTTTGATGAACTCTGGGGGTGCCCTCCTGAGCATGTGCCAGCCGGGGAAGATCTGCTTCGACCTGCAAGCACAAGCAGTGACACAATACAAGAAGGCAAGCTGAATTATAAATACCTTGATGCAGTTGCTTTTCGGGCACTTCTGCAGTGGCCTTTGGAGGAGTTATCCAAACTCCATTAATTTCAGTGGTCGGAGGTGGGGCAGGCAGAAGAGGACCATGAGGTTGTCAACATTGTACCATTACAAAAGGGTAATAGGGGTAATAGGGATGCAGCTGACTGCTCTCTTTGCTTCCATGTTATCTGAAGTAACGTGTGTGTCTATTATTGCATGTGGTTTCACTTTCAAAATGTTCAGAAGTAGTTTCTGAGCCTGAGTTCACTACTTAAGACAATGTCTCTCTCATTTTGTTTGTTGCACCATGGGCACATAGTTCTTGTTGTCTCCCGGACTGAACCGTGCCAGAGGGGCGGCAAACAATCTTACAATTGCATCAGAGGCATCCACAGGCCTTGCATTGAACAAACGAGTCAGGAGACAGAATGGCATTTCTCACTAGGGTCAGTAGTCGTAACTAATCACGGTTACCAACTCCTATCTTTTTATTTCGAAAATACATGTGGACATATGGTAAGACTGTACCAAATGCATCAAGAATCTCAATGGCTAAAGAGGGGGCTACCCTCATGTCAAATACGACGCAGTGCGTTCTAATGTGTTGTACTTGTGTCACATACACCACATTACAGTTCTGTGGTCCTCACTCTGTGCCTCCAGAATCTGACTACCTGTAAGTACCTTTTCTGCAGTGACTGCTCCGGTCTGGGCAAATCGACAGGACAGGGGGCACAAAAAAACATTACCAATTAAAAAATAATGAAGAAAAAAAATTACCTTACTCGCCACCTCCGCCGCGGGCTCCCAGGCTGCCCTGTCGGCAATCCTAATGCTGATTTCGTGGTGATGGCAGCATGAAAGCAGCATTAGAAATGGCCAGAGTGTCCTGGCTAGGTGCTCCAAAGAAGACTGGGAGCATCTGCCTGCTGTCTCCAACCCGGCAACACAGTGCTGGGTTGGAGAGAGTACAGTGTTCATGCATGTTTGGCCACTCTGAGATAGCCAGCCAAACACACATGCACACTGAGGGGAATGCACACAACTCCACTCAGTGCCTGTCATCCATATGACAACGCCCCTTGAAAAATAAAAGCGAGAATGAATATTGTTTGTCATGGTTTATATTCTTCAATTTGCAGCTGCTACTGGCGGGGGTGACGCTCGTCCACCATAGCAGAGGAGCCGCTGCACTTTGAAGGTTTATGTTATCTCTTTGTAAAACGATCAGTGTTTAATTTCTGCAATTGCTTTTTTCTGTATTTCAGTGTGATTGATGGAAATGCAGAGCTCATTTTAGAAACCGGTCAAATATAGTCACACTTTAACATCTTGAAATATTTCCGTTACAATGGGATGTAATTAGGGAAGTACAAACAAACAATGATGGAAACTGATTTTAAAGTGCACACTTGTGAATAAAGTGCATGCTTTTCCTCCTCATTCTAGCTCTGGTGAAGGAGTTCTGCCACATGAAGGAAGAGGAAAAAATGGGGAGAAATAAAGATACTTTTACACATCGCGTCATTCTTATGTCACTCCTAAGGTGGCGTAGGAATGTGATGCATTCCCAGACTTCTAAATCTGGGAATGCGTCAGATTCCTTTAGGTTCCATGAGTGTTGTGTGGGAACATCCGAAGCACCAACCATGGAATGCCCCTTTCACGCACTGTTATGCGCGAAAGGGGTCCATATTTACAAGGCCATGAAAAGTCACTCAAGGTGGCATTGCATGGCCTTGTAAATATGGGCTGGCAAATTGCGCCACTGGAGCATTAAAAAAAAATGAGGCTCCGGTGGCCCAGTTTGCCGCTAGGGACTCATAAAGGAGGCCCTTGGTTTCTTTGTTTGAGCAAATCATTTGTGACATTTGTGAATAAAGTGCATGCTTTTCCTCCTCATTCTAGCTCTGGTGAAGGAGTTCTGCCACATGAATTGCAATTACATCTAGAACTGCCAATGTTTGTCGCAAGTATAGAAAATATGACTTCCTATTTTGTGGATTATAGAGCAATAGCAACATATTTATTTACTTGCAAGCACTTGTAAAGATGACAGTTTTTGGTCTAATATTGCTAGGTTGTAGGCTACACATTCAGGAAGTGGGATTTCTGATATTGGGGCCTCATTTACGAGGCCCGTACTGTGCCACCCTAAGCCACCAGGAAATTACAGAAATGCACCTTATCTACAAGATACAGTGCATTTCTGTCTTCTTCCTCTGTGTTGCTGCACCAATTGCTGCCTAGTGTCAATGCAGGCACCATGGTGAAAGGGTGCCTGCTTTGTGGGAATAATTGTTTTTGTGCAGGGCAGGACACCTTCCTGCACAACAATCACAAGAGGTGATTTCCTTTTTCTATGTGTGCTGCATTCTGCAGCAGACATAGAAAGAGGAAATAATGGGGAGAAATAAAGATACTTCTACACATTGCGTCATTCTCATGTTACCCCTGAGGTGTCGTAGGAATCTGACGCATTCCCAGATTTCTAAATCTGGGAATGCGTGAGATTCCTTTGGGTTCCATGAGTGTTGTGTGGGAACATCCGAAGCACCAACCATGGAATGCCCCTTTCACGCACTGTTATGCATGAAAGGGGTCCATACTTACAAGGCCATGAAAAGTCACTCAAGGTGGCATTGCATGGCCTTGTAAATATGGGCTGGCAAATTGCGCCATTCGAGCATAAAAAAAAATGATGCTCCAGTGGCACAGTATGCTGCTAGGGACTCATAAAGGAGGCCCTTGTTTTCTTTGTTTGAGCAAATTATTTGTGACTCTGGCAAAGCACTTTCACATTCTATACATCAATTCCCTTAGCAACAAAACTGCTTGAAATCCTTGCTCATCTGATCTTGGATTCCCAGGCTTGCCTATTTTGATTCTACCTTTGGTAAACAAATCACCTTGTTAGTATGCACTGCTTTACATAATAATTAAATTAGAATGCAGGTTAGTGCAAACGATCAATCAAATGTCTTAACTGGCATGATGCCCTGCAAACTAATGAGTTGGGAGTTTGATGCATAGTGACTGGGCTCTAGGCTCCTCCACTTAAAGGAGAACGGTATGATCCGAATGCCAGGGGACTGTGGATAGTAACACTAACTAGATATTACTCTGTTATCAGACATAAAAAATAATTATCCTTTCGGGTTTTATAATACTCCACAATTCATTAGTATGTTTATTGCTATAACATCAATTCACTCCAGGAGGTGTACTTCCAGCCTGAAGGTTGCCCTGTTTGATTTCAAAGTTGGTAAGCGTTTGGAGTTGGTTTTGTAAGGGGGTCTGAGGCAGGCATAGTGTACCTTAAGCTGTCATATTAAAGGGTGGGTATTGCTTACTCTGGTGGACCACACTGGAACTTACTGACACATTGTGGCTGTGTTTGTTGAATATGATTTGAGAGAATCTATATTTCACTGGGAGAGTAGAATTTAATGTTATTATGCCTGGATTGGACTTACAGGGCACCAAGCATTTTGCCAATGTCTAGAGAGGTTGTAGCTGGTTTTGCCTTCAGGGTGACTAATGCCATGACCACGAACAGGACTATGTGTGTGTGTCTTTCTTTCCTTCTGCCAGGTGCTAGCCGGGAGCTAATCTGGCCTGTGTGAGCACCTAGGGAGGAGGAAGATTGTGTTGAAGCCCCTGTATGTAGCCTGCCTGTGAGGAGGAATGACAGCATACATCAACTCTCCCACCAGATAGGCCTGCAAGCTTGGCCCCCACACAGTGGTAAGACCTTCATGAAACTGCCCAATACATGGCCTCAGCACCTGAAAGATACATATCTTAGAAACCCAGGTATTGAGCACCCTCTCTTTCTGGCTTCGGGGGCAAGTGAAGTTGCCAGTGCCGGAAGGCTACAGCAGACTGTGTGGCATCAGGCAATGACCACTGACTGTGCTTGCTACAGCCCTTTCAAGCCAATTTCAAATACAAATGGTTTTAGAGTGTGCGTACTCATAGTGCCTTCTCTGAAGTAGCTTCAAAGCTCAAAGGTATTTTAATCATGGCTTGCAACACAAATGCAACACCAGTAGTTTTTCAAAGAAATGTATGTGTGCAAGTGTATGGAAATATTGTAATGTGGCATTGTGTGCTATTAGTCCACAAGTGGCAAGCATTCACAAAGCAAAATCTGAATTAAATGATAATAGGCACAACAGCAGGAAATGTTCAGGTGGCTTCTGCAGACACGGTTAAGAATGGCACTTCTCTATTGCTTACCTTAACATGCAATAGGGATCTTAGAGGAAATTGGTTGTGATGAATGCTACAACACATCAAGAATGCAATACATGGGTGTTAGACCTGGCATCCCTGGCGTGGTCTCCTATGTCTTTTTTGCCTCTGCTTCCCATTTTTGACTTTGTGCTGGACTCTGTTTTTGCTGAAATTGATACACTGGGCACTTTACCACTGCTGACCAGTGCCAAAGTGCAAGTGCTCTTGTGTAACTTATAAGTGTAATTGGCTTTTCTATGATTGGCATATCTGATTTACTAGAAAGTCCCTAGTAAAGTGCACTAGAGGTGCACAGGGCTGGTAATCAAAGGCCACTAGTGGGCTTACAGCACTGGTTGTGCCACCCACATGAGTAGCCCTGTAAACATGGCTCAGACCTACCGCTGCAGTATATGCTTGTGCAGTTTTAATCTGCTAATTCAACCTGGCAAGTGCACCCACTTGCCAGGCCCACACCTTCCCTTTTTATATATGTAAGGCACCACTAGGGTAGGCCCTAGGTAGCCCCATGGGCAGGGAGCAGTGTATGTTAAAGGTGGGACATGTACTGATGTGTTTTAAATTGTCCTAATAGTGAAATACTGCCAAATGTGTTTTTCACTGTTGCAAGGCCAATCTCTCCCATAGGTTAACATAGGGGCTAGCTTTAAATATCCTTAAAGTGCAGTTTCCCTTTGAGAGCAGATAGAAATTTGGAGTTTGGGGTCTCTGAACTCACAATTTAAAAATACATATTTTAGTGAAGTTGGTTTTTTGATTGTTAGTTTGAAAATGCCACTTTTAGTAGGCATTTTCTTGCTAAAAACCATTCTGTGACTCTGCCTGTTTGTGGATTACCTGTCTGGGTCAGACTGACACTTCGGTTGTGTAGGAGGCTGGCTTGGCTTATAATGAATACCTGATGGTACTTACACCTTGTGCCAGGTCCAGTTATCACTTATTAGTAGATTAGTAGTGTTCTAGCAGCTCAGGCTGATAGAGGTAGCTATAGCAGAGCAGCTTAGGCTGAACTAGGAGCCATGCAAAACTCCAACTATACCACTTATATCATATAGCACTATATCATAAGAATCACAATACTCAGAGTTACTAAAAATAAAGGTACTTTATTTTAGTGACAATGTGCCAAAAATATCCCAGAGGATATACTACCTTAGGAGGTAAGTAAAATACACAAAATATACACACAAACCAAAATCAGGTAAGTAAACAGTTAGAAAAGTAGTGTAAACACTGTAGAATACAATAGGATGCAATAGGCCTAGGGGCAACACAAACCATATACTCTAAAAGTGGAATGCGAACCACAAATGCACCCTAGGCCTAGTGTAGTGTGTAGAGGGTCACTGGAAGTGTAAGAAAACACTAAGGATGTCTGAGATACCCCACCCCAAGACCCTGAAAAGTAGGAGTAAAGGTACCTTACTTCCCCAGAAACACACTAAAGTCGTGATAGAAGATTCTGCAAAGGCAACAACTGACTGCAAAGCACTGAAGACAGATTCCTGGACTTGAGGACCTGCAAAGGAAGAGGACCAAGTCCAAGAGGCACGCAAGTGTCCGGGGGGGCAGGAGCCCACTAAACCCCGGATGAAGGTGCAAAAGGGCCGCCTCCGGGTGGAAGAAGCTGAAGATTCTGCAACAACGGAAAGTGTCAGGAACTTCTCCTTTGGTCAGAAGATGTCCCACGGAGTGCTGGAGGAAGCAGAGTTACTTCCACACAGAAAGACCACAAACAAGCCTTGCCAGCTGCAAGAGTTGCGGTTGAAGATTTTGGGCGCTGACAGGGCCCAGGAAGGATCAGGAGGTCGTCCCTTGAAGGAGACAGAGGGGGCACTCAGCAACAGAGAGCCCAGGCAGAAGCAGGCAGCACCCGCAGAAGCACCTGAACAGGCGTTCAGAAGATCTGAGCACGGCGGTCGTCTCAACACAACAAAGGGGGTTCCAACAATGTCGGAGGTCAACTCAGCAAGTTGGGCAATGCAGGACGGATTGCTGGGGACCTGGGCTGTGCTGTGCACGACGGAAGTCTTGCAAAAGTGCACAGAAGCCCGAGCAGCTGCAGTTCACACAGTACACAGGATTACTGTCTGGCGTGGGGAGGCAAGGACTTACCTCCAACAAATTTGGACAGAAGGACCACTGGACTGTTGCGGTCACTTGGTTCCAGCTTCTGTGTTCCAGGGACCATGCTCATCAAGATGATAGGGGACCCAGAGGACAGTGATGCAGAAGTTTGGTGCCTGCGTTGGCAGGGGGAAGATTCCGTCGACCCACAGGAGATTTCTTCTTGGCTTCCAGTGCAGGTTGAAAGCAGGCAGCCCTCAGAGCATGCACCACCAGGAATCAGTCAAGAAAGCCGGCAGGATGAGGCGCTGCAATGTTGCTGGCAGTCTTCTTGCTACTTTGTTGCGGTTTTGCAGGCGTCCTGGAGCAGTCAGCGGTTGATCCTTGGCAGGAGTCGAAAAGGGAAGTGCAGAGGAACTCTGGTGAGCTGCTGCATTCGTTATCTGAAGAGGAACCCATAGAAGAGACCCTAAATAGCCCTCAGAGGAGGTTTGGCTACCTATCCAGGTAAGAGCCTATCAGGAGGGGTCTCTGACATCACCTGCTGGCACTGGACACTCAGATGTCTCCATTGTGCCCTCACACTTCTGCATTCAAAATGGCAGAGGTCTGGAACACTGGAGGAGCTCTGGGCACCACCCCTGGGGTGGTTATGGACAGGGGAGTGGTTACTCCCCTTTCCTTTGTCCAGTTTCGCACCAGAGCAGGGGCAGGGGGGGTTCCCTGAACCGGTGTAGACTGGTTTATGCAAGGAGGGCACCATCTGTGCCCTTCAAAGCATTTCCAGAGGCCAGGAGAGGCTACTCCTCTCAGGCCCTTAACACCTATTTCCAAAGGGAGAGGGTGTAACACCCTCACTCAGAGGAAATCCTTTGTTCTGCCTTCCTGGGACTGGGCTGCCCAGGCCCCAGGGGGGCAGAAACTTGCTGAGGGTTGGCAGCAGTGGTAGCTGCAGAGAAAACCCCAGAGAGCTAGTTTGGCAGTACCTGGGGTCCATGCTGGAGCCCCGGGGATGCATGTAATTGTCATCCCAATACCAGAATGGTATTGGGGTGACAATTCCATGATCCTAGACATGTGATATGGCCATGTTCCGAGTTACCATTGTGAAGCTACACATAGGTATTGACCTAAATGTAGTTCACGCGTGTAATGGTGTCCCTGCACTCACAAAGTCCGGGGAGATTGCCCTGAACAATGTGGGGGCACCTTGGCTAGGGAAAGGGTGCCCTCACACTTAGTAACTTTGCACCTAACCTTCACTAAGTGGGGGTTAGACATATAGGTGACTTATAAGTTACTTAAGTGCAGTGTAAAATGGCTGTGAAATAACGTGGACGTTATTTCACTCAGGCTGCAGTTGCACTCCTGTGTAAGAATTGTCTGAGCTCCCTATGGGTGGCAAAAGAAATGCCTCAGCCCATAGGGATCTCCTGGAAACCCAATACCCTGGGTACCTAGGTAGCATATACTATGGAATTATAAAGGTGTTCCAGTGTGCCAATTAGAATTGGTCAAATTAGTCACTAGCCTGCAGTGAGAACATAAACACTGAGGTTCTGGTTAGCAGAGGCTCAGTGATACAGTTAGGCACCACACAGGGAACACATACAGGGCACACTTTATGAGCACTGGGGTCCTGGCTAGCAGGATCCCAGTGACACAGGCAAAAACAAACATACATATAAGTAAATAATGGGAGTAACATGCCAGTCAAGATGGTACTTTCCTACAAACACCCGCTGTGCGGCTAGAATCAGTGCTCCACCTTCATCGCAGTTGGGAGATCATGGCATCGCGGCTGGAGAAACAACGCAACACCTACTTGCGGCTGGTGATAACACAAACCTTACGCAGTGATGTTTTATAACACCGTGTGACCAGATTTCTCATGCATCATGGCTGGGTGCCAAAGTCATTGTTAACCTGCGCAGATAAGAGCTGCCCTGTCCGGAAACTGACACATTGCTCTCTTCTAAGGGAGATAAACAACACATTGCCAACCCGACCAGAAAAGAAATGACGCACAGCCTCATTGGCGAGTAAGGAATAAACACATTGCTGACCTTTCCAAAACCCGTGCAGCTTTACTTTTGACACAATCTAGGTACTTTGGGACATATTTATACTTTTTGACACAAAACTGCACTGGCGCAGTTTTGCGTCAAAAATAATACCAGGGGTTAATGCCATTTTGGTGTGCTGTGCGGGCGTCAAATTTATACTTTGATGCACGATGGCGCAAACCACATGTGTGAGTCTTTTTTTTTACTCACACCGCAGCGTCAAGAAAACAACGTTACCACGGCGGAAATGACTGTGGGTTGATTTACGACACCTCAAACCGGATAGGAGGCGTTTTTATGACGCAATAGCGTCAAAATTCCCAGCGAACGTAGCCATTTCAGCAGAGGAGAGACAAAATAAATCCCAGATGCCTCTACAGACCCCAGGAAGATGACAACAGACCAGGAACCAGCCAGAAGGACCCACACAGGAACCAGGACACTTTTAAGAAGAAAAGAAAGTGTCGCTTCAATGCAGAGGAACAGGAAATGCTGGTTAAAGAGGTGACGGAACACCAGCACCAATTGTCTGTCACCTCAGAGTTGCCAATCAGTAGGAGAGAGGCTATATGGCAACACATTGTTGACAAGATTAACAGTGTGGCAGAAGTACGCAGAACAGTCATCGAGAGCAAGAAACACTGGCATGACTGCAAGCGCAGGACAAAGGAAAAGATGGCCAGGAACAGGAAGGCAGAACTGCAGACTGGAGGTGGGAGTCCAGCACACCAGGAGGCCTTGGATCACATGGAGGAGATGGTCGCAGCCGTCATCCCTGGGGGGATTGTCACAGGGATTCAAGGACAGGACAGTGCAGACTACCAGGAGACAACGCACATGCAGGGTAAGTCGCATGGTGAATTAAAATGCACTAATGTCAACTGTAAGGAGGGGGGGATACCGACCACAAAATGCATGGAAGTCATCATATACATGGAGTTGCATGGGTAAAGGGGTATGGCATGGGGGCATGGCCTGCACAGACAGAAGTCGGGGCACACCATTACACTACACCAAGAACAGTCCCATGGCGGCATGCTGCCATGCCAACGATGGAGCAAAGGTAAAGCCACGCCAGGAGGGAAGGGCACAACATCAAACTGACATCCTGGCACAAGTCAGCCACTATACCCCCTACATTAACTAGGGCCCAATTAACAACCTCTAGCCATACCGACAACTGGAATGTAACATTGACAACAGTTGTCACTACCACCTCCGCTGTGTGTGCAGCTCAATTAGCCAATGGCAGTAACTTCCCCATGGATCATACACAGCTAAATTAGAGGGTTTAGGATGACAACTCTAATAATCCCCTGAAACAAGACAAAGGCCCCAGTCCTGTCAAATGTCAATGTCCATAGTTGTCGCAAACATCAGCCAATGTCATCAACAGTAGGAGCTACACAGCACTAAGGACACACCCATGCTGCATATGTCAGGGTCCATCCTGTGCCTGGGTCACAGTGTTCCCAAACATGTCATACTGCTCAGACAACAGCATTGAGGGGGAGGACACATGTAACTGGTCACTGAAATACACCAGCACAGTCAGAGAAGGAAATAGGACACTGCTACGACTATCAGGGCAATCCAATGTACCACACATTCCCAACATCAGCTGTACACATTACCAATGCCAACATCCATATCGTGCCATAACAATGCTATGCATAGGATACGCTACATGTCAACTACATATAAGTGGATGTGAAAGATCAGAGACTGGGGCAGGTCCAGATTGTTAAGTGTGCTGCCAGTGCCATCAGAGCACCCATAGCCAGTGAAAGGCCTCACCATGAGAATGGATGTAGACGGAGGGTTGAATAGGACAAGAAGGTGGCAAATCACTATTTGGCCAGAACAAACACCTAGAGGAGATGATGCCAACAAGTCTAATAACTTACCACAATACATGTGACATGCAGGTGGGCCATAGGCCTGGGAGAATGCCCATCTGAAAGAATGGAGCAATAAACATGAAACAAGATCACAATGTGAATTCATCACAAGGCAGGCATGTCACATCACTAATGCCACAACCCAGACCCACTAATTGTACCCCATTTCATTGCAGAGGACGATGGATCTCCTGCGGATATGCCTGTCCCAGAATACCCTGATGACATGGATGACGAGCTGACAAACATCACCAGCAGACCATCCATGATGTCCTTGGAACCCTCCAGACCCCACCTTCAGTCACAAGGAGGAGCACAGAACAAGCAGCCATCACAGAGGACCCACACACCACCCCAATTGTAAGACCTGCCAGCTCCAATACAGCTGAGAACTCAGACGACACAGGCACCAGCTTTGAGAGAACTGTAGTCGGGTACAGCGGGAGCTGACCAATGAGGTGCGGGTGGGGATGCAAACCATGGCAGCCAGCCTAGAGGGGGTGCGTTCGTGCATGATGTCAACTGAGGAACAGGCAGCAGCTATGCAAGGGCGAACAACCATCTTGCAGGAAGCTGAAAAAAGGTTGTAGGAAATCAGCACAGCTGTAATACAGTTGGCCCAACACCTACAACAGCAATCCTGTCAATGTGTGCACGAATGCAACATTGAACCCCTCCGGGCCGACCTGGCTGCCTACCATCATGATGTGGCTGCTATTCTTAAGAATCAGCAGATCCTCCTTGCTGCTCCTTGCTTAAGACCTTCACAGGTAGCAGCGACCAGGATATCTGACTCCACGTCTTCTAACACTGAGGTGTGTGTTTCCCCTTCACAACCACCACCACCAAGGACAGAGGAGGCAACACACACATCAGAAGAAGAAGACATGGAACAGATCACATTCACACGGAAAAGTGCCCGGAAGCACTAGTCCGTGCCACATGGCCAAATATTACCACGGTCCTGCGTTTTGAAACATGCCAGTCTTACAACAACTCTACTCAATGACTGTTCTGCTAACCACTGTATTTCTTGTCTGCCTGCCCAATGCTTGTCTCTCTCTTAGTCATTCGCAAATCCTGTCCCTCTGCACTGTCTGAAACATCACCCAAACATGTCAAATGCATTTTCCTTTATCACTTGTGTAGGATCACAATGGAAGATGTCACTATAATGGACTCACAATCATGGACAATGTACATATGGCACTACAGCACTTTTCAATAAATAGCACATACACAACAAATCTGTCTCTGTGTAATGTGACATATCAACTGTGCAGTCGATAACTGAAATGTGCCTCCTGTCAAATAACGTAGCTTGTCAATACAACTGTCCAGAAATTATGTAGTCAGATAAATCTGCACATTGGCCAGGATTGCATCATACTATGCCCTTCCTGAGGGTAATATCTAATGAAGTGAGAAACCATACACCATCATGCTGTGTTGGACAGAATAATGCTTCCTCAAGGGATGTCTAAGTCATCAAATAGGGGCCGCAAAATGTTGTCATCATGCAATACTAACATATATAACAGAGCACACAAATCTAAGCAAACACTCCAAAAACTGCATGAATGAAGGTGTCTGAGTTTATATCCAAATAGGTAATCATGCAGAACAGTGTCACAAATCATCTATGTGACTCATGAAGATGATACTACAAGAGTGCTTACGACAACTCACCTTATAGGGGTGTCCTTGAACATCACACTGCAGTCAGACCTAAAACTGTTCCCCCAAAACCAATTCTGGAAGCACTGTTTGTGACTTAGAAAACATACTTATCGACAAAAACACGTTGGGATCCATATTAACTGTGATTGGTGGTTGCAACAAATGGTGGAATCTTTGCAAGGTAGCTCTGGGGTAGCTGCCAATCTTACAGCTCAGTTAGGATTTGTTTGTTGCATAGGACACAAATGTAATAGTACAAAATTCATGTACACTAATGCCAAGGCCATGATCAAGAAGCATTTAACACATACTGTAAAGGGTTCACTATATATTTAATAAATGGTAATCACAGAAGAGGAAACTGAGGGAAAAGTCTTACCTACCCTAATCTACCCTGACTACTCATTACCCACAACTGTCCCTAACTAACCTAACCTAAACTTACTTATTACATGTAACGAAACGTTCTAAACATCAGCCCCCCAACCCCCTTATGAGACGGGATACATGGAGGACAACAGATACTAACTAAACACATGCTATACTATCCTAAACAAATATATATGTTTTTTTATTTTTTGATATATATTTTTATTTTTATATGTTTTTTTTAAACACACAAGAACCCCAACATAGCCCCCCACCCACACACTTAATAAGTAAAAATAGAAAGAATCAGGACCCCCCACCCCCACCCACTAACACTATCTAAACTAACAGCCTATACTAACCTAACACTAAGCCCACTAAGTATGAGAACAAGGAAAGAGGAGGGAGGGGAGGGAATCGGGTCCATCATCATCAAAGTCTAGAGGATGGCCCTCAAGAGGGTCCGCTTTATGGACTGCACACGCCTGTTCATATGGCGAACATCCAGACTCAGATTACTGATTTTCCTCAACACACGGTCCATCTTACGTTTCATTGCCTGGAAAGATGCAGGGTCAACCTTTGGAGCTGGGGCAGTCTGGGTACCAGCAGAGGAGGTTTGTGGGTGTGTAGAGCCAAGGCCTGTGGGCTGCCCTGAAGGTGTTGCACTGCTGGGGCCTGGAACAACAGCAGACGTTGGGACAACAGTCCCAGCTGTGGGTGGTGCCAACTGGGTGGAACTGGTGGTTGTGCTGGTGGTGGCAGTGGTGGGCAAAGTAGGGGCACCCTGTGGGAAAGCCCTCCTTGCTCCAGAGGCCCGTTCATTGCGGTACCTACGGGCCATCCTCCTGAACCCCGACTCTACAAGCAGGATATGTTGATATCTCATGGCCCGCCTCTGGAACTCACGGACCTGGATGGGTGTCATGTTTGCAGCTGTGAAGACAAAGGCAAATAATTTAAATTAGGAACTGCATTGTCTGAAATGGCAGAAGATGTAAATCAGACAATACATCTACTGTACTTGTAACAGCTCATATCACCATACAGATCATTGAATGTTCCTGAGGAGGTACATGGCAGGCCAGCCTCCAAAGGTCACATCACACAAAGCACATCCAAAACCTACAAGATGGGTAACAACTGGCATTGACTTGCCATCTGAGTTCTGCCAGTTATCAGCTAACAATCATGCTGCACATCCTCCGCCAATGCCTGGGCTACAGATGTCAGTGTACGGAATGAAAAACTAAAGCCACATGGTCTGCAAGTTGTAACTGGACTTGCTAGTATAGTACTCATGGGCCATACCTGAGTGGGTATACTAGGTTCCGACCAAACAGTCACTTATTCACATGTATGTGTAACATACTGGTAGCATCAGTCCTAGGTACCCTATTCACAAACCCATGACTCTGTTTGAGGGGGGGTGGAGAAACAATGAATAATTCCAAACAACATGGATACCCAGGAGTGTTTAGAAAACTCTGCACGTGTTTGGCTCTACACACACACCACAGGTAAGGTCTATAAACAATTAGGAGTCTGCAAACCTTTGACCAATCATAGCGCCACACATGTCAGGAAATGCAGAGCTTGGTACACATCATATACTTCCAGTAAGGCATGACTTACACCAGATACAGAGTTGCAAGAACACCCATGATCATGATTGGCATGCACACCTAAGCCATTGCAGTCAAGTTTCACATACCTGTTGCACTACATGTGGAAGTACATGCTGCTAGGAAGTTCTACCTACAGTTTAATAAGTACTTTGGTTAATAGGGAAGCAGAAGTCTGTTGGAAAGCGATTTGCAGTACCAATCTGCGAGAATGTGGGTCTGACAGGCTGACTAAATCTGAGATGAGTTCCAGTGCGACTCTTGTTGATACAAGTGTTATCCACATGACTCACCCCAGGACTCATTGTGGAGACTACAGGAATTACCTACAATCCCTAGATAATACAATCGGATAAGCATTGGCCAACTCAAAAATTTTGCGAAACTGAAATCCCACTCATGGAACAAGACAAATGATTGGCCAGCGCATCACACCCTGCTATGTGTTCAACACACAGGAGTCCATAACACATCACCAGCAAACACAACACATAACAGACATATCAACACTTACTGGAGTGGTCGAGGTCCTCAACTGTAGCCACCCCTCCCACAGTGTAGGGTGCCGGTCCACCTGTAAGGCACTGAAGGAAGAAATGTGCTCAGAATCTGTGCACTGACCAACAATTTCAAAGACATATACAATGTGTAAGCTGAATAAAGTAATGAAAGCCATTCAGACATGATGATACCGCATCTGATATATCACGGCCAACATGTACATAGCATGGGTCTCCTGTGACAGTTACACACATATCTGCACACATGCAGTGGCCCTAACTATCATCTGGTGGCAAACATGCTCCGTCATTAGTGATCAGAAATAATAATGGTGTGTAATCGTCTCATCATGTGCATCCAAGAGAGACATCCAAAGACTGCATTACCAGTCATTACCAATCAAACAGCCTATGTGGCCATGACACATTTATTACACATAGGTACAATGTACAGAGGGGCAGGGACTTTTGTAAGACCTCGGGCCTGATTCTGACCTTGGCGGTCTTTTCGCAAGACCGCCGAGTTACCGCCGCGGTAAAGACCGCCGACCGCGGCGGTATGCCGCTGCGCGTATTCCGACCGCTGGGAGCGTTCCGCCGGAATACCGCCAGCAGCCACACTGGCGGTCGGCGGGAAAGTGGAGACTGGTCAACCTCCACCGCCACGCCAGCAGAACACCGCCCCCAGAATTACGACCCACATTTCTGTGTGGCGGTCTTCTGTTGGCGGTCTTCTGTTGGCGGTCACGTCCCTATGGCTCCCGTCGCCTCCCGGAGGCCCAACGCACAAGGTAAGTTGATCGTCCGTGAGGGGAGGGGGTGGGGGGGTGTTGTGTGATGTGTGCGTGCATGGGGGTGTGTAGAGGGGGTGTGTGAGTGCGTGCATGCGGGCGGGGGGTGCTGCTGTGCCTTTGGGCAATGTGTGTAGTTCGGCGGGTGCGCATGTCGGCATGTATGTGTGCGGGTATGTGCCCCCGTTGTGTATGTGTGTGTGTAGGGGGTGTGCATATGTGCATGTTGGGGGTGCGTGCATGTCGGGGTGCATGTATGTGCATGTCGGGGTGGGGGGGGCAGGGGGTTCGTACCACCTCTGGGGGGTGGCAGGGGGGTGGAGGGTGTGGGGGGAGGACTCGTGGGGGGCAGTGGGGGGTGGGGGAGACCCCTATCAGTGCCAGGGAAGGAATTCCCTGGCCCCGATAGTGCCTACCGCCATGGTTCGCGTGGCGGTTCCCGACCGCCAAAAACCGCGGCGGTAAGCAGGGTAATGATACGGTTGGCGGTCTTGGGTCGACCGCCGGGCCGGAGTGTGCGAACTCCAGCCCGTCGGTCATGACCGCCGTGGCGGTCGGAGTGGGGAAGTGGCGGTCGATCGCGGCGGTGACCGCCGCGGTCAGAATGCCATTTTTTGGACCGCCGGTCTGTTCGCGGTCCGACCGCCGCCTCTCCGCCGACCGCCAAGGTAAGAATCAGGCCCCTCATGTTGTTACAGTTTCTTCATTTGATGTGGCCCAGCAATGGTGATTTGCACCAAACATGGAGATGTGAACGCTTGTGCATACCTTTGGACTGCCTTCCCTAATTGGAATGTGGCACAACAAATTCCAAATACCATTCTAAGATGTTAGCTGAGTGCACCTTACACATTTTCCCGATGTTTTCAAATCCATATCTGACATGTATCCAAAACGATGAAGGACCACAATAATCCCTAACATTCATAGAACTTCCGTGAAAGCTTTCCACACTCACCAGACTCACATGAGACATATGTCTCAGCCAGTTTGCTATCATCAATTGATGTGAAGCCAGCACTCATTTTCTGCATCATGTAGTGTTTCTAAAGTCAGTCTAGCTATTGCGTCAACAAAGTTAGCCAATATTTTAGTACATCTATACTTCTCTGGCAAATGTGACCTATATAGACATGATTGGCTCCTATTTTGTTTGGTTGTCTGACACAAAGGCGGCACCAACTTACTTAACGGAAAAGTATCCTGTAAGTTTGCAAAGCACGTGCTTCCTGACAGCTAGCAATAGTGATCCTTCACATAGTGCATCAAGTACCCTGTATGTTTCCGCAGCATTACACACTTAAGCTGGCAGATATTGTACAAATCATCTGATGTCACTACAGAGCATTTAATCGTGCACATTTACATGATTTGTACTCACCAAGAGGGCCACCAATCACTATTCCCAGGTGGTCCAGCAGATCTTGCTCCCTGGTGATGAGGTCATCCCACTGGTGCTTCAGCTGGTGGTCACTCCCCTGGCTCCCATACACGTGCTGCAGGTGATGCAGCACCTTTCCCCACCGGATTCTGCGCGCCTCAGTGTGATACCCCTGTATCACTCTGCCTCGATCATGAGTGGTAGGAAATGGCACACAAGCCATATAAAGCCCCCCAACTCCTTCTCACCCATCCTGCCAAGATGTGGCCTACCAGACATCTCGGGGAATTGGGGATAAAGAAGTAGAAAGGAGAAAAGGGGTACAAAAAAAACAAAAGTAAACTTAACCACTAAAAGAGCCCAACTATCCCCAAACTAGCACTACCCACAACAGACTCCCACAAACAACAAAAACACTAGAATACTGGACAAATGTAAACAAAACACACTAGGACACTATACAACAACAATATTTATTTAACAAAATAACAATTAAGATAGCACACAGGACACAAAAGCACAAAATCACTGGACAACACTCTGAACACAGCCACACAGTCTAGAAGATTCACAGACTGCAAAGTGAAAGTGAAAGTACACCCACTGTACATAATCTGTAAACAGGATATCCTATTACATCACTTCCTGCATAAAATGGCTGCTGTTTTTCTCGTTATGCGTCATATTCTTTCACGCATACAGTTTGTGTGTCATATTTTTTGACGCACAGGAGTGAAAATTAGGCCGCATCCAAATAATAGTAAACAGTCTGTACAATTATTTGGATGCGGCCTAATTTTCAATCATGTGCATCGAAAAATATGATGCACAATCAGTATTGGTGGAAAATAAATGACACATAACGCTAGCAATGTTAACATTTCAGTGCATGAACTGGTTTGGGGCATTTTTTCAGTTGTTATGTTATGTTACATTTGGTACACATCAGAGATAGGCTGATTGCACCCACTATGGTGTTGATGGTGTATGTTCTCATGTGAGACATCGTACTGCAGCGGACCATGACCTGCTACTTCCTTAACAGGATTTTGACGGTTGGCTGACGCACTAGATGGCCATATGTGTGTCCTGCATATATGTATTGCACAATTTGGGCATGTTTGGCATCAGGAGAGGATAGCAATGTGACGAACATAAGTACAATACCTCAATGCCTATGGCTCAATGTGTGTGCAGTGGCAACTAATGTAGTTGTTGACCAAGTGTGTGTGCATCACAAGATGCATTATTGAACATATGCTTGTATGAATGTGAAGTCAATGTGTCCATACCTTAGATGCAAGTCATTGTGGAAATGAGAGGGGACATGTGCTAGTCATACATGTAGCAATATCTGTTGTGTGCACTTCCAAGATTTTGGGTAACGTAGACACCACAAATGACAAAGCATGCACCAGGTAGGTGGCAGACGCTTGTTCATGTCAATGGTCCACAATTTCACCATCCTATGTCCTAGATTTTTGGTAACTTCTTCCTAGGCACTTGTTGGTGAATCCCACAGTGAATAAGGCACATGCATTGATGAAGTAGGTACCATGTAATTGGCCCAGACAGCCAAAGGTGAACCACAAATATATGATGACGCCACAGTTGAGGTCATATAACTGAGCCACAACTCTCCAGTGGCTGTGGTGGACCAGCAGACGAGGCAGCACGTGTCCACATATTTCCAGTGATCAATTGCACAGAGGTGTCTTGTTCATGTGTGTGGTCCAATGTTGATCCTGTATATTTTTAGGGGTGTATGTTGTCACAGTTACATCCAGGTCTCATCATGAGTCAGTGGCAGCTATTCCTGTATCTACTGAGTATCCTTTGTTGATCAATGTGAGTAAAGTGGATGAGGACATGAGAACCTACATGTGAATGGTCCCACCCTGTCACTGAAGACGTGTAATGAGACTGTTAACAGGGCAACCTTGGTGTGCTGAGTGAGATCATGTCTCTGGTGTCATGTTCTGGCAGGTGTCATTACAACAATTGTACACAGGTTGGCCTCTGCAATTCCCACTGCATCTGGGAACATCATAGCCTCTGTGCTGATTATTTTCGCAGCTATTCACCACACATGGCCCATCAATATGTTGTGAGCAATGTAATTCTCTGTGTGAACTGTCAGGGTCCTAACATGTGTGGACTTTTCATGGACATTATCAGAGGTTGCTGGTTCTGCTAAGGCCCCTACCCAATCCTTGCATATGGCCCTGGGACACTGTCACACTTTGTGGTTCATGCATAAATGAGACCCAGACAAGGGATGGGCCATGATTTTGGTATTCAAAGAGGATTTAACTAATATGGTACAATTAAAAGGCAGATGATGCTATACAATGTATTTGGGTATGCATTGATGAAGCACATGACCAAATACCCTCTGAGGGATGAGAGGTTTGGTAAAGCAAGTGTGGTACATATGTAGCCACAGGGAAACTTTAGGGTGACGCACAGAGAGATGCCAGTCAGGCTGACAGGATGCAAGGTCAATCTGGATCCAGCAATTTCACAAGTTACATAATCAGTGGTCTAACTAAGACTGTTTGGAGGACGATCTAGTCAGTTGACATGTAAAACTTTGTATGCCCTGTGTTTTTGGGGGTGACACATGAACCCAAGGGCTGTGTTACACTGCTTAATTACTAGCAATGCTTAACGGTGTATTTGAAAACATGGCAACTCCTATGCTGTTCCAGGCATCAGCAGGGGCAGTGCATGTTGAAATGGGTGGAGTGCATGGAGGTGATCACAGGTGTGGGCTGCATCAGTTTCTCACAAGTCCTGTAGGTGAAATTTGCATTCTAATGGCCAACAGACATTTTCACATGGGAAACAATCTACAGGTCATAACAGGGCTTAGAAACTACAAGCCAGTGTATTAATTGACCTGGAATCCATGCAGTCAGATGTACTATGACAATGGTATACCATAGGAAAGGGTGTAGCACACTGGATTACTATTGTTAGTCTGTGTGTTAGAGGAGGGAATATCGGGGTACACATATTACTATCCAGGGACCTCTTCAGAAAGGTGGGTTGTGACCAGGTGCATGGGTGTGTCAGGAGTTAGGAAATGGGCTGACATGTACATGGAATGTCATGTGCGCAATGCTTGTCATATGTGTGGCACTTGTGCTGTCTATGATCTGCTTCGGAGAACTCTAGTCACAGATAGTCCTTGCAAAGATTGGATGCAGTTGGACTTACTGCTGTCAAGGGTCTGGTCATACATTCCTGTTACTGATGCAAAAGCACATCAACTGCCTCATGTATGAGGCTTGTTTTCCCCTTATTGAGTGATGGTGTCTCAGTTGCGTGCCATAGGCTGCGATGAACCATGTTTCCAACATGTATGTGTGAAATAGGTGTGGTCCTCTGCTATTGGCCTTCAAAGGTGAAATGTACAGGATGTATGTCATTTACAGTGTGTGTGTATGTGACCGTTGTATGGTATGCCTCACAATTTCTCTGGGATTTTCAGTGTCCTAATCGGTACATCAGCAATGCTCCATGAGGCAACACTCTTATTCTGATAGTTAGAGTTTAAATTAGTTCATAAAGTGGTGATGGTGATTATATTTAAAAGAAATTGTTCACGATATGTTGCCGCCTACGCAAACCAGCGGCCGTGTTTTGTTGTTCCCCCTCATGTTGCAGGCCAGCATCCTCCTCTTCCTCCTCTTCAGGCATGTGTGGGTCTGGTTCCAGGAGCGGAATGATCCTTCTAATGCAAATGTTGTGCAGGATGGCACATGTTAGAATGATCTTACAGACCATTTCAGGTGAATATAGGAGGCTACCACCTGTGATGTCGAGGCACCGGAATCTCGACTTGAGGATGCCGAAGGTCCTCTCGACTATGGTGCGTGTCCTCCTATGTGCATCATTGTAGGCACGCTCTGCTGCAGTACTCGGGTTGCCAATAGGTGTCATTATCCATGGCAGGATGCCATACCCCTGATCAGCTGAAAGAGAAAATGAATGGGATCATGTTAATGTAGCTTGCCCCATTGATATCAGCTTGCATGGCAGTAGTTGTCTTGTGTTGTCTGTGATTCTTTTGTGTTATTGTGTTGCATCCTAGGCTTGTAGGATGTACCATCTGCATTGTGTTGTTTCCTTGGCAGAACGAGTGTTTGGCTGCTGACCGGTTGTCAGCAGTATGTTTTGGGATTTGCAGTACAGTGTGCCCTCCCTAGCATTGTGACTTGTGATACAGGTGTTCCTGTGTCTTCACTGGGGGTGAGATGATAGTTCCGTACACAGGTTAAATTTGACAGTGTTGTTAACACGTTCATATCAATGTACCCTGGACATCCCATACCTTTAGACTTATGCAATGGATTAATGTAAACATAATTGAGACGCTTATAATTTGCAAGGTGACATTTAGGCAACACACTCCAAACGTTGTGATCATTGACATCTTAACATTAGGCTGTACAGTTATTTCAGATGTGTGACAGGTTCAATGGTGAACTATGAAACATGGCTAGCGATGTCACAACCTCAGTGTATTCCTGTTGACATGTTGCTGTTGTGGTGTATGTGTTGTGTGTCCTAGAGGGTTCCTGTGCAGTGTGTATATAAGTAGGTTTTTGTACTTACCAACAAGTGGTCCATTGATATACCGTCCATCCTGGAAGTGTTGATTGATGGTGCTGTGATGGAAGATGAATGAGTCATGGACACTCCCAGGATGTTTTGCCACGATGTTGGTGATCAATCCTTGGTGATCGACAATGGCCTGCACATTGATGGAATGTGTGTGCTTCCTGTTGCGGTAGAGGTGTTCAGTTGCAGCAGGCGGCACAAGGCATACATGTGTGCAGTCGATTGCACCAAGGATGTGTGGGAAGCCACTAATGATGTAGAACCCCTGTTTTGTTTCCTGCTGCTTCTGCAGTGTGTTAGGGAAGCAGATGTGGCGGGGTGTGAGTCCAATGATGGCATCCAGTACTTTGGGCAAAAAGGCAGAGAATGATGGCTGTGATATTCCGGCAACCAGGGCACTAGTTGTTTGAAAAGAGCCACTTGCCAGCATGTAAAGTACGGCAAGCAGCTTGGTTTCTGTTGGGATGGTGCGGGGTGTCAGCAAGGTGGGTGCCAACTGTGGCTCTATGTTTCGCAGCAGCTGCTGAATGGCCTGCCTGTTCAACCTGTACCTCTGGATGATGTCATGTTCCCCGAGGCCATGAAGGGTTGTTCTGGGGTGGAATATCCTCTCCTGCCTTCTGCGCTGCCTTTGGGGTCCCTGCTGGTGTTGTGGTAGCTGCTGTTGTTGTTGCTGGGCTCTGCGTCTGCGTGCACGCTGGATGAGAAGCACCTCCATGTCTCCCTTTTGCTGCTCTGCTGTTGCATCTGTGTGTTCTGATTAAAAACAGGTGTGTTTGCCCCATTTGAATGCCTACCCTGACCCAGGCGTTAAATTTTGACGCAAATCAGGCTGTGTGTCATAATCTGGCTCCGCCTCCCGGACGTGAGTCATTTTTGCCCAAAAGCATAAATACGACGCACGGCCGTTTAAGTCCTTTTTTGGACGGGAACCTTGCATGTGATTAACGCAAGGCGGGTTGCCGCATCCAAAAAATGACGCACACAGTAGAATTTTGTCATCCGTGGGCTCAGGCGTCAAAGTTTAAATACAGGGCAAGGTTTGCGCTGAATGTGCGTCAACATTTTTTACGCATATTCGGCGCAGACGGATTATAAATATGCCCCTTTGTGTGAATTAAACGATTCTATTGTTTTCTATGGAGTAAGACTCTTTTTACTTTAAAAATTCATAGCTTGACTTGCCTTTGTTGGATTTTTGTTAGTTTGGTCTTGTTTGATTCAGATAAATATTACCTATTTTTCTAATCTGGTGTGGTGTCCATTTTTTGTGTTTTTTAACTGTATTACTGTGTGTATTAGTACAAATACTTTACACATTGCCTTTAAGATAAGCCTAACTGCTTGTGCCAAGTTACTAAGAGGGTAAGCAGGGGTTATCTAAGTGTGTATATCCACTGCCCTAAGAAGAGTGAGGGTCCCTGTTTGGACAGAGAGCAAACTGACTGCCAACCAGAGACCCCATTTCCAACAGTGGTGATCAGCGGTAAGGATTGAACTTGTATTTGTACTTGACATACAGTGATTAAGCATACACTACTATTTTCAGTGCAGGCCATTACACAACCACATACCACTTGTTTGTGTGATTTTGCCTTTTCTCTTTCTGGACTTCATCTGGTTCCATTTTTTATTTTTTAACTTCTCATTGGGAACTCTTTGTTCTGCCTTGGAACTTTGCACTTTTGACTTGTCATCATGTCTCAATCTTGAGATGCACCAGCTGGAGCTGTTTTTAAGTTGGAGAAGCTGGAGAGTTTTACAGATGCTCAACTGAAACAGTTCAGTAAGGATTTTGCCTATCCCATTAGGAGCCCCGCCAGGAAGGAGGAGCTGCAAAAGGCACTGAGGGCCTGGGTGACTGCCAAGGAGGTTAGGGGGCACACAGATGTTGGGGGGCACACAGAGGGGGAGATTGAGGGTGAGGATGTGCAATACTGCCTTGACGGAGTCGTTGAGGTACCTGTACTGCTTGGTGGGAGGGTCTCCAGGACCGGTAGCAGTGTGTACTCTAAGGGTCTGACTCCTGAAGAGTTGCAGGACAGACAGACAGAGAGGGTCCACCTGATTGAATTAGAGACGCTTAAGATGGAGAGGGAGATGGAAGAAATGAGGATGGCCATTGACGAGAAAAAGATGCTCTTGGCTCATGAGCTTAGTTTGAGGGAACTAGATCGGAGGAGCCAGTCTACCAGAGATGGTGGCAGCAGTACCACAGTGCAGCCTCAGAGGAGGGTGCATATCCCAAAAGACCTAATGAAGGATTATAAGAGAGGGGATGATATACTTGTGGTTTAAGGGGTATGAGTCTGCTCCCCACATGAACATGGTCACTGAAGCACATCGGGAGCAGGTCTGTGGAAGTACTTTGAGGTAGAGGTGAGAGATAATCTGACATCTTAAGGGGATCTTCAGGGGCTCACTTACTCCATCATGACAGACACCTTACTCACAAGGTATGGTCTCACCCCTGAGCAGTACAAGGACAAGTTTAGGTCCTACAAAAGAAAGAATCCCACACTGGGCTAGAAAGTGTTGACTCTTTCTGCAGGTCACTAGATGGTTGGGTGAAAGGGAGTAAGGTAACAACTTATGATGGGATTTACAACTTGATTGCACTGGAGTACTTGTGCAGTATTTGTTTTCCAGAGTTGTGCCAGCACCTGATTAACAGCAAGCTGACTGACCCCAGTAAGCATGCACAGGAAGCGGACCGTTGGGAGAGCACCAGGGTCCAAAGAGGTATGGGGAGACCACGTCAAGGGGGGGTAGTGTCCCTCTCAAAAGGGATAGTGTAGAAAAAGGAAGAAATCTTAAGAGCAAAAACAAAGTACCCAGACTAAGGATAAACCGATTCCCGCAAGAGTCATGCATATGACCAGGTGGGTCATGTGAGGGGGGATCCCAAATGTTCCACGTGGACACAGGCACCCAATGCTGCTCAGTCACACGGGTTTGGACAGTGTAGCGCTAGGGGAGTAGTTGATTCCAGCTGTGTAGGAGCCAGCTGAGATTACCCTTGCCTCACTAGGAGACAGTGAAATGGTCTAGAGAACCCTTGTGCCTGAAAACACTAAAAAGTATAGGCAGTGGGTTTCCATCAATGGACAGGGGGTGGAGGCTCTGAGAGACACAGGAGCCAGTCTGATTACTGTGAGAAGTCACCTGGTGACTGAAAAGCAGATATATCCCCATGTACTTCACCAAGTTGTTGCCATAGACAACTCAGAGTACCTGTACAGAGTGGCGCTGGTTCACTTTGAATGGGGGGGGTCTCAGGTGCCTTGAGATTAGCTGTGAGTCCAAACATGCCAGTAGATTGTCTGCCTGGCAATGACCTGGAGTATTCCCCTTGGATCTGCTGGGTGTGTGTGTGTCCACCTGGTCAATGGCAGCCCGTCAGGGTGATCAGAAGATCCTGGAGCCTAAAAGAGTTACCCGAGTGTCTGCCAGGAGGAGGAAGGGCAAGGGGCTTCGGAAACCAGCTCCAGAAGTTTCAACAGTCTGGCGGAGGCCTAACCTGAGGGAAACGCTCCGGAGCCTACAGGGGAACAAGTGGCTGAACTGGGGGAGGGCCATGAGATGACTCAGTGGCAGCAGGAAGGGGGACCCACCAGGGAAGCCTTCTGTGAGGCACATAGGACATGCCCTACTCTGGAAGGTTTGCAGCGGCAGGCTGCAGAACAGGCATCTGGCAACAAGTCTGGATCACACTTGATCTACTGGGAGAATGGCCTCTGTTGGAAATGGACCTTCTGCAGGGTCACCCCCAAACTTTTTGCCTTCCTCTTTCTCTTTTTCTGACTTCATTTTTGCTGGCTTTAGGACTCTGCGCTCGTTACCACTGCTAATCAGTGATAATGTGCATATGCTCTCTCCTTAAAATATGGTAACATTGGTTCATACCCAATTGGCTTATTTAATTTACTTGTAAGTCCCTAGTCAAGTGCACTACATGTGCCCAGGGCCCGTAAATTAGATGTTAATAGTGGGCTGCAGCACGGGTTCTGCTACCCACAGAAGTAGCCCCCTAACCATGTCTCAGGCCTGCCTCTGCTGCTTCAGCTGGACTTTGTTGTGCATTCCTGCTTGAGAAGAATCCTGAAGGGCTTGGACTGAGCTTGTCTCCTGTTTTGAAGACTCAGGGCCATCAAAGACTTCCTCTGCCAGAATCTAGACTCTCTGTTGAGACTTCTGCCCTGCCAAGTGGTACCCCATCGAGTCCCTGGTCCCTTGAAAGGTGAAGGTGGCAGAACAAGGACTGAAATCCATGCACAGAACACTGAGCGAGGACATTTTTGATGCACCAGCTGCAATGTGACTGAAAAACGACACGCCACCTGCGTTGCAGCAAGAATCGACGCTCCACTTGCCTCGCTGCTGTGAGATCGACGTATCGCGGTTGGTGAAACAATGCAACCCCGCTGCGGCTGCAGATAACGTCCCAAACCCCGCGCACTGTGGTTTTCTAACACTGTGCAACTGGATTCCTCACTCATCATCACTGGGCGTCAAAGTCACTGTGAAACTGCATGGATCTGAGGTGCCATGTCCTGAAAACGACGTGTCGCTCTCTTGCGAGGGAGAAAACTGACACATCGCCAACCGATCGGCCTCACTTGCAAGTAAGGAATCAAAACATTGCTGACTTTTTCGAGGCACGCTTACCCGTGCAACATTCTTTTTGATGCAATCCATATACTTTGTGTAAAATCAATGTTTCCATTGTTTTCTATGGTTTTCTACTCTTTTTACTTTAAAAATTCATAGCCTGACTTTTGTATGTCGGATTTTTGTTCTTTTGGTCTTGTTTGATTCAGATAAATATTACCTATTTTTTTAAACTGGTGTGATTCTCACTCTCCTGCATACTTCTTTCCCCATCCCCACACTCTGTTGTTCCTTTGGTGTGTGCTTCCCACCCCACATTGCTCTCTCCTTTGTGCAATGCTTTTCCCCTTTTCGTCCCCTCCTGCTTTGTCCCCATTTATGCCCTCTGCAATAGTCCCATGAGAACTGAAGTGAGTGATATACATGCATGGACTATCCATGCCAGCTAAAACCTACCCTGTCCTGTTCTTAAAACTACCCGACCCCCTTGCCCTGAACCCTAAAACCTACCAACCCTGTCCTAAAAACTAACCCGACCCCTGCCCCACCCTGAACTGTAAAACCTACCCGCTCTGTCCTAAAAGCTAGCCAACCCCACCGCTACTCTGAACCCTAAAATCTACCCCACCCTATCCTAAAAATGACCCCGACCCCCTTCCCCGAACCCTAAATGCTACTCCGCCCTGTCGTAAAAATAATCCGACCCTGAAGGAGGCTGGCCTGGTTTGTAGTGGGTACCTTGGGTACTTAAACCTTATACCAGGTCCAGTTATCCCTTATTAGTGAAGTAGTAGTGTTCTAGCAGTTTAGGCTGATAGAGGTAGCTATAGCAGAGCAGCATAGGCTGAACTAGGAGACATGCAAAGCTCATGCAATACCACTTATAGTTACAGAATAAACTAAGTAAAGACAATACTCAGTGTTACCAAAAATAAAGGTATTTATTTGGGTGACACAGTACCAAAAATATCTTAGAGACAATACTCCTTCTGGAGGTAAGTATTATACACAATATGTACACTAGACACCGAAATTAGACAGGCCAGCAATGCACCGTATTGTAGATGCAGCACATTTCTGCCCTTTACCAATGACGCAGGGCAGTGCAGGAAGGTACTAGGGGGCTCATTTACAAGAATCTGATGCATCCCCATCGATGCATCAGATTTCTTGCGCTGCCCTGCACCCCCCTAAAGATGCCATGGTAGCACTGTATTTACTATACAGTGCTCCATGGTGCACATTGTCCACAGATCACATCTAGCACTAAAATTACGCATCGCTCGACCAGCATTAAAAAATGACGCTACTCCAGCAGTGCCAGAAGGCCCACATTCAGAAAGGCTTGTGTCTGTTTAACGCCTGCACTGAGCAGGCATTAAAAAAGTGGTGATGTGAAGGCGCAGAACAATGCAGTGAAATCTTGTATATTTCACCTCGCCAGTTCTGCAAGGCTTCTAACAGGGGAACCATTACCTTGCATTCATTATAAATGGCACAGGTATAATGTGGCACAAAGCTTTAAGAAGTGGCACAATAGTCCCATTGCACCAGTTTGTAAATGTGGCACACCGTAGGGGTCTCCTAGGCATCATCGCTGCATCAAAAAAAAAAGGAGCAACTGTGGCGCAAGGGGGTCTGTATATAACCCCCTTCGGGCCAGATTTAGGAAAAGTGGCACTGCACCCTTTAGCGCCCCCCTAATGCCACCATGGCGGTAGGTAGGGAACTAGTATCAGACGTTTTGATGCTGCTTCGGAGAGCTTTGCAGGATTAGAGTAAAAATGTTAAAGTTAATACTGCAAAGCCGATTGAGGCCCATTGCAAGTATGGGTGTGCCATCTTTTAACGTGTGTTCTTAGTATTCGTTAAAAGTGTCGAAGAAAATGACACTAAGGTGCGCCATTTTTTCACCCCCACCTAAACGGGGGACTGCCCCCTTTGCATACATTATGCGTGGCACATGCAGAACATAATGTATAGGGTTAAAAAATGGAGTAATGCATGCATTGCGCCACACTGTAAATTTGGCTTATCGATTTTGGCCTTATTGGGGCACATTAGCATTAAAAAATTAGGCTAATGTGGCGCAAGGAGGGCTAGGGGCGCTTAAATCTGACCTTTAGTTCGCCGCCCAGCACCACGGGCCTCATAAGTCAATGTTCCGATAAGGAGGCAAGGATTGTGCTGTATATGGTCTTACAAAACGAATGACAGACCTTTCATGGAAAATATATTTAGCTCAGCACTGCCATCTACTGAGTGATCAGTGTATGATTGCTGATTCTGTTCTGAAACTAAAGCTAGCCAGTAAAATAAATATTAATACAACTGAACCTACATTGGTACCGTTCTCACGGTAGCGCAATATAACTAATTTCATACAGTTAGTCTCAACATCTGTTTTTCATTTTGTAACTATTTTACCAGTCACTGCAAAAATACACTGAAATACAATCGGTTTTACAATAAGAACTAAAATATAAACGTCGTGAAAGTCTCACATACCTTTTCGAACCATTTTGCCAACGTGGCAAACAAAATACACTTTGGGTTACATGTCACAATCTTCAAAACTTCCTTTCATCTCCGGTTTAATTTTAACGTCTAGTTTGGCTATAAATCTTCAGGCAAAACTCCCGGAAGTATATTCTAAGCCTCTTTTGTATACAGTGCAGGGGCGCGAAAGAATGACATCGACATGAACTAACTATGTGCTCGTTAGCGTCGGGCATGAATTGCGGTCAACACAGCTGAAAACCGTTGTTCAGATCTGTTATGACCTTCACTAGGCCCGGATGGCTCTCCACTGTCAGGACGGCTCAGAGGTCAGGAGACGGAGTGCATTGGCACTTGCCTTTGGCGCGTGGGCCTTTTACTATCTAGCCCCTTAAGTCAGGGACATACCATTCACCATTACTTCATAGGGGAATCCGTCAACCTCACAATGAGGAACTACCCTAGTAATGAAACATACCCAAACATAATGGCGGTCATTATGAACATGGCGGGAAAGACCGCCGACCGCCATGGCAGAGGTGAACAGAATGCCGCCGCCGGCGAATGGAAACCCGCCATATAATGATCAAAAAACTCAACCCCACCAAAAATTCCGAGACCACCACTCCCTGCCAGTACCCTGTTGGCGGGAATCCCGGCCCACCCCACCCCGCCACCGCCAAGCACACCCACATCCCACCCTCCAAATAATGATGCACAAATCACCTCGGCGGACAATGGAGGCCGGACGACCATTGGCAGCTGCGACTGCCACGGGTGGCAAGTGGGCCCATCACCAACCAGTGAACACTTTGGCTAGGCCTAGCACCCACACACCTGACACACATCCAGAACACCATAAAATACCCCCAGGCACACCCCACAATCCCTTGCAACGAAACCAGGACCAGAAGACGGAGAGCACCAGAGCCAGACAGAGAACGCCAGCAGACAGGACACACATAACGACCCACACAGGAGCACCCAAACCCCGTCCCCAGTCCCAACGCCATCCAGCACCCTCACCATGTCCCCCCCACCAAAAGGGAGCTAAGGATCATGGTGGACGAGAGCCTAAAATTGGAGCCACAAATATTTGGGTCCAAGGTGCAGCACACACCCATCGCACGGAAAATGGAGCTGTGGCAGACCATTGTGAACAGGGTGAATTCAGTGGGACACCAGGGACGACATCCGCAAGAGATGGAATGACGTGCAGGGGAAGGTCCGGCCATGGCATCCAGGCACAACATCGCAGTGCAGAAGACTGGGGGAGGACCGCCACCAACACCACCCGACTACACAGACTGGGAGGAGAAGGTACTCGTCGTCCTGCACCCAGAGGGACTCACTGGAGGAATGGACTCGGGTAAGTCATCTACAATTACCCCATATACACCATACCTGTAATGCATGCACCACCCCACCCCACCCACACCCACCTAGACCCACACCCCACCCAGCTTTTACCCACCACATCCACCACCCTGTATCACCCACAACTCACTACCAGGCCCACATCACTCCAGCTGTGCACAGCCACCCACCCCTGCACGTACCCAAAATGGAATAATAACTCCAACCACAATGTAACCCCACCACTGCCACTAAATGCAATGACCACCTCACAAAGGCACTCTGGAAGGCCACAGAAAGGCACACCAGCAGAAAAATGCACAGTTCAGTACACCTCAAACCCTCATGCATTTGTAACATACATTTCTATGTCCACCAACAGGCACCACCACCCATGGAACCCTAATGGAGGGGACAAGGAGTGCCACAGCACTCCAGGGAGACAGAGGCACATCACAGGACACTGGTGAAGGATCCCTGGACACTGGTGAGCAGGCAGGCCCCTCACACAGCCCTGGATGCTCACCATGCAGCAGCCGCACCCAGGAAAACACTGTCACCCCTAACACCCAGTCAAGACCAGCAGGCCAGGGGAGGCATACCCACACTAGTGGACCCAGGGCACAAACATGTGGAACACAGCTACAGAGGCCACAGTCTCCCACCCCCAACATGCAGAAAGACGAGAGCCCCAGTACAAGTGGCACGTGAAGTCCTGCGCAGGGGACACAGGCACAGGGGGCCACGGCAAGGTCAAGTGCCCCAGTGGGTCAGGGGGTAGGGCACCGGATAGATTCAGCAGCCCAGGACGTCATTGCAGAGGTATTGGAGGCCTACCAACATATCCAAGACAGGTTGGCACAGATTGTATCCACCCTGGAGCAAAGTCAGAGGATGCAGCTGGAACAACACCAACAGGCCATGGAGCAGTGGAACAATTGACACTGCTACTACTGCCAAGCAACCATCTCACCCATTCACCAACTACACTTAGCTGAGGGCTAAATAAAGTACTAAACTACAAATAGGACCCACCTATGACATCAAACAGGCCTGCCACTAAGTCAGTTTTGAGGGCACACAACCATTACGACTTCCATCACTGTACATAGCACATTTCACTGTATTCCACCAATAACCACATATGTCACCTGTAACACTGTCCCCTGTCTTCAGTGTTGAACAAAGTGGAATATGGATGCAACTGGCAGGGAACAACTTTATTGTCAATTTGTGCATGTTGATGGTAATGTGTGTTTCAAATTAGGCAAGGAGGGAATGCATATATTGTCTGTCAGTACCATGCTGAAGAGGTCCATGTCTCGCCTATCATGACCAATTCCCCCTAGATGACATAGCACACTTACAGTATCAGTCACTAACCATTCTTACAGGCTTAAGTCCCACACAGTTATTGGAAGTAGAGTTGTATCAGTTGGTTCCTATAATTGACATCTGTAGGAGGCTGGCCTGGCTTATAGTGGGTGTCTTGTGTTACTTACATCTTGTGCCAGGTCCAGTTATCCCTTATAAGTGAATTAGAAGTGTTCTAGCAGCTTAGGCTGATAGAGGTAGCTATAGCAGAGCAGCTTAGGCTGAACTAGGAAACATGCAAAACTCCTACTATACCACTTATATCACTTAGCACTATATCATAAGAAAACACAATACTCAGAGTTACTAAAAATAAAGGTACTTTATTTTAGTGACAATATGCCAAAAGTATCTCAGAGGATATACTCCCTTAGGAGGTAAGTAATATACATGAAATATATACCCACAAACCAAAATCAGGTAAGTAACAGTTAGAAAAGTAGTGCAAACACTGTAGAACACAATAGCATGCAATAGGAGACAATAGGCCTAGGGGGAACACAAACCATATACTCCAAAAGTGGAATGCGAACTACAAATGGACCCCAGGCCTAGTGTAGTGTGTAGAGGGTCACAGGGAGTGTAAGAAAACACTAAGGATGTCCAAGATACCCCACCCCAAGACCCTGAAAAGTAGGAGTAAAGTTACCCTACTACCCCAGAAAGACAGTAAAGTCGAGACAGGGGATTCTGCAAGGATTACAACTGACTGCAAAACACTGAACCTGGACCTGAGGACCTGCAAAGGAAGGGGACCAAGTCCAAGAGTCACGCAAGTGTCCCTGGGGGGCAGAAGCCCACTAAACCCCGGATGAAGGTGCAAAAGGGCTGCCTCCGGGTGGAAGAAGCCGAAGTTTCTGCAACAACGGAAGGTGCCAGGAACTTCTACTTTGGTCATAATGTGTCCCACAGTGTGCCGGAGGATGCAGATTTGTTTGCATGCAGAAAGACTGCAAACAAGCCTTGCAATCTGCAAGAGTCACGTTTGAGGATTTTGGGTGCTGCTAGGGCCCAGGAAGGACCAGGAGGTCGCCCCTTGGAGGAGGAGACAGAGGGGGCACTGAGCAATACGGAGAGCCCACGCAGAAGCAGGCAGCACCTGCAGAAGCACCTGAACAGGCACTTAGAAGATCTGAGGTCGACTCAGAGCCACAAAAGAGGGTCACACAACGTTGGAGTCCAACTCAGCAAGTTGGGCAGTGCAGGACGGAATGCTGGGGACCTGGGCTAGGCTGTGCACAAAGGAAGTCTTGCAAAAGTGCACAGCAGCCCAGGCAGCTGCAGTTCACGCAGTACACAGGATTACTGTCTGGCGTGGGGAGGCAAGGACTTACCTCCACCAAATTTGGACAGAAGGGCCGCTGGACAGTCGAAGACACTTGGACCCAGCTCCTGTGTTCCAGGGACCACACCCGTCAGGATGAGAAGGGACCCAGAGGACCAGTGATGCAGAAGTTTGGTGCCTGCGTTAGCAGGGGGAAGAATCCATCGACCCACGGGAACACATACAGGGCATACTTTATGAGCACTCGGGTCCTGACTAGCAGGATCCCAGTGACACATAGGCAATAAAAAACATACATACAGTAAGAATGGGGGTAACATGCCAGGCAAGATGGTACTTTACTACAACATCTTCCCCTTCCTCATCCTCACCATCACTCTCCTCACCTCTCTGAGGTAACTGATCAGGACCTGTAGCACCCTCCACCTCCAAAAGGGGGATTGAATGTCTCACTGACACGTTGTGCAACATGCAGCAGGCCACCACTATTCTAAACACCTTATCAGGCCCATAGGCCAGGGAACCCCCAGAGAAATGAAGGCACCGGAATCTAGCCTTCAGGAGACCTATAGTATGCTCTGTCACCCTCCTAGTATGTCCATGGGCCTCATTGTATTTCCTCTCCTCATCCGTCCTGGGATTCCTCACTGGTGTCAGGAGCCAACGCAAGTTTGGATAGGCAGAATCACCTAGAAAAATGGTGCAATACAGAGCCGTCATTGTTATGCCCCTTAGTCAGACAGACTGGTTCTCAGCAATGAGTCAGTTAGTGACAGGCAAAATTACTTATGATCCACCCTCTGTCTTCTTGTAGTTGTTTCATCTTCTGTGGCACACTACTGTTCCTCAAAACAAATGAATCATGGACAGAACCCGGAAACATGGCATTCACCTGGGAAATGTACTGGTCTGCAGTACATACCAATTGGATGTTCATGGAGTGAAAGTTCTTCCTGCTTCTGTACACCCGTTCACTCACTCTTGGGGGGATGATAGCTACGTGGGTGCCATCGATGGCACCTATGACATGGGGAATGTTTGCAAAGGCATAGAAGTAAGACTTGGTTGCAGGGAGGTCAGCACTTTGGGGGAATCGCACATAGGATTGCAGATGTTGTACAAATGGATTCAGAAATCTTGTCAGTACCTGGCTGAACATTGGCTGTGAGAAACCAGCACCCATGCCCACTGTCACTTGAAAAGAGCCTATGGCCAGGAAATGGAGTACGGAGAGCACCTGCACCTCAGTTGGAATGGCGTGCTGTTTACGATTTCCGGGAGTCAGTGCAGGATCCAGTAATGCACATAGGTCCTGAATAGTTGCACATGTGAGTCTGTAGGTGATTATGATCTGATGCTCCACCATGGTCCCCATATCCACAAGTGGTCTGTACACTGATGGTGCCCTTCCACGCCACAAGGGTCAGTACCTATGAGGGGTAAGAAAAAGTAGTGATGTGCACACATGCACTGGCATATTTGCTACATACATGCACTGCATTCTTCATAGTAGTGTCTGTACAATAACTGCAACCTGGCAGATGTACATGTACATCACTAGGAGGGAATGGAGTAAATCATGTGTGATTATATACTCAATGGATTGAGGCCTATGTGCTTCTTATGGCTAGTAGGCCCAGCATTGTGAGTAATATAAATTTCAAGATGCGTAGGAGATGGCAAAATGTCTGCCCACTGTATTTCTGCCCCTTCGTTGTGGAAGTGATCTAATACCGCTAGCTGTTGACGTCACAGCATACGGCGGTGATGACCGCTGTTCGCACCCTCATCGGATAACATGGATGCCAATGGGGAATCCTGGCATATCATGATCGCCGCCGGTGGTGACGGTGCATACCGTTGCGGAACGTACGCGCGTTCGTCATCGTTTGATCACTTGACTCCCTGATCCTGTGCGGACAAGTACTCCACTCTGTGTACTTGTGTGGCCTGTCTCTGGCTATGGATGTTCAACATGGTGCAGGGGAAAGGGCCCCGGCCTTCACCCAGGAAGAACTGGAGAAACTGGTGGAAGGGGTCCTGCCTCTGTACGGAAGACTCCACGGACGGCCAGAGGTACAGGTGAGTCCAGGTTTTGGGGGCACTGTGTGAGTGATGGATGGAGTGGATTGGCCAGATGTGTGCTCCTGTGAGCCAGGATGGGGCTTGGTGCATGGAATGCTGTGTGCCACTATCCTGCATGTCTGGGAGTACTGTTTGTCCTATGTCTGACAATCTGCCACCTGTTGCCATCGTGCAGATGACTGACCTCTGTGTTCCATTTCTGTGTCACCCTACTAGGTCAGCGCCCACCAGAAGAAGGCACATTGGCATGCCATTGCCAAGGAGGCACGGACCCTGGGGGTCTACAACCGGCGGAGCACCCACTGTCGAAAGAGGTGGGAGGACCTGTGGTGCTGGGCGTGGAAGATCAGTGAGGCCCAGCTGGGGAAGTCCTCCAACGTGGAAGGGGTGCCCATCGGGCACTGACCCCCCTCATGTGAAGGATCCTGGGCGGTGGCGTACCCAGACCTGGATGGGCGCTTGAAAGCTGCACAGCAGTCACAAGGGGGTGAGTACTCACAGCCCAAACTTCAGCCTGGAAGGATGAGTGTGTGTGCAATAGGGCTTATGGTGCTTAGATCAGGGATTTTGACTGGTGTCCAGCTACTGTCTGCTCCCCAAAGGGTGTAGGGATGTCCCTGTCAGGTTTCACCTACCTCAGCTCCAATACAATTTCAGGATATGGGTGTAGGTCAGTATACTGCTCAGTAGTCAGGGCCATGGCCATGGGCCTAGTGCACGGTGCTGCCTGTTGGGTGTGTCTGCTGGGTAGGTGTATGTCTGGCCATTGTGTATCAGCATTCAGCTACTTACAAGTGTCTCTTCTGTTTTGTCTCCCCATCCCAGTTCTCTTGTGTTTGTCTGGTACAGCATCAACATCAGGCGAGGGAGCTGAGGCACCGGCAAGTGGGGAGGCAGCGGCCCACAGATTCTCTGAGGCAGAGACAACGGATGCCCAGGGGACCAGTGGGTGGGAGGGCGAGGGGACTTCCATGGGGGAGGCTACTACCACAGGAGGTAGTGACTCTGAGACCTCCTCCAATGGGGGTCCTCAGGCAGTGGTGGACACTAGTGGACAAACCATGACCATGAGATCTTCCGCCACCCCCATACCATCAGCGCCCTCCCTTCTGCTCCCCACCGAATTGCCCGTGCCCGCCCACCCAGGAAGGTGGGCTTCTCCTTCTCCCCAGGCACCTCCTCCCCTGCCCCAGTCAGCCCTGCTGCCCTCACAGAGGAGGCTATTGACCTCCTGAGAACCATCTCTGTAGGGCAGACAACCATCGTCAATGCCATCCAGGGTCTGGCTTCTGAGGTGCAGCAGACCAATGCCTATCTGGATGGCATTCACGGTGCTGTGTCTGCCCTACAGAGATCTTTTCAGGCTCTGGCCTCCTCTTGGACGGCAGCCAGTTTCCCTGGCCATTCCATCCCCCCTCCAACCTCCTCTTCCCCTTCCAGCACCCCACTCCCTTCACCCGTCCAAAGCACACAATCAGACCCGCTTACAGGCACATCAACACACAAGAAGCACACTTCCAAACACAAGCACCACACCACCCACCACAAACATTCACACAGCTAACAGACACACGCACACACAACAACATCCACTTCGCCCAGTGTGCCCACCACTTCCACCTCCCTGTCTGTCCCCTCTACATCCACACCCTCATGCACTGCATCTTCACTCACTGTTACTGCTCCTCTTCCTGCACTCACCACAATAGCAGACAGCCATACATGCACCTCATACACCACACCTGCACTCACCACCTCCACTGTAGTTGACACATGCAGCACACTCACCTGACTTGCAAACACCCACCCAACATACATCCACATGTGTCCACCCCCCACCTCCCAAAACACTCAAACTCACCAAGACACCCACCCATCAGACATCCACCACACCACAGCATACTGAGCAGTCACCTGCACCCACTACACGCACACCTACACCCATACATCAACTCCCTCTGCCTCCACTCACACGCCCTCATCCACCCCCACCCCAATTGCTCCAAAAAACTTCCCCTCTCCCGTGCAGACCTGTTTGAACCCACTGGCCCACCCCGTCTTGTCCCGAAACGTGCCCACCTCCTTGCCCTTTCCGCTCCTTCCACATCGCAGCCCACCCCAGTCCAGCCTTCCCATTCCTGTGCCCCTTCTCCCGTGAAGAAGAAGGCCCGCTCGGAGCCTAAGCCATCCAGCTCCACCCGAGACAAACAGCCCCCACCCCCTTCAAAGGAGAATTCCACCCCCCCTCCAACCTCCTCACGCAAGTCAAAGTCCCACCCCCGTAATAAATCCCCACTCCTACCCCCCTTCCGTGAGGTGCCTGGATCCCCCATATGGTGCCCCATTCAGTGGATTACCCAGCACTTGTGGGAGTCAGATGTGGCCAGTTGTGGCCAAGGACAAATGACTTTTGAAGGACTGGCCACTGGCCCTGTTGGCACCATTTCACTCACTGAGCTACATAATAAAGTTTCGGTGTGGCCTGTGTTTGGGCTGCACGCAGCTCCACCCTGGTGTTTGTTTTAAATTTTTTATGGGTATGGGGCTATTGTATGTACTATGGCCAAGTTGCAGTGGCCTTCGGTCAGGTGCGTCCCTCTTGGTGTGGGGTGTCTGACTTGAGCTGCTGGGAAGGGTTGGGGGGGGCGTTGCGGGGTGGGTGGAGTGGGTGGGTATGTAACTTTGCCCTTTCCTCACTTGTGTCGTAGGTTGCGGTACTTACCGTCATTGTCTTTGTCGGCGGTCTCAGTCGTGTAGATTTATGGCAAGGAGCAAGGCCGGCATGATCTGCAGCTTTCTGTCCATGGATGCCGCTGCACGTTTTGTTGACCTCCGGTGAGTGTTTTCTTCGTTTTGTTTCTTTTCCGCCTGGCTTTGTGTGGTGGTGTTTCCCGTCTCGGAACTGACAGCGGAATGGTGGTTCATAATTTGATGGACAGGTTGGGCCTTTCTGACGGCCTGTGGGCGGACTCTGCCGTTGTCAACGGGACTCCTTTCCTGGCAGTGGGTGGTGCGCGGGATGCATGTGTTTCGTTTGGTTCACTATGTGGCGGTCCGGGCCGCTCCTCTGTTGGTGGTTTCTACCACCACCGCCGGCGGTGCAGAACGGACCGCCATGTTCATAATGAGGGCCAATATTCCTTCCTTTTCCATAAACAAAAAGAACAGAAAAATCAATAGGAATGAAAAGAACACATAATACTATACTATGCTATAGACAAATGTAAACAGGCATAAAATGGCTGCCTCTATTAACAGTCACAGTTCGCCAAGTACTCGATTACAGCAACACAAAATCCTTTGGCCTACTGGAAAGTGGGGGTTGGGGCCATAGATTATATTTCCCTGAATCATCCCTCATAGGGACACTCACCACAGCTTCTGCAGGATCACTCCCCCCAGATGGTTCTTGTAGGCGGTCTCATTCTCTAACTGCTGATGAGTCCCTAGTAAGGGGCGGGCTCCAATGCAGCGGATTGCCCCTTGATGTCATTTCACTGAGTCCAGGGGGTGGGGAAAATCATCTAAGTTGTCAGCACCTTCAGAGTCAGAGGGCTGTTCCCCAGTACCAGTCTCCATATTTGCACCGTTGGAACGGTAGGGCTTAAAGAAGGAGATATTCCAGGTCACAGACTCTTCTCCTCTTGCCACAGTTATCATGGTGCTGTTTGTTTTCACAAGAGTCCAAGGCACCATCTCAAATGGAAGTTTGAATTTCCCCACTGGACGTTGTTTCCAAATCAACACCCGGTCACCCACTTGGAGGGGCGATACACGGGCACACCACTTCCTGGACATGCGATCGTTGGCAGGGCCACGCTGGCGCAACCTTTCATTGGCCTGCTCTTGCATGGCGGTGAGGATTGCATAGTGTTGGATGGTGTCCCCCACCATTCTGTTCATACACAGAGAGCTGGGTGGTATTTTCGTGGTAGTGTGGGGCTTGAGTCAATACTCTCTCAGGAAGGAATACAAGGCACAGCCTTTGTTGTGCGACTTGGCCACCGCAATTCTCAGGACTTTATTTAGGGTTTGCATGAAACACTCTGCTTCACCGTTAGCTTGGGGCCAGCATGGTGTAATTTTCCGATGCCTAACGCCCTTGAGAGCCAGATATTCTGCAAAGTCCTGACTAGAGACCGCTAGTCCATTATCCGTTCGGAGATCCTGGATAATATTGTGTCAAATAGGGAGGGAGAGAGAGATTTTATAATGGTCCAGTGCATATCCTCCCAAAGGTAATTACAAATAAATAAAGTAGCCATGGTTGTATGAAGGAGTCTTGGGTTTGCAGCCGCTGGGTAGGTCTTGGCGCAGGCTCTACCACAGCAATTTGCCACAGTAGTCCCTCGGCTCGCATTATCCCAAGGGGCCCATCCCCTAATATAGGATGGTCCAAACCTATTTAGGTTTTTTGCGTATCTCTTCATGAAAGTTGTACATTTTTGTCACACACTATTCACTCACTTGAGTTCCCTAGTGAAGCTTAGGAGTTTTTTTGTACTATTTTTGGTCCTGAAAAATTGCCAACTGATCCTTTGAGACAATATAAACGTAAAACATGACAACCATAATTAGGGTTGAAGGAACAATTTTCCTTTTCCCTATTGTTTTTTGGTGAAGTGGAGGAACAGTATTTCCTTACCACTCCAGCTATTTTTAACCTGGACCTAGACCCCTCGCTCATCATAAACATATTGATGGTAGGGTATAGAGACAAATTTAACATACCCGCTCCTGATTTCCACATACCCTCATAGGTCTGAATCTACTCTGACGTATAACCATGGCACACATTTAAAAAGATCTCTGACAAAGAGCACCCCTAGAGGGACCTGTCAGACACTGCAGGCCCAACCCGACGAGGAGCAGGCCCTGTGATGAAGCATGACATCCATTGAGTGTGTGAGGACCCTGACTTCTACTCTTAAGAGTACCCATGAAACTTGTGGCCATCCCTTTTTGAACAGTGTACTTTATTAATTTGTGATATTGTGAGTGGCCATTATTTTTTCAAAACAAGGGATGATTGGCTCCACCATGTCTTGTCCAGAATCTCTACCTCTGTATACTTAGAGAAATCATCAACAACCACCAAATGTGTCACCTATCTGGTAGGGCGTAAAAGTCTTCACTGTCTCGGTTCCAGAGGACCAACGGGATCAATTCTGTGAGTATGGGTGCTGGGGGTTCACTAGGGCGAACAGCCTGACAGAGGTGACAGTGTTGCACCACTCTTTCCATATGTTTATCCAGTCATGGAAACCACACCTTCCAATGAAGCCTTGCTTTGGTTTTGACCTCCCCTTGGTGTGCCCGAGTGAGCCAAATCAACTATGCAAGATTGTAATGACCTGGGGACTACCAGTCTCAGTCCATGGAGTAGACACCCTTCTGGAGACACTGACAGTTCCTGTTGGAACATGATGGAACGAAGCTAGCATGAGGCCGGCCTCCTCAGTTCTTTTTGACTGGTCACGCACCATAACATGCCACCTTCCTGATGTGACGTCCACTATGGGCAGTTGTATGCATTTATCTTCTTAGGTGGCATCCTTGAACTCTTTCATGGACATCAGCAGTGGTTGGGACTGCTCGACTACCAGGCGCACATAGTTCTCCACATCCTCAGCTTCCGATTCTTCCTGAGCCGTGGCTGGCCTGGCATACCTCGACTGATAGTCTGCTGGAATCTGGGCACGTGGTTGGCACACCACAGTGAACTGGTACTTCTGTAATTGGAGAATCCACTTCTCTATCCTAGGGGGAGAAGTGGAAGCTGACCTATTAAAAAGGGGAATAAGAGGTTTGTGATCCGTCACTACAGTGAAAGGTTGTCCGTATAGGTGCAGGTGAAAATGGCAGCAGCCCCAATGAACAGCTAAGGCCTCCCTTTCAATATGGGAGCACTGATGTTCCATCTCAGTCAGGGCACAACTGGCATAGGCCACCGGGGCCCCTCCCCTTGATCACTCCGTTGAGACAGAATGTCATCCAGGCTTACTGGACTTGCATCCACAGACAAATCAGATTCTTTGGATGAATCAAAATACACCAACGTGGCTGATAAATCTTCCTGGACGGGACCCCATTCCCAGGGGGCATCAGCCTTCAATAGCTCTTGGAGAGGGGCAGTTAGAGATGCCAAGTTCTGAATGAACCTCCCACAATATGTTACCATGCCCAGGAAGTTGCAGACTCCGGTAATAGAGGTAGGTGTGGGTGCTGTTTGAATGTCTTGGACCTTCTCGGAATCTGGCATTACTCCTCTGTCAGAGAAGTGGTAAGCGAAGAAAGCAAAATGGGTCTGTAGGAATGCACACTTTTCCCTATGTAGCGTCAGCCCATGATTTTGCAGACATTTAAACGTAGCTCGAAGTCGTTTGAGATGTTCCTCCACCATGGCGGCATGCACAAGGATATAATTGCTGATGTTTATCACTCCCTCCAGCCCCGCTAGTACTCCCCTTATGTTGTCCTGGAAAACCTCCATGGAACTGAAGATCCCAAAGCTGAGGCGTTTGTACCTCTGGAGTCCCACATGCGTAGAAAATGTAGCAATGGTACTTGACTCTGCGGTAAGCAGCAGTTGGTGGTAGCCTGCCCGCAGGTCTATTTTTTAAAAGCAGCGGAACCCACTTACCTCTGCCAAGATGTCATCTATTGTCAGGGTTAGGTGGCATTCAAGGCATATGGCTGCGTTGGGCAATCTCATATCAATGCAGATTCTCACCTCACCAGGCTGTTTGTGCTTCTTGATGATGACAATCGGTGAGACCGAGAGAGTGGTTCCCTCCACCCACTCAATGATATCTGCCAGGTCTTCTCAGTTCTTCAACCTTGGGATGCAGATGAAAGGCAACTCGTTAGTGTTTCAGAGCTACAAGTTGGACAGACTTATCAATGTAGGTGAGGTGTATCAGCCTTTCATTTCGGCATCCAAGTCCTTGAAACAGCTGGGAATGTTCTACTACCAGTCCCTTACTGCTCTCTTAATGTACACTAAATATGAACTACACTAGACCCAGCTCCTCCACCGTCCTGAAACTCAGCAACATGCCAGACCCGGTTTTTGTTATGTAGAGTTTTGTGCCAACTGTCTGGATCTACTGTGTGATATCAGTCTTGAAAACTCCAGCCAGAGGAAGCAGGGTGGATGACTCAAAGGTAAAGACTTTGGTAGTGGTGGGATGAAGCACCAGGTGAATTTGTAGTGCCTTCAGAATGGGTAGAGCCATGATGTTGATGGATGCTCCGTATCTATGAGGACCACTACGGGTCTACCCTCTATATGTATACTGCATTTTGGGATGCTTTTCTGGGGACAGCCTCCCACCTGAATGGCATGAATCAGATGGATGGCTCCTTCTAAGTCATCATCATCATCCATGTTTCCATCCCCTGCATCCGGTGAGTGAACATCCGCAGTGTAGGAGGCTGGCCTGGCTTATAGTGGGTGCCTTGTGGTACTTACACCTTGTGCCAGGTCCAGTTATCCCTTATTAGTAGATTAGAAGTGTTCTAGCAGCTTAGGCTGATAGAGGTAACTATAGCAGAGCAGCTTAGGCTGAACTAGGAGACATGCAAAGCTTCTACTATACCACTTATATCATATAGTACCATATCATAAGAAAACGCAATACTCAGAGTTACTAAAAATAAAGGTACTTTATTTTAGTGACAATATGCCAAAAGTATCTCAGAGGATACACTCCCTTAGGAGGTAAGTAAAATACACAAAATATACACACAAACCAAAACCAGGTAAGTAAACAGTTAGAAAAGTAGTGCAAACACTGTAGAACACAATAGAATACAATAGGAGTCAATAGGCCTGGGGCAACACAAACCATTAACTCCAAAAGTGGAATGCGAACCACAAATGGACCCCAGGCCTAGTGTAGTGTGTAGAGGGTTGCTGGGAATGTAAGAACACACTAAGAGTGTCCAGGATACCCCACCCCAATACCCTGAAAAGTAGGAGTAAAATTACCCTACCACCCAAGAAAGACAGTAGTCGAAATAGGGGATTCTGCAAAGACAACAACTGACTGCAAAGCACTGAAGACGGATTCCTGGACCTGAGGACCTGTAAAGGAAGGAGACAAAGTCCAAGAGTCACACAAGTGTCCGGGGGGACAGGAGCCCACTAAACCCCGGGTGAAGGTACAAAAGGGCTGCCTCCGGGTGGAAGAAGCCAAAGATTCTGCAACAACGGAAGGTGCCAGGAACTTCTCCTTTGGTCAGAAGATGTCCCACAGCGTGCTGGAGGATGCAGAGTTCTTTCCACACAGAAAGACCCCAAACAAGCCTTGCTAGTTGCAAGAGTCGTGGTTGAAGGTTTTGGGTGCAGCCAGGGCCCAGGAAAGACTAGGAGGTCACCCCTTAGAGGAGGAGACAGAGGGGGTGCTCAGCAACACAGAGAGCCCAAGCAGAACAGTCAGCACCCACAGAAGCTCCTGAGCAGGCGTTCAGGAAATCTGAGCCCGGCGGTCATCTCAGCACAACAAAAGAGGGTCCCACGAAGTCGGAGTCCAACTCAGCAAGTTAGGCAATGCAGGACAGAGTGCTGGGGACCTGGGCTGTGCTGTGCATGAAGGAAGTCTTGCAAAAGTGCACGAAAGTCCTAGCAGCTGCAGTTCACGCAGTACACAGGATTGCTGTCTGGGGTGGGGAGGCAAGGACGTACCCCCACCAATTTTGGACAGAAGGGTTACTGGACTGTCGGGGATTCTTGGACCCAGCACCTGTGTTCCAGGGACCACGCTCGTCAGGAAGAGAGGGGACCCAGAGGACCAGTGATGCAGAAGTTTGGTGCCTGAGTTAGCAGGAGGAAGATTTCGTCGACCCACGGGAGATTTCTTCTTGGCTTCCAGTACAGGGTGAAGGCAGACAGCCCCCAGAGCATGCACCACCAGGAAACAGTCGAGAAAGCCGGCAGGATGAGGCGCTACAATGTTACTGGAAGCCTTCTTGCTACTTTGTTGCGGTTTTGCAGGTGTCCTGGAGCAGTCAGCAGTCGATCATTGGCAGAAGTCGAAGAGAGAAGTGCAGAGGAACTCTGGTGAGCTCTTGCATTCGTTATCTGATGAGAAACTGTAGGAGGCTGGCCTGGCTTGTAGTGGGTACCAAGGGGTACTTACACTCTGTACCAGGTCCAGTTATCCCTTATTAGTGTAGAAGAGGTGTTTCTAGCAGCTTAGGCTGATAGAAGGTAGCTATAGCAGAGCAGCTTAGGCTGAACTAGGAGACATGCACAGCTCCTACTATACCACTGGTGTCATATGCACAATATCATAAGAGAACACAATACACATATATACTAAAAATAAAGGTACTTTATTTTTATGACAATATGCCAAAAGTATCTCAGTGGGTACCCTCAGTATGAGGATGCCAAATATACACAAGTTATATGTACACAATACCAAAAATATGCAGTAATAGCAAAAGGAAGTAATGCAAGCAATGTAGAATTGCAGTAGGTTGCAATGGGAGCACATAGGTATAGGGGCAACACAAACCATATACTCCAAAAGTGGAATGCAAACCACGAATGGACCCCAAACCTATGTGAGCTTGTAGAGGGTAGCTGGGACTGTAAGAAAACAGTGAGGGTTAGAAAAATAGCCCACCCCAAGACCCTGAAAAGTAGGTGTAAAGTGCACCTATATTCCCCAGAGAGCACAGAAGTCGTGATAGGGGAATTCTGCAAGGAAGACCAACACCAGCAATGCAACCAAAGTGGATTTCCGGACGAGAGTACCTGTGGAACAAGGGGACCAAGTCCAAGAGTCGCGACAAAGTTGAGATTGGGCAGATGCCCAGGAAATGCCAGCTGAGGGTGCAAAGAAGCTGCCACCGGATGGTAGAAGCTGTGGATTCTGCAAGAACGAAGAGGGCTAGAAACTTCCCCTTTGGAGGATGGATATCCCACGTCGTGAAGAAGCTTGCAGAGGTGTTCCCAGGCAGAAAGACCGCAAACAAGCCTTGCTAGCTGCAAGGGTTGCGGTTTGTATTTTTGGATGCTGCTGTGGCCCAGGAGGGACCAGGATGTCGCCACTTGGATGAAGAGACAGAGGGGGCGCCCAGCAAGTCAGGGAGCCCTCACAGAAGCAGGCAGCACCCGCAGAAGTACCGGAACAGGCACTTGGAAGAGGAGTGAACCGGAGCTCACCCGAAGACACAAAAGGAAGTCCCACGACGCCGGAGGACAACTCAGGAGGTTGTGCACTGCAGGTTAGTGTGTCGGGGACCCAGGCTTGGCTGTGCACGAAGGAAATCCTGGAAGAGTGCACAGGAGCCGGAGCAGCTGCAAATCACGCTGTACCAAGCAATGCAGTTGGACTGAAGAGTCACTGGACGGTGGGAGTCACTTGGACAGAGTTGCTGAGTTCCAGGGACCACGCTCGTCGTGCTGAGAGGGGACCCAGAGGACCGGTGATGCAGTCTTTTGTTGCCTGCGTTTGCAGGGGGAGGATTCTGTCGTCCCACGGGAGATTTCTTCAGAGCTCCTGGTGCAAGAAGGAGGCAGGCTACCCCCAGAGCATGCACCACCAGGAAACAGGCGAGAAAGCAGCAGGATCAGTGATACAAGGTTGCAGTAGTTGTCTTTGCTACTTTGTTGCGGTTTTGCAGGCGTCCTGAGCAGTCAGCGGTCGATCCTTTGGCAGAAGGTGAAGAGAGAGATGCAGAGGAACTCTGATGAGCTCTTGCATTCGTTATCTAAAGAATTCCCCAAAGCAGAAACTCTAAATAGCCAGAAAAGGAGGTTTGGCTACCTAGGAAGGAGGATAGGCTAGCAACACAGGTAAGAGCCTATCAGAAGGAGTCTCTGACGTCACCTGTTTCCAAGATGGCAGAGGTCTGGAGCACACTGGAGGAGCTCTGGGCACCTCCCCTGGGAGGTGCAGGTCATGTGAGTGGTCACTCCCCTTTCCTTTGTCCAGTTTTGCGCCAGAGCAGGGCTGGGGGATCCCTGAACTGGTGTAGACTGGCTTATGCAGAGATGGGCACCATCTGTGCCCATCAAAGCATTTCCAGAGGCTGGGGGAGGCTACTCCTCCCCAGCCCTGACACCTTTTTCCAAAGGGAGAGGGTGTTACACCCCCTCTCTGAGGAAGCCCTTTGTTCTGCCTTCCTGGGCCAAGCCTGGCTGGACCCCAGGAGGGCAGAAACCTGTCTGGCGGGTTGGCAGCAGCAGCAGGTGCAGTGAAACCCCGGGAAAGGCAGTTTGGCAGTACCCGGGTCTGTGCTAGAGACTCGGGGATCATGGAATTGTCTCCCCAATGCCAGGATGGCATTGGGGTGGCAATTCCATGATCTTAGACATGTTACATGGCCATGTTCGGAGGTACCATTGTGACGCTATACATAGGTAGTGACCTATGTATAGTGCACGTGTGAAATGGTGTCCCCGCACTCACAAATTCTGGGGAATTTGCCCTGAACGATGTGGGGGCACCTTGGCTAGTGACAGGGTGCCCACACACTAAGTAACTTAGCACCTAACCTTTACCAGGTAAAGGTTAGACATATAGGTGACTTATAAGTTATTTAAGTGCAGTGGTAAATGGCTGTGAAATAACGTGGACGTTATTTCACTCAGGCTGCAGTGGCAGGCCTGTGTAAGATTTGTCAGAGCTCCCTATGGGTGGCAAATGAAATGCTACAGCCCATAGGGATCTCCTGGAACCCCAATACCCTGGGTACCTCAGTACCATATACTAGGGAATTATAAGGGTGTTCCAGTATGCCAATGTGAATTGGTGAAATTGGTCACTAGCCTGTTAGTGACAATTTAGAAAGCAGAGAGAGCATAACCACTGAGGTTCTGATTAGCAGAGCCTCAGTGAGACAGTTAGTCATCACACAGGGAACACATACAGGGCACACTTATGAGCACTGGGGGCCTGGCTGGCAGGGTCCCAGTGACACATACACTAAAACAACATATATACAGTGAAATATGGGGGTAACATGCCAGGCAAGATGGTACTTTCCTACACAACCCGCCCCACCCAAACGAAGGACAATAAGACTAGCCATGACCTGATGAGTCTTCATTGTCTAAGTGGAAATATCTGGAGAGTCCATCTGCATTGGAGTGGGTATTCCCAGGTCTATGTTCCACTGTATAGTCCATTCCCTGTAGAGATATGGACCACCTCAACAATTTAGGGTTTTCACCTTTCATTTGTTTTAGACAAAGTAGAGGTTTGTGGTCTGTCTGAACAATGAAGTGAGTGCCAAACAGGTATGGCCTCAACTTCTTCAGTGCCCAGACCACAGCAAAGGCCTCCCTCTCTATGGCAGACCAACGCTTTTCTGTAGGGGTCAACCTACTGCTGATAAAAGCAACAGGTTGGTCCTGGCCCTCAGAATTGAGTTGTGATAAGACTGCCCCTACCCCTAATTCAGATGCATCAGTTTGAACAATGAATTTCTTGGAGTAACATGGGCTTTTTAGGACAGGTGCAGTGCACATGGCCTGTTTCAGCTCCTCAAAAGCTTTCTGACAGCTAGCTGTCCACAATACCTGTTTAGGCATTTTCTTAGAAGTGAGGTCATTAAGAGGGGCTGCAATGGAGCCATAGTTCTTTATGAACCTCCTGTAATACCCAGTGAGGCCTAAGAAGGCTCTCACCTGGGTCTGAGTTGTAGGGGGAACCCAATCCATGATAGTTTGGATTTTCCCCTGAAGTAGTGCAATCTGTTCTCCACCTACAAGTTGTCCCAGATAAACCACTTTCCCCTGCCCTATCTGGCACTTTGAAGCCTTGATAGTGAGGCCTGCCTTTTGCAGGGCCTCCAAAACTTTCCACAGGTGGACCAGGTGATCATCCCAGGTGGAGCTAAAGACAGCTATACCATCTAGATACGCAGAACTAAAAGCCTTCAACCCTTGCAGGACTGTATTCACCAACCTCTGAAAAGTGGCAGGTGCATTTTTCAAACCAAAGGGCATTACTGTGAATTGATAGTGCCCTCCAATAGTCGAAAATGCAGTTTTTGCTTTAGCATCCTCTGATAACTTGATCTGCCAATACCCTGCAGTCAAATCAAAGGTGCTTAGGTACTTGGCAGTTGCCAGTGTATCTATTAGCTCATCTGCCCTGGGTATAGGGTGAGCATCAGTTTTAGTTACCTGGTTGAGACCTCTGTAATCTACACAAAACCTAATTTCCCTTTTTCCATCTTTGGAATGAGGTTTGGGTACAAGCACCACAGGAGAGGCCCATGGGCTTTCAGAGTGCTCAACCACTCCCAGTTCAAGCATTTTCTGAACCTCTTGTTTTATGCAGTCTCTGACATGGTCAGGCTGCCTATAGATCTTACTTTTGACAGGCATGCTGTCTCCAGTATCTATAGTGTGCTCACACCAAGAAGTGGTGCCTGGCACAGTAGAAAAGAGTTCAGAAAACTGACCCAGGAGATTTATGCAGTTGTCTTTCTGCTCAGCAGTAAGACAATCTGCTAGAACTACACCTTCCACTAGAGCATCTTGTTCTGTGGAAGAGAAGAGATCAGGGAGAGGGTCACTCTCTTCTTCCTGTCCTTCATCTGTTGCCATGAGCAGGGTGAGATCAGCACTGTCATAGTAGGGTTTTAGGCAATTGACATGGAGCACCCTAAGGGGACTCCTGGCAGTGCCCAAGTCAACCAAGTAGGTGACTTCTCCCTTCTTTTCAACAATGATGTGGGGTCCACTCCATTTGTCTTGGAGTGCTCTTGGGGACACAGGCTCCAAGACCCACACCTTCTGTCCTGGTTGGAACTGAATCAGAGCAGCCTTCTGGTCATGCCATTGCTTTTGGAGCTCTTGGCTGGCCTGAAGGTTTTACTGGCCTTTTTCATGTACTCAGCCATTCTGGATCTTAGGCCGAGTACATAGTCCACTATGTCTGGTTTTGGAGCTTTTAAAGGTTGTTCCCAACCCTCCTTCACAAGTGTTAGAGGACCTCTTACAGGGTGTCCAAATAGGAGTTCAAAGGGGCTGAAGCCCACTCCTTTATGGGGTACCTCCCTGTAAGCAAAAAGGAGACAAGGTAACAGGACATCCTATCTCCTCCTGAGTTTTTCAGGGAGTCCCATTATCATTCCTTTGAGAGTTTTATTAAACCTCTCAACCAGTCCATTTGTTTGTGGATGATAAGGTGTGGTGAATTTGTATGTTACACCACATTCCTTCCACATGGCCTTTAAGTATGCAGACATCAAGTTGCTACCCCTGTCTGATACAACCTCTTTTGGGAAACCCACCCTGGAAAAGATTCCCAGGAGGGCTTTTGCCACTGCAGGTGCTGTAGTGGTCCTTAGAGGAATTGCTTCAATATATATTGTGGCATGGTCCACTACCACCAAGATAAACCTATTGCCTGAAGCAGAAGGAGGGTCAAGGGGTCCAACTATGTCAACCCCTACCCTTTCAAAGGAAGCCCCAACCACAGGCAGTGGAATAAGGGGAGCCCTTGGGGTGCCACCAGATTTGCCACTGGCTTGACAAGTGACACAGGACTTACAAAAATCTTTTGTGTCCTCTGACATTCTAGGCCAATGAAACAGGGGGACAAGCCTTTCCCATGTTTTAATTTGCCCTAAATGTCCAGCCAAGGGAATGTCGTGGGCTAGAGTTAGGAGGAACTCTCTGTTTTGCAGGGGAATTACCAATCTCCTAGCTGCTCCAGGTTTTGGGTCTCTTGCCTCTGTATACAAGAGGTTGTCCTCCCAGTAAACTCTATGTGAGTACCTGACATCCCCATTTTGCTGTTTGACAGCTTGCTGTCTTAGATCCTCTAATGTGGGACAGGTTTGCTGTGCCACACTCAGCTCCTCCCTGACAGGCCCCCCTCCACCCAAAAGCTCAGCAGTGTCTGCTTCCAGCTCCTCTGGTGAAGGTTCTGCACAGGGGGGAAATTCTTCTTCCTCAGAAGTAGAATCATCTGTAAAGGGAGGGATAGTGGGTAGGGATTTACCCTTACTAACCCTAGCTTTAGGGAGCACTTGGTCCAATGTTCCAGGATCCAAGTCACCCTGTCCTTTTTGCTTTTTGGCCTGAGCCCTGGTTAAAGCAAAAATATGCCCAGGAATGCCCAGCATTGCTGCATGAGCCTCCAACTCCACTTCTGCCCAAGCTGATGTCTCTAAATCGTTCCCTAGTAGACAGTCTACAGGTAAATCGGAGGCAACAACAACTTTCTTTGGACCAGTAACCCCCCCCCCAGTTGAGATTCACAACAGCCATGGGGTGGCTAAGAGTGTTGTTATGAGCGTCTGTCACTTGGTACTGGTGACCAAGTAGGTGTTGTTCAGGGTGTACCAGTTTCTCTATTACCATGGTAACACTGGCACCTGTGTCCCTGTAGGCCTGAACCTCACCACCATTTATTAGGGGAAGTTGCTTGTACTTATCCATATTAAGGGGACAAGCAACTAAGGTGGCCAAATCAATGGCACCTTCAGAGACTAACACAGCCTCTGTGGTCTCCCTAACAAGACCAACCCCAACTAAATTTCCAAAAGTGAGCCCAGCTACTCCCTTGGATTGGCTATTAGTAGGTTTTCTCCCACCACCACTGCTATTACTAGGGGCACTAGGTGCAGCAGTAGGGGTTGTGGTAGGCTTGGTGCTTTTCTTTGGACAACTGGCATCAGTTGTCCAATGGCCTTTTACTTTACATAAATAGCACCATGGTTTCTTTACTTGACTAGAAGAGGATATGGACCCACCATCCCCACCAGAGTGTTTTTGTGGGCCTGATGAAGACTCATTTTTAGATTTTTCCCCACCCTTGTCTGAAGACTTACCATCCTTCTTCTTGCCATCCTTGTCACCCCCTGTATGACCTTTTCTGTTCACTCTTGTTCTGACCCATTTTTCTGCCTTCTTTCCCAATTCTTGGGGAGAGGTCAGATCTGAGTCCACTAGATATTGGTGTAACAAATCAGACACACAGATATTCAGGATATGCTCTCTCAGAATCAGATTATACAGGCTTTCATAGTCAGAAACTTTACTGCCATGTAACCACCCCTCCAAGGCCTTCACTGAATAGTCAACAAAGTCTACACAGTCTTGTGAGGACTCTTTTCTGGTTTCTCTGAACTTAATCCTGTATTGTTCAGTGGTTAAGCCAAATCCATCCAAGAGTGCATTTTTTAAAACTGTAAACTTATTGGCATCACTTTCCTTAACAGTAAGGAGCCTATCCCTACCCTTTCCACTGAAAGATAGCCATAGGATAGCAGCCCACTGCCTTTGGGGGACCCCCTGTACAACACAGGCCCTCTCAAGTGCAGCAATCCACTTGTTAATGTCATCCCCCTCCTTGTAAGGGGGAACTATCTTATGCATATTCCTAGAATCATGCTCTTTCATAGGATTACTATCTGGAATACTGCTGCCGCCACCATGGGGTCCAAACCCCAACCTCTGTCTTTCTTTCTCTAAGTCTAAAGATTCCCTGTATAGAGCCAGCTGTTGCTGTTTAAGCTTCAGCCTGGACTCTTCCACTCTCAATTTATTGAGCTCCCTTTCTAACAATCTGTCATCAGGGTGGGTGGGTTGGGCATGCTTGGACACAGACTAATGATGTGAATGGACAGAGGGAGACCTGTCCCTAACAGATTGCACCCTAACAACCTGGCCTGCAGGAATAACATCCCTACTGTGATGAGAGCTCATATTGGTACCAGCTATGCTAGGTGGTCTGCTAAGGGGCAGGTTGGGAAGATCACCATCTAACACTCTTACTAGGGGAGCCCCTGAGTCAGAGTGTGAACCATCTCCTAACTTCTCAATGGATGTGCCAGCTAAGGCCTTATCATTCTCAATAAGCATGTTAGATAACAATTCTCTAGAGGGATTCTTTCCCACCCCTAAACCTCTATCAATGCAGAGAATCCTTAAACCTTTCCAGTTAAGGTGGTCATAAGCTGAGCTGACCAGATCAAGAGAAGGACCTACATCAGACATGATAGGAAAGGTTTAGGGACAGATAAAAGAGAGAAAAAGTTTCAGGACTTTTTAAGGAAACAGAAAAAACTTTTTCAACTTTTTAGAAACTTTTTGAAAGTTTAGAGGTACTTTTCAGCACTTAACAGATAGTGTAAAAGAAGAAAAGCAAAACTTTTTGGTTAGGTGTACATACACTGAACTTGTTTTGTATATTATTCTCTTATGAAAAGTACAAAATGACAAAGTGGTAAGTAGTTGCAAGTACTTATCCCACTGCTGCACAACCAATGTAGGAGGCTGGCCTGGCTTGTAGTGGGTACCAAGGGGTACTTACACTCTGTACCAGGTCCAGTTATCCCTTATTAGTGTAGAAGAGGTGTTTCTAGCAGCTTAGGCTGATAGAAGGTAGCTATAGCAGAGCAGCTTAGGCTCAACTAGGAGACATCCAAAGCTCCTACTATACCACTGGTGTCATATGCACAATTTCATAAGAGAACACAATACACAGATATACTAAAAATAAAGGAACTTTATTTTTATGACAATATGCCAAAAGTATCTCAGTGAGTACCCTCACTATGAGGATGCCAAATATACACAAGATATATGTACACAATACCGAAAATATGCAGTAATAGCAAAAGGAAGTAATGCAAGCAATGTAGAATTACAGTAGATTGCAATAGGAGCACCTAGGTATAGGGTCAACACAAACCATATACTCCAAAAGTGGAATGCGAACCACAAATGGACCCCAAACCTATGTGAGCTTGTAGAGGGTTGCTGGGACTGTAAGAAAACAGTGAGGGTTAGAAAAATAGCCCACCCCAAGACCCTGAAAAGTAGGTGTAAAGTGCACCTATATTCCCCAGAGAGCACAGAAGTTGTGATAGGGGAATTCTGCAAGGAAGACCAACACCAGCAATGCAACCAAAGTGGATTTCCGGCCGAGAGTACCTGTGGAACAAGGGGACCAAGTCCAAGAGTCGCGACAAAGTTGAGATTGGGCAGATGCCCAGGAAATGCCAGATGAGGGTGCAAAGAAGCTGCTGCTGGATGGTAGAAGCTGTGGATTCTGCAAGAACGAAGAGGGCTAGAAACTTCCCCTTTGGAGGATGGATGTCCAACGTCGTGAAGAAGCTTGCAGAGGTGTTCCCACGCAGAAAGACCACAAACAAGCCTTGCTAGCTGCATGGGTCGTGTTTAGGGTTTTTGGATGCTGCTGTGGCCCAGGAGGGACCAGGATGTCGCCACTTGGATGAAGAGACAGAGGGGGTGCCCAGCAAGTCACGGAGCCCTCACAGAATCAGGCAGCACCCGGAGAAGTACTGGAACAGGCACTTGGAAGATGAGTGAACCGGAGCTCACCCGAAGACACAAAACAAAGTCCCACGATGCTGGAGGACAACTCAGGAGGTTGTGCACTGTAGGTTAGAGTGTCGGGGACCCAGGCTTGGCTGTTTACAAAGGAAATCCTGGAAGAGTGCACAGGAGCCGGAGCAGCTGCAAATCACGGGGTACCCAGCAATGCATTCTAGCGTGGGGAGGCAAGGACTTACCTCCACCAAACTTGGACTGAAGAGTCACTGGACTGTGGGAGTCACTTGGACAGAGTTGCTGAGTTCCAGGGACCACACTCATTGTGCTGAGAGGGGACCCAGAGGACCAGTGATGCAGTCTTTTTTTTGCCTGCGGTTGCAGGGGGAGGATTCCGTCGTCCCACTGGAGATTTCTTCAGAGCTCCTGGTGCAAGAAGGAGGCAGGCTACCCCCAGAGCCTGCACCACCAGGAAACAGGCGAGAAAGCGGCAGGATCAGCGATACAAGGTTGCAGTAGTCGTCTTTGCTACTTTGTTGCGGTTTTGCAGGCGTCCTGAGCAGTCAGTGGTCGATCCTTTGGCAGAAGGTGAAGAGAGAGATGCAGAGGAACTCTGATGAGCTCTTGCATTCGTTATCTAAAGAATTCCCCAAAGCAGAGACCCTAAATAGCCAGAAAAGGAGGTTTGGCTACCTAGGAAGGAGGATAGGCTAGCAACACAGGTAAGAGCCTATCAGAAGGAGTCTCTGACGTCACCTGCTAGCACTGGCCACCCAGAGCAGTCCAGTGTGCCAGCAGCACCTCTGTTTCCAAGATGGCAGAGGTCTGGAGCACACTGGAGGAGCTCTGGGCACCTCCCCTGGGAGGTGCAGGTCAGGGGAGTGGTCACTGCCCTTTCCTTTGTCCAGTTTCACACCAGAGCAGGGCTGGGGGATCCCTGAACCGGTGTAGACTGGCTTACACAGAGATGGGCACCATCTGTGCCCATTAAAGCATTTCCAGAGGCTGGGGGAGGCTACTCCTCCCCAGCCCTGACACCTTTTTCCAAAGGGAGAGGGTGTAACACCCTCTCTCTGAGGAAGTCCTTTGTTCTGCCTTCCTTGGCCAAGCCTGGCTGGACCCCAGGAGGGCAGAAACCTGTCTGAGGGGTTGGCAGCAGCTGCAGTGAAACCCCGGGAAAGGCAGTTTGGCAGTACCCGGGTCTGTGCTAGAGACTTGGGGGGTCATGGAATTGTCTCCCCAATGCCAGGATGGCATTGGGGTGGCAATTCCATGATCTTAGACATGTTACATGGCCATGTTCGGAGTTACCATTGTGACGCTATACATAGGTAGTGACCTATGTATAGTGCACGCGTGAAATGGTGTCCCCGCACTCACAAAGTCCGGGGAATTTGCCCTGAACGATGTGGGGGCACCTTGGCTAGTGCCAGGGTGCCCACACACTAAGTAACTTAGCACCTAACCTTTACCAGGTAAAGGTTAGACATATAGGTGACTTATAAGTTACTTAAGTGCAGTGGTAAATGGCTGTGAAATAACTGGACGTTATTTCACTCAGGCTGCAGTGGCAGGCCTGTGTAAGATTTGTCAGAGCTCCCTATGGGTGGCAAAAGAAATGCTACAGCCCATAGGGATCTCCTGGAACCCCAATACCCTGAGTACCTCAGTACCATATACTAGGGAATTATAAGGGTGTTCCAGTATGCCAATGTGAATTGGTGAAATTGGTCACTAGCCTGTTAGTGACAATTTAGAAAGCAGAGAGAGCATAACCACTGAGGTTCTGATTAGCAGAGCCTCAGTGAGACAGTTAGTCATCACACAGGGAACACATACAGGGCACACTTATGAGCACTGGGGCCCTGGCTGTCAGGGTCCCAGTGACACATACACTAAAACAACATATATACAGTGAAATATGGGGGTAACATGCCAGGCAAGATGGTACTTTCCTACAGAAACCCACAGGAGAGACCCTAAATAGCCCTCAGATGAGGATTGGCTACAGAGAGAGGTAAGCACCTATCAGGAGGGGTCTCTGACATCACCTGCTGGCACTGGCCACTCAGAGGTCTCCATTGTGTCCTCACACTTCTGCATTCAAGATGGCAGACGTCTGGGACACACTGGAGGAGCTCTGGGCACCTACCCTGGGGAGGTGCTAGTCAGGGGAGTGGTCACTCCCCTTTCCTTTGTCCAGTTTCGCACCAGAGCAGGGCTGGGGGATCCCTGAACTGGTGTAGACTGGCTTATGCAAGGTGGACACCATCTGTGCCCTTCAAAGCATTTCCAGAGGCCAGGAGAGGCTACTCCTCTCAGGCCCTTAACACCTATTTCCAAAGGGAGAGGGTTTAACACCCTCTCTCAGAGGAAATCCTTTGTTCTGCCTTCCTGGGACTGGGTTGCCCAGGCCCCAGGGGGGCAGAAACCTGTCTGAGGGTTGGCAGCAGCCGTAGCTGCAGAGAAAATCCCAGAGAGTTAGTTTGGCAGTACCCGTCTCTATGCTGGAGCACCGGGATGTATGGAATTGTCCCCCCAATACCAGAATGGTATTGGGGTGACAATTCCATGATCCTAGACATGTTACATGGCCATTTTCGGAGTTACCATTGTGACGCTACATATAGGTATTGACCTATATGTAGTTCACATGTGTAATGGTGTCCCCGCACCCACAAAGTCTGGGGAATTTGCCCTGAACAATGTGGGAGCACCTTGGCTAGTGCCAGGGTGCCCTCACACTAAGTAACTTTGCACCTAGCCTTCACTAAGTGAGGGTTAGACAAATAGGTGACTTATGAGTTACTTAAGTGCAGTGAGAAATGGCTGTGAAGTAACGTGGACGTTATTTCACTCAGGCTGCAGTGGCAGTCCTGTGTAAGAATTGTCGGAGCTCCCTATGGGTGGCAAAAGAAATGCTGCAGCCCATAGGGATCTCCTGGAACCCCAATACCCTGGGTACTTAGGTATCATATACTAGGGAATTATAAGGGTGTTCCAGTGTGCCAATCAGAATTTGTAAAATTAGTCACTAGCATGCAGTGACAATTTTAAAAGCAGAGATAGCATAAACACTGAGGTTCTGGTTAGCAGAGCCTCAGTGATACAGTTAGGCACCACACAGGACACACTTTATGAGCACTGGGGTCCTGACTAGCAGGATCCTAGTGACACAGGCAAAAACAACATAAATACAAGTAAAAAATGGGGGTAACATGCCAGGCAAGATGGTACTTTCCTACACGCAGCCTGAGCTGTCTTGGTTCTGTTGAGCTTCTTGGAGGGAGCTGATCGACAGACCTTGGCAAAGTGGTTGAGCTTACCGCAGTTTGTGCACAATTTCCCTTGAGCAGCACACTGACCTTGGTGGGGTTATGACCCTTCACCCATGTAGCATGCTCGCGTTTCTGGTGCCTTTTTTTTGGTCCCAAGTTACTGCAGTGACTGCATTTATCTGTTCAGTTTTCACTGGTCTCTGCAACACTGCCACCATGTTCGCAACACGTACCTTCAAAAGAACCTTTAACCTCCGCATGGTGAACATGTCCACCATCTGCATCACCGGGACTTGCAGTATGTTAGAATCCCTGAAGGAATTGTGCTCGTATTTCACCCCCGGAGTCCGGCAATGTACAAGTACTCACCAGCTCTCGGGGTCTCCCATAGAATGTGTCAACCGATTCTTTAGCAAGTTGCTCAGCCTGGTGCAGCAAGAACCTTTCATAGACAGGGTTGGCTAATGGCTCGAAGTGGGCTGTTAGAGCCCTTTTTAGTGTTTGGTATGTGAATGGTGGCCCTTCTTCTGTCACCTATTTGCTGATTTTGTGGATTGACGCCCCTCTTAGTTGTAACAGCATGGGACGGCGTTGATCATTGTCTAGCGCTACAGTTGCAAAATATGTTTCCAGTCTCTCAGGCCCGTATTTATACTTTTTTTAGCGCCACATTTGCACCGCTTTTTGACGCAAAACGGCGCAAACCTACAAAATACAATGGTATTTTGCAAGTTTGCACCGTTTTTGCATCAAAAAACGACACAAATGCGGCGCTAAAAAAGTATAAATACGGGCCTCAATCTACTCCTTCCATTTGGCCGCCTGAGCCGATGGTGGCTCGTTGATTTTTAAGGGTTCCAGAGCAGGTATGGATGACATGATGTACTGCTGACAGCTTGAAATTACGTCAGTGTAATACAATATAGAAGAAGAAGAGAATAACGCAGATCATATAACCAAATCTTTGTATGTGTGTGGGAGTCAAGCCGTGTCACCGTTTTACGTGGGCGTGTGGATCATCCTCTTTCTCGTGCTGTGGGCCTTTTATCAGTATGTGTTTCTGGTGTGTGCTCCTTGGGTTGACTGAAAAGCCCCGGACTGATCCTTAGAGTCTGTCTCCCCTCCTTTTTGCTTAGTTCCTCAGGAATGTGCCACAGGTATCCCTTTATGCCACCTGGGTATTGGAGCAGGGGATCTTGGCTTTGTTTCTCCGTTAGGTAATCCTTTCTTGGTCCTGGATGGACAGGTGACAAGCACACACCTGTTCTAGTGCAACTAAGTAGCAGAAAGCGTTGTCAGTGTGCCTGTCTCATTATACATACTCTGTCTCCGGATGCGCGCAATGAGCAGTGGTGGATGGGGCTGCTGTTGTGTGTGCCGGTGTCAGGCAAAAAGCCTGCAGCATCCGTAAGACGCTGTGTTCACTTGCGCCACTGCGCTGCAGAGACACACCCAGCCGGCATCGGATGTGGACATGAGGCATGGGATGCCCTCCGGCCCCGCCAATTTGTTATATCCTGCACTAGGCCCAGATGACTCTCCACCCCGTCAGGACAGGACAGAGGACAGGAGATGGAGTGCAATGAACCTTGCCTTTGGCACGAAGCTGTAGGCCTTTTATTACCTAGCCCCTTACGTAGGAGATATACAATTCACCATCACTCCATAGGAGAATCCGTCAACCTCACAAAGAGCAACTCCCCTGGCAATGGAACATCCCAGAACATAACAAGAGCAACACACATGGTGGGTTCGACAGCTTGTTTCCAAAATGTTAGAATACACATGGATATGCATTAAAAATCTCACATTTCTCTTCATGTGCACCATGAAACTTAAACACACCTGTTTTAAACTACTGATCAACGACAGACTGGGATACCAAAAGCAGCTCTGGCAAAAATGTTCAAACCAGCCATGCTCCCTTCCTCTCTTCGTACAATCTCTTTCATCGCATCTATCCATTCCTTTCCTTCTCTTCTCTTCTCTTCTCTTCTCTTCTCTTCTCTTCTCTTCTCTTCTCTTCTCTTCTCTTCTCTTCTCTTCTCTTCTCCAATTTCTTTTCTACCTTTCCCCTTCCCACCTCTCTTTCTCTTGAAGCCTCACTGTGCTTGCTCCATTTAGCCCTGGGAGATTGGGGAAAACTGATAGAGGCACCAGTAGCGGGCCTGAGCTTTTAAAACTGGCAAACAAAGGCAGTGGCTTAACGGAACTGAGGCCCCGTTGCAAAGTACAGGCCGGGCCACTCTCTTGAGTCACCCAGGAGCTCTAAGGCCAGAGTACTGCACTAGGGAGGACCTCTGGAGCATGGGGCCACTTGTCAATGCAGGGGCTGTGGGGGGTCTTTGTTATACCACTGAACAAGGAATCAAGCCCAATGGAGAAATGCGTGGTAGAAATAAAAACCTGTCCACAGGGGTGTTGCTTCAGGGGGGTAGTTGGGGTGTTAAACCACCCTAATGAATATACTATTTAACAAATAGTTGCGTACAGTAGCTGTCAGTTGGGTATGGGAAGGTGTCTGCCCGATTTCATCTGGAATTTTTAAATAGACAAAAACAAACACTCTTGTCTGTAGTGATGGTCTTAAAACATTGTTATTTTACAAAATACTGTGTTTAAAGTACTCCCTCACAATCCACACTCATTTCCCTTTCCAGTGACCCTTAAGCTACCCTTATGCACTGCTTCTTATGGAATGATTGACATGATATGCCAGCGTGTTTGTCAGGAAATCTGAAGCTTATACCCCCCAAGTCCTACTGACAAGCTATGCCCCTGCCTGTCCAGCCCTGCTACTGTTTGCTCTGCTACAGATAGTGAAAACAGACTATGGGTTATGGGCACTGAGGAGGATCCTTCATGGATTGCGAGATAGGTAGGTCCTAGCACTGATTACTAGAGTGTGAGGGGCTAGAACAAGCACTAGTTCTGCAACCTAGATGAAGAGATTGACAGCTAGAACAATGGGGCATATTTACTAAAAGTTCACTCAATACAGGACAACAGCAAGCAAAGTTGCTGCACTACCTGAAAGGGTGAGAGCAGAACAGGAACGTACTTAGTAAGATATGGCACTCTTCAGCTCTCTACCCGTGCTGGCACATTTGAGGCTGCCTAGCGCCAACGCAGGCACACTTACACAATGGTGCATGGATACCTGCATCCCAGGTAAGATTGTTTTTGTACAGTAAAGTAGCACACTAAAACAATCCTAAGAGGCAATTTCCTTTTTCTATGATCTGCAGAATGCATCACAAGAAGAGGAAGCAACCAGCAGAAATAAGCACATGTCTCATCTGTACTCCATGGTCCGAGTGGAATTCCATTTCCGAGCAATACCACAATTACTTATTTCAGTAAATCTGAGATTGCATCAGATTTTATGGGTGAAAGCATGGGCATGCCTATACACACACATGAAATGCCTACCACAAAGTAATATAATGCAACACAGTACAAGCTGTTGCATTGTGTTGCATTTCTTCACAGAGTAGTGGAATGTAATAAAATATCTACTTGTCCCTGAGACAGTCTGCTTTACAAATCTGCTTGTCATGTAAAAAAATCAACTTGTCCCCTTTGGTGTCACGTAGTGCAGGGACAAATTATGGCAGCACTCTCATCTTATAAGAGCTCTGATGATAGCCTCTCTGTTGATAATATAGAAGAGCTTGAATACTAGCAATTCCCTTAGGGGTATATTTATTGAGAAATCACGCAGCGTAGCAAGTCACCTTGGTGCGCTGTGTGATAAAGGGCAGGAATGACCCATATGTAAAACTGTACGGCGCATTCCTGTCCTTTCCCTGTGCTGGTGCACAATGTGCTGCCTAGCCACAATGCAGACAACCTTGTACCATGGTGCAAGGTGGTGTGCGATGGAAGTGGGATTGTTTTTATGCTGCAAGGGGTTCCTGTAGGAGACTGGCCTGGTTTTTAGTGGGTACCTTGGGTACTTACACCTTATATCAGGTCCAGTTATCCCTTATTAGTGAAATATAGTAGTGTTCTAGCAGCTTAGGCTGACAGAGGTAGCTGTAGCAGTGCAGCTCAGGCTGAACTAGGAGACATGCAAAGCTCCTGCAATCCCATTATAGTTGCACAGTACTTATACACAAGTAAAGACAATACTCAGTGTTACCAAAAATAAAGGTAGTTTATTTGGGTGACACAGAACCAAAAATATCTTAGAGGCAATGCCCCTTCAGAAGCTAAGTATTATACACAGTATGTACACTAGACACCAAAATAAGGTAAGTAATTAGACATAAGATAGTGCAAACAATCGAAAAAGCTATAGACTGCAATGGGAGAAAATAGGTCTGGGGCAACAGAAACCATATACTAAGAAAGTGGAATGTGAATCACAAATTCCCCCCTGGACAAGTGTAGTGTGTAGAGAATTTCTGGGAAAGTAAGAAAACCCCAAAGGTGAGTAAAATACCCCACCCCAGAGCCCAGAAAGTAGGAGTAAAGTACTGCAAGTTTCCTTAGGGCACACTACAAGTCATGATTAGAGTTATTGCAAGACCTAAGCAAGACTGCAAACAACATCTGGTGGATTCCTGGACCTAAAGACCTGCAAAGAGAGGAGACCAAGTCCAGGAGTCGGAAGAAGTTCCAGGAAGTACAGGAGCCTTTGTCAACCTAGAAGAGGATGCAAAAGAAGAGTCCTTGGTTGGACGAAGACTGCAGGAATGCTCCAAAGGAAGATGGCTGCGGGTTTCTGCATGAAGCAATGGATGTCCCACGTAGAGATGTTGGATGCAGGCGAGTTTCGGTGCTGGATTCGTCCAACAAGCCTTGGTTCAAGCAAAGTTGCGTTTTGTGTCAAAGTGCGGTTGCCTGGACCCAGGAGGGACCTGGGGGCCTCAACTCAGACCGAGGAGGCAGAGAGGGCTCCCAACACTGGAGGGAACCAACAGATGACCAGGCAGCACCCACGGAGGTCCCAGGACACAGGGACAAAGAAGGTGCAAATTGCTGTTGGTGCAGCACTACAAAAGAAGGTCCCACGCTGCCAGAGGTCAACTCAGCAAGCTCTTACCTCCTCCAAATATGGACAACAGGACCTTAGGACAGTCTGTGTCAAAGGGGTCCACCACCTGTGTTCCAAGGAGCACACTTGTTGCCACGAGAGGAATCCAAGAGAACCGGTCATCGACTTAGAAGGTGCCGGCAAGAGCAGGGAAGCGACTCCGTCACTCCATGGGAGATTTCTTCGGTCCTTCTGGTGCAGTGTGAAGACAGGGAGTCCCCAGAGCATAAACACCATGGAAACTGTTGCAGTTGCTGGCTGGAGCTGAAGATGCAGAGGAAAAGTATCGCTTGTGGATACTTTGTTGCTGTTACAGCGGTTCCTGGAGCAGTCTGCTGTCGATCTGAGGTCAGAGGATGAAGTAGTAGTTGCAGAGGATTCCTGCTGGAAACTTGCCAGTAGAATCTGAAGAGAAACCCACAGGAGATACCATAAATAGCCCTACATCCTGCGACACTCAACTCGCTGAGTTGTTTTCCGGCGGCGTGGGACCTTCCTTTGCTGTGCTGCACAAACCACATGTTGCACCTTCTTTGTCCCTATGTCCTGGGACTCCTATGTGTGCTGCCTGGCATCCTGAGGGCTCCCTAAAGTGCTGAGATCCCCCTCTGCCTCCTCACACAGAGTTGAGGCCCTCCTGAGTCCAGCCAGTCTGAAATGCACTTTTGTGGTAACCAAGGCTTATTGGTGACTTCCAACACAAAATCATGTCTGCATCCATCTTCACATCGTGGGACATCTTTTGCATCATGCAGGAACCCGCTGGCATCTACCTAGGGTGCATTCCTGCAGTCTTCCACTAACCGGGGACTATTCTTTGGCGCCCTCTTCTGGGTTAGCAGGGGCTCCTGTCCTTCCTGGAACTTCTTTCGACTTCTAGACTTGGGCTTCTTTCTTTTCTGGTCTTCAGGTCCAGGAATCCAGCAGTTGTTGTGTGCAGACTTAGTTGGTTACTGCATAATCCCAATCACGAGGTGTAGTGTGTCCTAAGGAAACTTGCAGTACTTTACTCCTGCTTTTCTGGGCTCTGCGGTGGGGTAATATACTTACCTTTACTGTATTTCTACTCTCCCAGCGATTCTGTACACACCACACTTGTCTAGGGGGGAATTTGTGATTCGCATTCCACTTTCTTAGTATATGGTTTGTGTTGCCCCTAGACCTATTTTCTCCCATTGCATTCTATAGCATTTCCAATTGTTTGCATTGTTCTATGACCATTTACTTGTCTAATTTTGGTGTCTAGTGTCTATATTCTGTATAATACTTACCTCAAGAAGGAGTATTGTCTCTAAGATATTTATGGTACTGTGTCACCCAAATAAATACCTTTATTTTTGGTAACACTGAGTATTGGCTATACTTATGTATAAGTACTGTGTAACTATAAGTGGCATTGGATGAGCTTTGCATGTCTCCTAGGTCAGCCTAAGCTGCTCTGCTACAGCTACCTCTAACAGCCTAAGCTGCTAGAACACAACTACATTTCACTAATAAGGGATAACTGGAACTGGTATAAGGTGTAAGTACCCAACGTACCCGCTACAAACCAGGCCAGCCTCCTACATTGGTGGTGCAGCAGTGGGATAAGTACTTGCAATTGCTTTACCACTTTGTTGCCTTTGCTTTTCACAAGAAAATCTTGCTCCAATATTTAGAGCATATATAATATATACTTAGAAACCATTTTATAACTTTTTTAAAGTTCTTTAAACTTTGCAATATCTTTTACAAAGTCTTGAAAGGTTTTCTTCTTTTCTTTAAAAAGTTAGCTATGTTATTCTACTAACGTTTTACTCACTTTCCTAAACTTTTTCTTTCAATATGTCTTCTGTAGAAGCTACCCCTAGAGTTGTCAAGACTACCTATGAGAATCTAAACTTGAAACGTTTGGGGAGTCTCTGCATTAAATGAAGTTTAGGGATTGGGAAGAACCTCAATAAGGAGTTCCTCTTAAATCTTCCCCTCCAAGATGACCAGGGACTCAGCACTGGTCCAGATCAGACAGGGGAAGAGGTAGAGGATCACTCCAACCAGGAAGGCTCAGAGGAGCAGAATGACAATCCTGGGGAGGGTCCTTCCACAGACCTATCTGTCAATAAGTTCCTGTAGGAGGCTGGCCTGGCTTATAGTGGGTACCTGATGGTACTTATACCTTGTGCCAGGTCCAGTTATCCCTTATTAGTAGATTAGTAGTGTTCTAGCAACTTAGGCTGATAGAGGTAGCTATAGCAGAGCAGCTTAGGCTGAGCTAGGAGACATGCAAAGCTCCTACTATACCACTTTTGCCATATATCACTATATAATAAGAATCACAATGCTCAGAGTTAGTAAAAATAAAGGTACTTTATTTTAGTGACAATGTGACAAAAATATCTATAGGATATACTCCCTTAGGAGGTGAGTAAAATACACTAAATATACATACAAACCAAAATCAGGTAAGTAAACAGTTAGAAAAGTAGTGCAAAAACTGTAGAATACAATAGGATGCAATAGGCCTAGGGGCAACACAAACCATATACTAAGAAAGTAGAATGCAAACCACTTAGGGACCCCAGGCCTAGTGTAGTGTGTAGAGGGTTGCTGGGAGTGTAAGAAAACACTAAGGGGCATATTTATACTCTGTTTGCGCCGAATGTGCGTCAAAAATTTTGACGCACATTCGGCGCAAACCGTGCACCATATTAAAACTTTGACACCCAAGCCCGCGGATGTCAAAATTCCTCCATGTGAGTCATTTTTTGGATGCGGGAAACTGCCTTGCGTTAATGACATGCAAGGTAGGCGTTCCCACCCCAAAAATGACTTTAAGGCCTGTGCACCTTTTTATACTCCTGCGTCATTTTGATGCACAGGAGGGGGCGGGCCTTAAAAAACAGCGCACAGCCTGATGTGCGCCTTTTTTTAAGGCCTGGGTGAGGGCAGGCGTTAAGGGACCAGTGGGCTCACTCCCATGGTCTCTGACCATGGAAGAAGTACAGAGGTGCCCTTCCCTGCCCCCAGAAACACCCCCTGCCACCCTCGCCCACCCCTGGAGGACACCAATGGTTGGGGGGACCCATCCCAGGTAAGTACAGGTAAGCCTAGTGTAATGTGTAGAGGGTCGCTGGGAGTATAAGAAAACACTAAGGGTGTCCAAGATACCCCACCCCAAGACCCTGAAAAGTTGGAGTAAAGTGACCTTACTTCCCCAGAAACACATAAGTCGTGATAGGAGATTCTGCAAGGACCACAACAGATTGCAAAGCACTGAAGACAGATTCCTGGGCCTGAGGACCTACAAAGGAAGGGGATCAAGTCCAAGGGTCCCGAAAGTGTCCAGGAGGGCAGAAGCCCACTAAACCCTGGATGAAGGTGCAAAATGGCTGCCTCCGGGTGGAAGAAGCTAAAGATTCTGCAACAACTGAAGATGTCAGGAACTTATCCTTTGCACGGACGTTGTCCCACGGCATGCTGGAGGATGCAGAGTTGCTTCCACGCAGAAATACCGCAAACAAGCCTTGCTAGCTGCAAAGGGCGAGGTTAAAGAAAATGGGTGCTGCCCGGGCCCAAGAAGGACCAGGAGGTCGCCCTTTGAAGGAGGAGACAGAAGGGGCACTCAGCAACAAAGAGAGCATATGCAGAAGCAGGCAGCACCCACAGAAGCACTTGAACACGGGTTCAAGAGAACTGAGCACGGCAGTCGTCTCAACACTACACAGGAGGGTCCCACGAAGCCGGTGGTCAACTCAGTGAGTTGAGCAATGCAGGACGGAGTGCTAGGGACCTGGGCTGTGCTGTGCATGAAGGAGTCCTTGCAAAAGTGCACAGAAAGCCAAAGCAGCTGCAGATCACGCAGTACACAGGATTACTGTCTGGCGTGGGGAGGCAAGGACTTACCCCCACCAAATTTGGACCGATGGACCACTGGACTGTCAGGGTCACGTGGATCCAGATCCTGTGTTCCAGGGAGCAAGCTTGTCAAGATGAGAGGGGTTCCAGAGAACCAGTGAAGCAGAAGTTTTGTGCCTGTGGTAGCAGGGGGGAGATTCTGTTGACCCACAGGAGATTTCTTTTTGGCTTCCAGTGCAGGGTGAAGGCAGACAGCCCTCAGACAAATCTTACACAGCACTGCCACTGCAGCCTGAGTGAAAAAGTGTCCACGTTATTTCACAGCCATTTTACACTTCACTTAAGTAACTTATAAGTCGCCTATATGTCTAACCCTCACTTGGTGAAAGTTAGGTGCAAAGTTACTAAGTGTGAGGGCACCCTGGCACTAGCCAAGGTGCCCCCACATAGTTCAGGGCAATGTCCCTGGACTTTGTGAGTGTGGGGACACCATTACATGCTTGCACTACATTTAGGTCAATACCCTCTCCCTATGGAAAAAGGTGCTAAGGGCTGGGGAGGAGTAGCCTCCCCCAGCCTCTGGAAATGCTTTGAAGGGCACAGATGGTGCCCTCCCTCCATAAGCCAGTCTACATCGGTTCAGGGATCCCCCAGCCCCTGCTCTGTCACGCAACTGGACAAAGAAAAGGGAAGTGACAACTCCCCTGTCCATCACAACCCCAGGGGTGGTGCCCAGAGCTCCTCCAGTGTGTCCCAGACCTCTGCCATCTTGAATGCAGAGGTGTGAGGGTACAATGGAGGCCTCTGAGTGGCCAGTGCCAGTAGGTGACGACAGAGACCCCTCCTGATAGACTCTTACCTGGTTAGGTAGCCAATCTCCTCTAAGGGCTATTTAGGGTCTCTTCTGTGGGTTTCTCGTCAGATAACGAATACAAGAATTCACCAGAGTTTCTCTGCATCTCCTTCTTCGACTTCTGCCAAGGATCGACCACTGACTGCTCCAGGACCCTGCAAAACCGCAACAAAGTAGCAAGAAGACTACCAGCAACATTGTAGCGCCTAATCCTGCCAGCTTTCTCGACTGTTTCTTGGTGGTGCATGCTCTGAGGGCTGTCTGCCTTCACCCTGCACTGGAAGCCAAGAAGAAATCTCCCGTGGGTCAATGGAATCTTCCCCCTGCTAACGCAGGCACCAAACTTCTGCTTCAACAGTCCTCTCGTCCCCTCTCATCTTGACGAGCGTGGTCCCCGGAACAGAGGAGCTGGATCCAGGTGACCCCGTCAGTCCAGTGGTCCTTCTGTCCAAATTTGGTGGAGGTAAGTACTTGCCTCCCCATGCCGGACAGTAATCCTGTGTACTGCATGATCTGCAGCTGCTAGGGCTTCTGTGCACTTTTGCAAGGATTCCTTCAGGCACAGCACAGCCCAGGTCCCCAGCACTCCGTCCTGCATTGCTCAACTCGCTGAGTTGACCACCGGCTTCGTGGGACCCTCTTTTGTTGTGTTGAGACGACCGCCGTGCTCAGATTTCTTGAACACCTGTTCAAGTGTTTCTGAGGGTGCTGCCTGCTTCTGCCTGGGCTCTTTCTATTGCTGAGCACTCCCTCTGTCTCCTCCTCCAAGGGGCGACCTCCCGGTCCTTCCCGGGCCCGGGTAGCACCCATTATCTTCAACCTTGACTTTTGCAGCTAGCAAGGCTTGTGTGCAGTCTTTTTGCATGGAAACAACTCTGCATCCTCCAACCAGCCATGGGACATCTTCTGACTAAAGGAGAAGTTCCTGGCACCTTCCATTGTTGCAGAATCTTTAGCTTCTTCCACCCGGAGACAGCCCTTTTGCACCGTCATCTGGGGTTTACGGAGCTCCTGCCCCCCCAGACACTTGCATGACTCTTGGACTTGGTCCCCTTCCTTTACAGGTCCTCAGGTCCAGGAATCCATCTTCAGTGCTTTGCAGTTAGTTGTTGCCTTTGCAGAATCCCCTATCTCGACTTTACTGTCTTTCTGGGGTAGTAGGGAAACTTTACTCCTACTTTTCCGGTTCCTGGGGTGGGGTATCTGGGACACCCTTAGTGTTTTCTTACACTCCCAGTGACCCTCTACACACTACACTAGGCCTGTGGTCCATTCGTGGTTCGCATTCTACTTTTGGAGTAAATGGTTTGTGTTGCCCTTAGGCCTATTGTGTCCTATTGCATCCTATTGTATTCTACAGTGTTTGCACTACTTTTCTAACTGTTTACTTACCAGATTTTGGTTTGTGTGTATATTTTGTGTATTTTACTTACCTCCTAAGGGAGTATATCCTCTGAAATACCTTTGATATATTGTCACTAAAATAAAGTACTTTTATTTTTAGTAACTCCGAGTATTGTGTTTCTTGTGATATAATGATATGTGATATAAGTGGTATAGCAGGAGCTTTGCATGTCTCCTAGTTCCTAAGCTGCTCTGCTATAGCTACCTCTATCAGCCCAAGCTGCTAGAACACTACTAATCCACTAATAAGGGATAACTGGACCTGGCACAAGGTGTAAGTACCATCAGGTACCCACTATAAGCCAGGCCAGCCTCCTACAAGGGGGTGACAAGGGTGGCAAGAAGAAGGATGGTAAGTCATATGACAAGGGTAGGGACAAAGATAAAAAATCAGAGTCTTCATCAGGCCTACAAAAATCCTCTGGGGTTGGTGGGTCCAAATCCTCTTCTCACAAAGATAAAAAACCTTAGTGTTATAAGTGTAAAGCCAAAGTTCATTGGAGAACTGACAGTCATGCTCCAAAGAAAAACACCAAACCTCCCACCACCACAATCCCAACTGCAACCACTAGTGCCCCCAGTAATAGCAATGGTGGTGGGAAGAACACAACTAATAGCCAGTCAAAGGGTGTAGCTGGGCTCACCATTGGTAATGTAGTTGGGGTTGGTCTAGTTAGGGAGATCACTGAGGCTGTTTTAGTCTCTGATGGTGGCATTGACCCTGCCACTTTAGTTGCATGTCCCCTTAATATGGATAAGTACAAGCAGCTACCCTGATTAATGGTGTTCAGGTTGAGGCCTACAGGGACAAAAGTGCCAGTGTCACCATGGTGAGGGAAAAACTGGTTGCCCCTGAGGAGCACCTACTTGGTCACCTGTACGAAGTGACAGACGCCCCTTGCAACACAGTAAGCCACCCAATGGCCATCGCGAATCTCAACTGGGGGGAGTTACTGGTCCAAAGAAAGTTGTGGTAGCCACTGATTTACCTGTAGAATGTCTGCTAGCCAATGATTTGGAGACTTGAGCTTGGGCTGAAGTGGAGTTGGAGGCCCATGCAACAATGCTGCACATTCTAGGGCACATCTTTGCTCTTACCAGGGCTCAGGCCAAGAAGCAAAGAAGACAGGGAAACTTGGAGCCTGGAACAATGGACCAAGTGCTCCCAAAAACTAGGAGTAAGAAGGGCAAACCCTTGTCCATTATCCCTCCCTCCACAGATTATTCCCCTTTTGAGGAAGAGGAATTCTTTCCCTATGCAGAACCTACACCAGAGGAGCTGAAAGCTGATACAGCTGAGCTTTTGGGTGCAGGGTGGCCTGCCAGGGAAGAGCTAAGTGTGGCACAGCAAACCTGCCCCACATTGGGGGGCCGTCAAGCAGGAAAATGGTAATGTCACTGACACACACAGAGTTTATTGGAAGAATAATCTCCTTTATACTGAAGCAAGGGACCCTAGACCTGGTGCCACCAGGAGACTGGTCACCCCCTTCAGTACAGAGAATTCCTCCTAGCTCTGGCTCATGACATTCCTTTAGCTGGGCATTTAGGCCAGAGCAAAACATGGGACAGACTTGTTCCACATTTTCACTGGCCCCATATGTCAGAAGACACAAAGGAGTTGTGTCACTCCTGTGTCACCTGCCAAGCCAGTGGCAAGACTGGTGGCACCCCAAAGGACCTATTAATGCCACTACCAGTGGTTGGGGTGCCATTTGAAAGGGTAGGGGTTGATATTGTTGGCCTCCTTGACCCTCCAACAGCTTCTGCCAATTTGATTTATTCTTGTGGTGGTGGGCCATGCCACAAGGTACCCAGAAGCTATCCCCTTAAGGACCACTACAGCTCCTGCAGTGGCAAAGGCCCTCCTGGGAATCTTTTCCAGGGTGGGCTTCCCTAAGGAAGCGGTGTCAGACAGAGGTAGCAACTTCATGTCTGCATACCTAAAAACAATGTGGAAGGAGTGTGGTGTTACCTACAAGTTCACCACCCCTTATCACCCACAAACTAATAGACTGGTTGAGAGGTTTAATAAAACTCTAAAAGGTATGATTATGGGACTCTCTGAAAAACACAGAAGGAGATGCGATGTCCTATTACCATACCTCCTTTTCACCTACAGGAAGGTACCCCCAAAAAGGAGTGGGCTACAGCCCCTTTGATCTCCTATTTGGTCACCCTGTTAAGGGCCCCCTTGCTCTTGTTAAAGAGGGTTGGGAACAACCTTTAAAAGCTCCAAAACAAGACATAGTGGACTATGTACTTGACCTGAGAAGTAGAATGGCTAAGTACATGAAAAAGGCCAGCAAAAACCTTGAGGCCAACCAAGAACTCAAAAAGCAATGGTTTGACCAGAGGGTTGTCTTGACAGAGTACCACCCAGGACAGAAGGTGTGGGTATTGGAGCCTGTGGCCTCAAGAGCACTCCAGGACAAATGGACCACATCTAATTGTAGAGAAGAAAGGTGAGGTCACCTACTTGGTGGACCTGGGCACTGCCAGAAGCCCCCTTAGGGTGCTTCATGTCAATCTCCTAAAGCCTTACTATGACAGGGCTCACTTAACCCTGTTCATGGCTACAGATGAGGGACAGGAAGAAGAGAGTGACCCTCGCCCTGATCTCTTCTCCACCACTGAAACTGATGGTTTAGTGGCGAGAGTAGTTCTGGCAGACTGCCTTACTGCTGAGCAGAAGGAAGACTAAAAATCTCCTTGATCAGTTTTCTGAACTCTTCTCCCTCACACCTGGTACAACTACTTGGAGTGACCATACAATTGACTCTGGAGACAGTTTACCTGTCGAAAGTAAAATTTACAGGCATCCTTACCATGTCAGAGATTAGATAAAAGCTGAAGTTCAGAAAATGTTAGACCTTGGAGTTATTGAGCCTTCTGATAGCCCCTGGGCCAGCCCAGTGGTGCTTGTCCCCAAACCTCATAGCAAAGAAGGAAAGAGAGAAATGCGGTTTTGTGTGGACTATAGGGGGTCTCAATACAGTAACAAAAACAGATGCTCACCCTATACCCAAGGCAGATGAGCTAATAGATACCCTGGCATCTGCCAAATATCTAAGCACTTTTGACTTGACTGCAGGGTATTGGCAGATCAAGATGTCAGAAGATGCTAAAGCAAAAACGTATTTTTTTACCATAATAGGGCATTATCACTTCACAGTTATGCCCTTTGGTTTGAAAAATGCACCTGCCACATTTCAGAGGCTGGTGAATACAGTCCTCCAAGGTTTGGAAGCTTTTAGTGCAGCATATTTGGACGATATTGCTGTCTTTATCTCCACCTGGGATGATCACCTGGTCCACCTTTGGAAAGTTTAGGACACCCTGCAAAAGGCAGGCCTAAGTATCAAGGCTTCAAAGTGCCAGATAGGGCAGGGGAAAGGGGTTTATATGGGCCACCTGGTAGGTGGGGAACAGATTGCACCACTTCAGGGGAAGATTCAGACCATTATGGACTGGGCTCCCCCTACAACTCAGATCAAGGTCAGAGCCTGTTTAGGTCGCACTGGGTATTACAGGAGGTTAATTAAGAACCCTGGCTCAATTGCAGCACCTCTTAATGACCTCACCAGTAAAAAGATGCCTACAAAAGTATTGTGGACAGCTAGCTGTCAGAAAGCTTTTGAGGAGCTTAAACAGGCAATGTGCTGTGCACCTGTCTGAAAGGGCCCAAATTACTCCCAAAAATTAATTGTTCAAACAGATGCTTCTGAATTAGGGGTAGGGGCTGAACTGTCACAACTAAACTCAAAGGGCCAGGAACAACCTGTTGCTTTCATTGGTAGGAGGTTGACCACTAGAGAAAAGCGTTGGTCTGCCATAGAGAAGGAGGCATTTGCTGTGGTCTGGGTACTGAAGAAGCTGAGACCCTACTTGTTTGGGACTCACTTCATTATTCAGATAGACCACAAACCTCTATTATGGCTTAAACAAATGAAAGGTGAAAACCCTAAATTGCTGAGGTGGTCCATTTCCCTACAGGGGATGGACTGTACAGTGGAACATAGACCTGGGAGTACCCACTCCAATGCAGATGGACTCTCCAGATATTTCCATTTAAACATTGAAGACCCATCTGGGCACGGTTAGCCTGATTGTCCCTTGTTTGGGGGAGGGGGGTTGTGTAGGAAAGTACCATCTTCCTTGGCATGTTACCCCCATTTTTACCTGTATGTCAGTATGATTTTGCCTGTCTCACTGGGATCTTGCTGGTCAGGACCCCAGTGCTCATAGTTTATGGCCTAATGTGTGTTTCTGTATAGTGCTTAACTGTGTCACTGAGGCTCTGCTAATCAGAACCTCAGTGCTTATGCTATCTCTGCTTTTAAATGTGTCACTGTAGGCTAGTGACTTCTTTAACCAATTTCATTTGGCACACTGGACCCCCCTTATAAGTCCCTAGTATATGGTACATAGGTAGCCAGGGCATTGTGGTTCCAGGAGATCCATATGGGATGCAGAATTGTTTTTGCCACCCACAGGGAGTTCAGACAAACCCTTGCACAGGCCTGCCATTGCAGCCTGGGTGAAATAACGCACACGTTATTTCACAGCCATTTTCACTGCACTTAAGTAACTTATAAGCCACCTATATGTCTAACCTCAACTTGCTGAAGGTTAGGTGCAAAATTACTAAGTGTGAGGGAACCCTTGCATTAGTAAAGGTGCCTTCACATAGTTCAAGGCCATTTCCTGGGACTTTGTGAGTGCGGGGACGCCATTACACACATGCACTACATATAGGTCAATACCTATATGTAGCTTCACAATGGTAACTCCAAATATGGCCATATAACATGTCTAAGATCATGGATTAGTCCCCCCATTCCAAATCTGGTATTGGGGAACCAATTCCATGCATCCTGGGGGCTCCACCATAGACCCCTGGTACTGCCAAACCTGCTCTTTGAAGCTTGCACTGCAGCTACCGCTTCTGCCACCTCACAGACAGGGTTCTGCCCTCCTGGGGTCTGGGCAGCCCAGTCCCAGGAAGGCAGAACAAAGCATTTCCTCTGAGAGTAAGGTGTTACACCCTCTCCCTTTGGAAATAGCCTCTGCGAATGCTTTGAAGGGCACAGATGGTGGCCTCCTTGCATAAGCCAGTCTACACCTGTTCAGGGACCCCTTGTCCCCTGCTCTGGCGTGAAACTGGACAAAGGAAAGGGGAATGACCACTTTCCTGTCCACCACCACCCTAGGGCTGGTGCCCAGATCTCCTCCAGTGTGTCCCAGACGTCAGCCATCATGCTTTGAAAGGTGTGGGGGCACTCTGGAGGGCTCTGAGTGGCCAGTGCCAGCAGGTGACATCAGAGACCCCTCCTGATAGGTTCATACCTGATAAGGTAGCCAATCCCCCTCTCAGGGCTATTCAGGGTTTCTCCTCTGGGTTCTCTTCAGATTCTGCTTGCAAGTTTCCTTCAGGAATCCTCTGCAACTACTTCATCATCATCTGACCTCGGAGCAACCACAGCCTTCTCCAGGAACCGCTGTAACAGCAACAAAGTATCCACAAGGGATACTTTTCCTCTGCAACTTCAGCTCCAGCCAGCAACTGCAACAGTTTCCATGGTGTGCACGCTGTAAGGACTCCCTTTCTTAATCCTGCACCAGAAGGACCAAAGAAATCTCCCATGGGGTGACAGAGTCACTCTCCTGCTCCAACAGGCACCTTTTAAGACGATGACCAGTACCCTTGGGCTCCTCTCACAGCGACGAGCATGCTCCTAAGGCCGCAGAGGTTGGACCCCTTTGACATAAACTATCCTGAGGTCCTGCTTACGCTGGAGGAGGTAAGATCTTGCCTTTCCTGAGAGCGACGGTACCCCTGTGCACTGCGTCTTCTTCACCTCCTAAGGCCTCCGAGCCCTATTTGCAAAATTCTTTTGTGCACAGCCTGGCCCAGGTCCAAAGCACTACATTCTGCGATGCTCAACTCGCTGAGTTGTTCTTTGGCGGCGTGGGACCTTCCTTTGTTGTGCTGCACCAACCGTGTTTTGCACCTCCTTTGTCCCCATGTCCTGGGACTCCCGTGGGTGCTGCCTGGCATCCTGAGGGCTCTCTAAAGTGCTGAGAGCCTCCTCTTCCTCCTCACACAGAGTTGAGGCACCCAGGTCTTCCTGGGTCCAGCCAGCGCCATTTTGATGAAAAACACACTTTTGTCATAACCAATGCTTTTTGCCGACTTCCAACACAAAATCATGTCTGTATCCATCTTCTAATCGTGGGACATCCTTTGCATCATGCAGGAACCCGCTGCCATCTTCCTAGGGTGCATTCCTCTAGTCTTCCACTAACCAGGGTCTCTTCTTTTGCACCCTCTTCTGGGATCGCAGGGTCTCCTGTCCTTCCTGGAACTTCTTTCGACTTCTGGACTTGGGCCCCTTCCTTTTCTGGTCTTCAGGTCCAGGAATCCAGCAGTTGTTGTGTGCAGACTTGGTTGGTTACTGCATAATCCCAATCATGAGGTGTAGTGTGTCCTAACGAAACTTGCAGTACATTACTCCTGCTTTTCTTGGCTCTGGGGTGGGGTAATTTACTTACCTTTACTGTATTCCTACTCTCCCAGTGATTCTGCACACACTACACTTGTCTAGGGGGGAATTGATGATCCCCATTCCACTTTCTTAGTATATGGTTTGTGTTGCCCCTAGACCTATTTTTTGCCATTATGTTCTATAGAATTTCCTATTGTTTGCATTGTTCTATGAATATTTACTTGTCTAATTTTGTTGTCTAGTGTATATATTGTGTATAATACTTACATCCAGAAGGAGTATTGTCTCCAGGATATTTTTGGTACTATGTCACCCAAATAAAGTACTGTACTGTGTAACTGTAAGTGATATTGCATGAGCTTTGCATGTCTCCTAGTTCAGCCTAAGCTGCTATGCTATGGGCTTCCTCTATCAGCCTAAGCTGTTCGAAGACTACTACATTTCACTAATAAGGGATAACTGGACCTGGTGTAAGGTGTGAGTACCCAAGGTATCCACCACAAACCAGGGCAGTCAACCATTGTGAATGCCATCCAGGGGCTGGCAGCCCAGATGCAACAATCTAATGCATTCCTGAAGGGCATTCACACTGGATTGGGGGCCCAACAGAGATAGATTCAGGCTCTGGCCTCCTCTCCTTTTGCAGCCATTGTCCCTGTTTTTACCCTCCCCCCTCCAACTTCACTGCCCAGTTCCATTCTCCTCAAACCCAATCCATCCGAAGCACACAGGCAGACAAGCATGCACACAAGATAACACCCAAGAGTGGTACAGGCAAACACAAGCACCACACTTCATCCCACAGGCACTCACACAAACACCATCCAGTTGCAGACACACCAACATCCACTTTTTCCACTGTCTCCCCCTCCTCCTCCTCCACCACCTCCCACCCAGTTCCGTCCACAGTCACACCTGCATGCACTACCTTATCATCCACTACCAGCATCACCATACCAAGCACAACACACACCTCACTGTCAGACACCTCCACAACAGCCATGCACACGTCCCCTGTGTCCTCTCCCCATGTGTCTGTCCCCCCTCCTAAAGTACGCAAACGCAAGCACTCAGACACCCAACAGCCATTCACGTCACAACAGCATACATGCCATGCACCTGCACCCAAAGGCAGCGTACAGACACCTCCAACAACCACTCCCTCTTCCTCCACCCCCATTCATTCTCTCTCTTCCCACCCCAATGTCCCTAAAAAGCTTTTCCTTTCCATCATTCCCTACCCCTCCCCCCTGTCCTGCATGTATGGGCAGGGTCGGAAGAACCCAGCCAAGCACCTCAACCACACAGTCCACAGGCCCAGTCTTCACCACGCCCACTCGTGGTGGAAAAGGATCCAGTCCACATATCCTGAAGGTGAAGGAGCCTCCACCAGGCAGCCTCAAGAGAAAGGAGCATGCCCCAGCTGCCAGAAAGACCAAGGAGCCTGCACCAGCAGGCAAGAAGGGAAAGGAGAATGTCCCATCTGCCAGAAAGACAAAGGAGCCTGCCCAAGCAGGCAAGAAGGGAAAGGAGCCTGCCCCCACCAGCAGCAGCACCACCACCACCACAATGCAGCTGTCCAAGGTTGCAGGGGATGGGCAGGAGCTTCCCCCCACCAGCAGCACGACCACCACTGTGCAGCCATAACCGCCTGTGGACAGTATGTAATCCTGCCTCCGTGGGCTGCTGTGCGGCCTGCCCCCTCCAAAGCCAGTGGGTATGACACCCACCTGAGAGACTGTGACCTTGCACTCCCCAGGATCAAGCACATTGCTTACTCCAGAACCAGTGGCCAAGACACCCACTTGAGAGACTGTGGCCCATCACTCCCCAGGACCAAGAGCACAGGGCATGTTGCCCCCTCCGGAACCAGTGGGTAAGACACCCACATGTCCATCACTCCCCAGGGTCAAGCACAGGGCACATTGCCCCTCCAGAACCAGTGGGTAAGACACCCACATGCCCATCACTGCCCAGGATCAAGCACAGGGCACGTTGCCCCCTCCAGAACCAGTGGGTAAGACACCCACATGCCCATCACTCCCCAGGATCAAGCACCGGGCATGTTGCCCCCTCCAGAACCAGTGGGCAAGACACCCACTCGAGAGACTGTGGCCCATCACTCCCCAGGACCAAGAGCACAGGGCACGTTGCCCCCTCCAGAACCAGTGGTCTTGTTACATCTCCCAGTTGAGGTGCCCCCCCGTTCACCCTCCTCCCGAGGGGCCTGCCTATTTACCAACTGATGCCCTTGCAGTGTTCTCTCTGTGTTAAAGCAGGTGACATGTGTGGCCTTGGACTTTGGCCTGTGGCCATGTGGACTACACAAATAGTGGAATGGGCTGCGTCCCTTTTTCTGTACATATGTATATATCTCTTATCTTGCCTAACTTATTTTTCATGCTGTGTTGATCTCATTACAATCACTTTTGCGAAATTGTTTTGTCCTTGCATTATTCATCTGAGTTATGCAGTAAAATTGTTTTTGTAATGCAGCTGGTTGTGTGTATGGTGTTGGGGGGCCTGTTGTGCGTGTGTGTGACACTCTCTTTTTCCTCCCCCCTCCCTTGTGTGCTAGGCAGCTGTTCTCACCATTGTCGTCTTCGCCGGCGTTGGTGTTCGTGGTGGAGTAGAACGTAGAAGATCATGGGAAAGATATGCAGTTCAGGTTCCATGGCGGGCTGGTTGTTCCCTGTGTCTCCAATGGTGAGTCCTTTCCTTTCTAAGCTCAGTTTCTGCCAGGCTTTTGATGTTGTTGGTACCGCCCCGGAAAAGGTGGCGGTTTGCAGGCTCATAATATGGTGAGTGAAACATTGACTACCGCCTGGCTGTAGGCGGCCACCACCATGGTGCATGTTGTTTCTGCCCTGGCGGACGGTGTGGTACATTGGCTGTCTTTTGGGGATCTTTCTGCCATGATCATAATTTGGTGGTAGTCACCACTCCCTGTTGGTGGCATTACAGCCACTTTAACATTAACCGCCAGGGTCGTAATGAGGGCCTTAGGGTTACTAAAATAAAGGTACTTTGGCCCTCATTACAACCTTGGCGGACAGTGGTAAAGCAGCGGTAATGCCGCCAACAGGCCAGCGGAAAAGAAATGGAGTCACGACCATGACGGAAACCGCCAACATAGACAGCCACTTTAACACTCCGACCGCCACGGCGGTAGAAACAAATACCGCAGTGGTAACCGCCAACAGACAAGCGGAGGACAAAGTACTGCCCACTGTATTACAACAGGCCTATCCACCACCTTTTCCGGGGCGGAACCAACGCTATCAAAAGCACAGCGGAAACAGTACACAGAAGGGAAACCACTCACCTCTCGACAGCCAACTAGGAACCAGGACGCCATGGAGCCCGAGATACACGTACTGCCAATGCTGGTCTTCCTCCTGCTGTATCAGGAGCAGGACAGATGCCGTCGACGACCACAGTGAGTACTGTACCTACAACACAGGGGATGGGGGGAGGGAAAAGAGAGTGACACACACACGCAACACGCAATACCCCCACCCCCACCCTCACTCACAACACCATACACACAAATACATGCAGCAACATTACATATACATCCCCCCCCACCCCGTGGAAGAACGCAAGGACAAATTAAATGATTGTAACAATTGTAATCATGAAAAATCAGATAGTGAAAGTTAAAAAATCAGTGTATACAAATATGTACACCAACTACACAACTCTGGATAGTGTACCAATCATTGTCCGTGGACCAGTGATCCCAAAATGCATGGGTGAAGCCCAAACAAGATACCTGACTCGAAACAGAGAGAACACTGCAGTGGCATCAGATCGAAAATAAACAGGCACCTCAGGGGGAAGGGGAGGGGGGGGCACCTCAGCCGGATGAACGCACGACGCCACTGATCCTCAAGGGGGCTCCATGCCCACTGCTGTATCCTGGGGAGTGCAAAGCCACAGTCTCTCAAGTACTTTCAGTGGGTGGTTTGCTCACTGCTTTATCCTGAGGAGTGCAGAGCCACAGTCTCTCAAGTCGATAATAGTCTCCACTGGTTCTGGGGGGAGCTTGGTGCCCAGAGTGCTTCATCCTGCCAAGGACTGAGGTAGTGGATGTGATTCTCCACTGGTTCTGGAGGGGGCCTTGTGCCCAGAGTGCTTCATCCTGCCAAGGACTGAGGTAATAGATGTGATTCTCCACTGGTTCTAGAAGGGGCCTTGTGCCTAGAGTTCTCCAAATGCAGTGTGGCAGATCCCATTCCCTCACCTGGGTGCCAAGAGATTGGCTAGGAACAGGTAGCATGATACGCCATGGAGGCACAGACATACCCCACCCTGCTGCGGATTTGCCTTCCACCTGCAGGTGCAAACATGAGTTATGCCTCATGGAAGCTGGGCAAGGTCCAGGAAGTCTCCTCCAGCCTCGGACGGCTGCCCACTGGGGATAGTAGCCATGTCAGCTGTGGTGCCACTGTCCGAGCACGTCACGGGACACGTTGCGTCGGTGTCTGTGGCGGCGGTGCTGGGGGTGGTGCATGTGTCAGCACCTGTTGGGGGACACAGCAGGATGCCTCCTGCAGCCTCAGACGGCTGCCCACTGGGGAAGATGCTGGGGACTGTTGCTGAGGCTGCAGATGTGCAGGTGGCGGTACAGGTGGCTGTGCAGGTGGCGATGCCGGTGCCAGTGCAGGTGGCGTGCTGGTGGCGGTGCAGGTGGCGGTGCTGGTGGCGGTGCAGGTTGCAGTGTTCGCCGCCATACTGGTTGGTGTAGTTGTTGACAGAAGGGGTGACTCTAGTCCTTCAGTCGGTGCTACCGTGCCCTGTCCTGACCTACTGTTCTGCTTTTGTCCCTTCCCCACCTTTGATGGTGCCACAGGTGTCTTGCCACTGTCTCCTTTTGTTTTGGCGGGGCCTTTGGTGGCTGTTAGGTGCGGCTTCTCCCTCCAGGATGTGGGCACCTTCTTCACCTTAGCAGGTGGTGGAATGTCCTTGGCCTCCCAAGGTGGCACACTGGCAGCCCTGATGGGTGGCGCACTCGATGACCCCGCAGTTGCTGGCGCCACGGTGCCTGGGGACTTGGTGGCTGAGGCGCTGGGCTGGGACCTGGAAAGCCTGGCCCTAGGGGAAGGATGGGAGGAGGTGTAGGGACGAGGTCAATGTTAGCCCGGAAAAGCTTCTTAGACACACTGGGAAGGGAAGATGGAGGGGATTTGGAAGTGGATGAAGAGGTAATGGTTGTACGAAGTGTGTGTTTGCTTAATTTGGGTGAAGGTGCATGGGCCAGAGGCTGTTGTGAGGTGGATGGCTGTTGGGTAGGTGTGTGCCTGCGTTTGTGTACTTTGGGAGGAGGGCTCACAGACACACTGGGAGAGGACACTGGGGATGTGTGCATGGTAGTGGGGGTGATGATTTCACGTGAGCGGTGTGTGGTGATGGGCGTGCTGGTGATGGAGGTAGTGGCTGAGGATGTAGTGCATGCATGTGTGAGTGGAGATGAAACAGGGAGGGAGGAGGAGGACGTGGAGGAGGGAGACACAGTGGAGGCAGCGGATGTTGCTGTGTCTGCATGGGGATGGTGCTTGTGTGAGTGCTTGTGGGATGTGTGGTGCTTATGTTCGCCATGTCCACTCTTGTGTGTTGATGAGTGTGCATGCTGGTCTGATGGTGTGCTTAGGATAGGCTGAGGTACAGGGGATTGGGTCTGGGTGGAGGAAGTTGAATGGGGGAGACTGGACATAGGGACAATGGCTGCCCTCAGTGCTGAGGCCAGAGCCTGAAATGCTGTCCGTTGGGCCGCCTGCCCAGAATGAATACCCTCCAGGTATGCATTTGTTTGTTGCAAATGCCTCTCAACACCCTGGATGGCATTCAAAATGGTAGATTGCCCAACAGTGAGGGATCTCAGGAGGTCAATAGCCTCCTCACTGAGGGCAGCACGGCTGACAGGGGCAGGGTCTGAGGTGCCTGGGGCGAAAGAGATGCCCACCTTCCTGGGTGAGAGGGCACAGAACACACGCTTAGGGGCTGCTGGGAGGGCGGTGCTGGTAGGGGGGGTGGCGCCTGTACCTGTTGATGCAGTGGGCACAGAGGTGCCCACCACCGCAAGGGCGCTCCCATCAGAGGAGGAGTAGCTGTCGCTGGTGTATGCTCCTGTCCCCGTCATGGAGCTCCCCTCGCCCTCCATCCCACTGGTGGCTTCAGACTCCGTTCCTTCACCCTCCAGGGCCAAGTGGGTTGCAGCTCCCCCCTGCTCCGGTGCACTGCTCCTCCGCCAGATTATTCTATTGCACGCAAAAACAGGGAGACAAAACAAAAAGAGGGGGATGACAGAAGAAATACATGTTCAGTGCATGCAACACCACTACCGTTGGTGGACACAACACACAGGGAGCAGCCCTCTACACTAAGCCATGCACTAACAGTTCCTAGCAATTTCACATGCCCATGGGGGACAAGGCCTAAGCCCGATTGCTGCACACCTGGAGGTCACAGGAGCCTGACTAGGTGTAGATGGCTATTACCAATAGTGAGGTTGGGGTGCCACAGAGCCTGCCAAACAAGAGACCTAGCCTACCAAGTTCGCCCTGGCCTAGAGGAACCCACAGCCCACTTCGACCACCCAGACACCTCGTAAAGCGTGCAGAGTCAGCTGAATTAGAGTGTTCTCACCCCCTTGTGGCTGCTGTGATGCCCTCAAGTGCCCATCCAACACTGGATAGGCCACCACCAGGATCCGGTACATCAGGAGGGTCACAGTGCGACGGGCACCCCTTCCACGTTGGGAGGCCATTCCCAGCTGGGCCTCCTCCGTCTTTTTGCTCCAGCGGCACAGGTCCTCCCATCTTTTCCGGCAGTGGGTGCTCCATCTATGATAGACCCCCAGGGTCCGGACATCCTTGGTGATGGCACGCCAAATACCCTTCTTCTGGTGGGTGCTGGCCTAGAGGACAAGAGAAGTACAAATGGATGTTTCTAGCCTGTACATTTCATCTCACGCATTGCCAAACACCTCCTACCCTGGCCCAGCCATACATGCACACACAATCCTGACATGCTGGCCTGTCCCCCTCCCCATCCACAACACTCCATACACTCAGGTGGCATCCACCATGCTCGCAGTGTACTCACCTGTTTGTCTGGAGGACCATACAGTTGCGTGACTGGGGGAGGACCCCATCCATCAGTTTCTCCAACTCCTCCAAAGTGAAGGCAGGGGCCCTTTCCCCAGACACTGTAGCCATTGTCGCTTCCAGACACAGGTCACAGCAGCATTTGCAGTGTAGGTCCTCTCCTGTTGAAGGTCAGGTATCAAGTAAGTGAACAGTAAGAAAATGGCGGCCACATTCGTGGCAGTGGGTACCGTCACCATCAGTGTACATCGTCATTGGCTCCTGGGACCCACAGGGCCCAATGTTAACAAATGCTGAATTGCGCACCGCGGTCTTCGACGGCCCACAGTGACGGTGTACAGCGCCAGCACAGTTACCTCATTTCCCCTTGTCCCACCTTACAGGTCAGGCAGCCGCCATTTCAGGTGGCCACATGGGATGAAAAAAAACTGCGTCACACCCATCTAGGCCTGGAAGACAGACAGATACTGGCGCATTGTGATTTTCCAACGTTTTAGCAAATAACACTTTGTGATACCTAAGTGTTGGATGACCCTCTGCTCGCTGTTCTCCATAGGGCACATCTGCTGTGGCAGGTGATGAGATGGCAGCATCCTCCGGTGTGCAGACCCCTGGTGGACCTGTCGACAATGGAAGAGAGATGCATCATTATCACATACAGACTTGATCGTGCAACAATCTTGGAACTGTGTGCCCAGTTGGAGCCAGACCTGATTTCAGCTATCCCCCATCCCACTGGAATCCTCCCTCTAGTGCAGGTTCTGTCTGTACTCCATTTCCTGGCCAGTCGGTCTTTTCAAACAACAGTGGCCATGGCATCAGGGATGTCCCCGCCAATGTTCTCTAAAGTGATGTCCAGAGTGTTATCTGCCCTGCTGAAACACATGCGCAGCTACATCGTTTTCCCTCAGGTGGAGGATTTGCCCACAGTGAAAGGTGACTTCTATGCCCTGGGACATATCCCCAACATCATTGGTGCTATTGATGGTACATATGTGGCATTTGTCCCTCCCGCAGGAATGAACAGGTGTACAGAAACCGGAAAAGCTACCATTCCATGAATATGCAGATGGTGTGCTTGGCAGACCAGAACATCTCCCATGTGAATGCAAATTATCCTGGCTCTGTGCACGACGCTTACATTTTGAGGAATAGCAGCATCCCTTATGTGATAGGGCAACTCCTGAGGCACCATGTGTGGCTAATAGGTGAGCCCAAGGTCCCAACACAGTTGACATAGGTGTCTGGGTAAGGGGTTATCTCTAAGGGTTAGTGTCTGTCTTACAGTTGTCCCTCGACATTTGCAGGTGACTCTGGTTACCCCAACCTGTCATAGCTACTGACCCCAGTGAGGAATCCCAGGACAAGGTCAGAGGAACGCAACAATGAGGCACATTGCTGAACTAGGAGGATTATAGAACGCATCTTTGGCCTCCTGAAGGCCAGATTCCGGTGCCTCCATCTCACAGGTGGCTCCCTATACTACTCACCGAAGAAGGTGTGCCAGATAATCGTGGCCTGCTGTATGCTGCTCAACCTGGCTTTGCGACACCAGGTGCCTTTTCTGAAGGAGGATGGGCCAGATGGTGGTCTTGTGGCAGCTGTGGAGCCTGTGGACAGTGAAGAAGAGGAGGTAGAAGAAGAAGATGTTGAGAACCGAAACAACATCATCATGCAATACTTCCTGAGAGCACAGGTAAGAAGATGTAACTGCTTCCCACATCTCATACTATTGTTGGAGCCAGCATAAGTCTGTCATTTTCACTCAGTGTATGGACCCTGACTTGTTACTTTGCCTTTCCATTTCACAGATCTGGTTCCCACTTTGTGCCCTCTGCTATGTTTACTGTTGGCCTACAGCTGTGTTACATTGGTATGTGAACAAGTACATTGACATTGCTATATTCCAGAGGTTTTGCAATTACACATCAGTGAAAGCACAGACTCACTCCAGATTGTTTTGTGATTCAAGTGTGTTTATTTCTGTGCAAATGAGTGGAAGTGGGTGTGAAATGGGCTGAGGTGATGGTGGAGGAATGTCCATGGCAGAGTCCAGTCTATTTGTTTCACGGGTGCATTGTCCAATGGGGCATAGGAAGTGGAGCAATGGCAGTTTAAGGTGGACAGGGTGACAAAGTGGGACAGAAGGGTGACATTCAGGGGGGTCTTATTTCCTGGCGGGGTTCTTGGCAATGTTCACTTTCTTGTGCCTGGATCTCAGGGATCATTTGCAGGGTGGTTCTCCTTCTGCAGGGGGTGGGGTGCTGGTGGCCTGTGGTGCCTCTGGCGGTGCCTCCTGTACACTTGTGCCGGCGGAGGTGGAGGGCTGTTCATCGTCCAGGCTATTGTCAGGGGCCCGTTGGTGTGCACTGTGTCCCTCCTGGTGTTGAGAAGATCTGCCAGCACCCCTGCAATGGTGACCAGGGTGGTGTTGATGGACTTCAAGTCTTCCCGGATCCCCAGGTAGTGTTCCTCCTGCAGCCGCTGGGTCTCCTGAAACTTGGCCAGTACCGTGCCCATGGTCTCCTAGGAATAGTGGTAAGCTCCCATGATGTTGGAGAGTGCCTAGTAGAGAGTGGGTTCCCTGGGCCTGTCCTCCCCCTGTTGCACAGCAGTCCTCCCAGCTTCCCTATTATCCTGTGCCTCTGTCCCCTGAACTGTGTCCCCACTGCTCCCAGGTCCCTGATAGACCTGTGTTAGTGGGGTTGCCTGGGTTCCTTGTAGTGGTGGACACACTGCTGATTGACGTGTCCTGGGACCAGAGGGATGGGCCCGCTAGGTGGGTGCTGTGGTGGTGTTTCCTGAGGGGGAGGTTCAGTGGTGGTTTGTGACTGTGTCAGGGGAACCGACTGTCCTGAGGTCCATGATGGGCCGGGCTGGTAGTCTTGATCCAGGTGTGCAGAGCTGCAGTCATCACTGTGGGCCTCTTCTGTGGGGGGACTGGATATGTCTGGCACCTCCTGTCCGGTGACGTTGGGTATGGGTCCTGTTGGGGTGTGAATGCATGATGTTAGTATCTGTGTGTGCCATCTTGTGCAATGGGTGACTTACCCTCTACTCCTGTGCTTGCATTATTGCCGTGGCCCTTGTTTGATTGGTGATTTTGGGGCATGAGTGAGTCTCTCTACTGGACATGCTTTGGTGATGGGTGTCCATGCATTGTTGTTACATGCAGGGCTTGATTTTGGGATGTGTGGGTTGATGGGCTGATGGGTGTGAGGGTGAGGGTGGGAGTATGTGATGGCATGCAGGTGGGGTGGGGGGATATAGTTGTAAAGATTTGCCTTGCCAGAGTCCAGTCCTCCTGCTACTCCTGCGAGGCCCTCAGGATGCATTATTGCCAAGACTTGCTCCTCCCATATTGTAAGTTGTGGGGGGGGGGGGTCCATCGCCAGTCCTCTGTACAGCAATCTGGTGTCTGGATACAGCGAAACGTACCTTCCCCCGTAGGTCGTTCCACCTCTTCCTGATGTCATCCCGTGTCTTGGATGCTGTCCCACTGCGTTGACCCTGTCGACAATTCCCCGCCATAGCTCCATCTTCCTAGCAATGGACGTCTGCTGCACCTGTGATCCGAATAGCTGTGGCTCTACCCGGACGATTTCCTCCACCATGACCCTGAGCTCATCCTCAGAGAACCTGGTGTGTCTTTGAGGTGCCATGATGTGGTGTGGGTGATGTGTGAGGTGCTGTCTGTTGTGATGTGTGAGGGGATGTGTTGGTGTGTGTTGTTTGAGGTGCGTGGATGTAGTATAAGTGATGGTGTTGTGTGTCTGTGGATGCTGGTGTTGTGTTAGGTAGTCTCTCTCTCTGGCCTTCTTTCAGAATGTTGGTTGTAAGGGTTTGTGGGTGATGTGGGTGTGTGCTTTATATTGGATTGGGTGTGTGGGTGTGGTGTGTGTATGTGTGTCAGGTGTGTGTATTTTGAATTGTCCAATGTGATTGTGTTTTGTAAATGTGTGTGTATTTTGAGTGCAGCGGTGTGTACTGCCAATGGATTACCGCAGTTGAAAGACCGCTGCGTTGATTCGTGGGTCATGATACTGTGGGCATATTCCTGTTGGCGTGACGGCGTAGGTTTTGGTATCGCCAGTTTATCACTGACCTTTGGTGTGGCAGACTTGTGTGGGTGTCTGTATTGTAGCGGATTCCGAGCTGTGAGTCGTAATACCTGTAGTGGAATTCCGCTGCCGCAACGGTATGTTGGCGGTCTTCTGCACGGCGGAAAGTGGGATTTACCGCCAGGGTTGTAATGAGGGCCTTTATTTTGGTGACATAATTACCAAAAATACCATAGAGACTATACTCCCTTAGGAGGTAATTAATACACAAATTATATACATTAGTATACAGAAATAGGCATAAAACAGTTAGAAAACAGTGTAAATAGTGAAAATCTCAATAGTTAGAAATAGGCCTGGGGGAGCACAAACCATACACTAAGAAAGTGGAATGCGAAAGTCGGTCTCCCACCTAGCTAAGTGTATTGTGTAGAGGGGAGCTGGGAGTACTAAGAAAACCCAACGGTAAGTACCACAACCCACCCCAGAGACCAGGAACGCAGGAGTAAATCACTGTAAGAGAGGAGATGATGAATTATGCAAAGCCCAGAAGAAACTGCAAGACACCAACAGTGGATTCCTGGACAAGAAGACCTGTGGAAAAATTGGACCAAGTCCAAGAAGCTCAGCCGAGTCCAGGAAGGGCAAGAGCCCCTACCCACCAGGTTGAAGGTGCAAAATGTGAAGCACCAGTGAGGAAGAAGTGTCAGCACTGAGCCCAAGAAGACGAAGTTGGGTTCCTGGAGGATGCAGGTAATGTGCCACGCTTGAAGGAGGATTTCAGTTGGGTTTGCTTCTGCAGGTTCCGCCAACAAGCCTTGGCACATGCAAAACACGCAGTTAGCTGAAAATGGAGTGGCCATGGACCAGGAAGCTCAGGTGGACTCTACCCTCGAGGGGACCCGGAGGGGGCCCTCAGCAACACAGAGAGGCCACAGAATCCCAGGCAGCACCCACAGGAGTCCCCAGGACAGGGACAGGAGAGCTGCAAAAGAGGCCTACGCAGCACTGCGAGAAAGGCTCCCACGCTGTGAGCTGTGCATCGCAGAATGGAGTACTGAGGGCTTTAGCTTCAGGATACCTGAAGATCTAACGCCAACAAACCTTGGCAGCTGCAAAGGATGTGGTGCATGGGTGTACTGTCCAGCATGGGCAGGCAAGGGCTTACATCCACCCAAGTTGGAAAGTTGGAAGAGAGGACCGTCAGGACCACTTGAGTCGACCACCTTTGAGGTAGGATCCACACTGCTCAGCAGGAGAGGGGATCCAAGCAGCCGTTCATCGTCGCAGTTGGTGCCTGCAGAAGCAGGGTAGTGACTCCTTCACCCCAAGTGAGATTCCTTCTTCCTTCTGATGCAGGCTGAAGACGGGCTGTCCTCAGAGGATGCACGACCAGGGAATTGTTGCAGTTGCTGGAAGGCGCTGGAGATATAGGGGGTGATTCTAACTTTGGCGGGCGGCGGAGGCTGCCCGCCAAAGTTCCCCCAACAGAATACCGCTACGCGGTCAGAAGACCGCCGCGGTTATTCTGTGTTTCCCGCTGGGCTGGCGGGCGACCGCCAGAAGGCCGCCCGCCAGCCCAGCGGGAAACCCCTTCCCACAAGGAAGCCGGCTCCGAATGGAGCCGGCGGAGTGGGAAGGGTGCGACGGGTGCAGTAGCACCCGTCGCGATTTTCAGTGTCTGCATGGCAGACACTGAAAATCTTTTAGGGGCCCTCTTACGGGGGCCCCTGCAGTGCCCATGCCATTGGCATGGGCACTGCAGGGGCCCCCAGGGGCCCCACAACACCCCTCACCGCCATCCTGTTCCTGGCAGTCAAAACCGCCAGGAACAGGATGGCGGTGAGGGGGTCGGAATCCCCATGGCGGCGCAGCAAGCTGCGCCGCCATGGAGGATTCCTCAGGGCAGCGGAAAACCGGCGGGAGACCGCCGGTTTTCCGTTTCTGACCGCGGCCATACCGCGGCCATACCGCCGCGGTCAGAATGCCCTTGGGAGCACCGCCAGCCTGTTGGCGGTGCTCCTGCGGTAGTTGACCCTGGAGGTCAATGACCGCCAGGGTCAGAATGACCCCCATAATGTTGCAGGAGGCATCTTGCTTCTTTGTTGCAGCCTGTAGGGAACTGAAGAGTCTAGGTGCAGTTTCTTCTGTCAGAAGTCAAAGTGGAGTTTTCAGAGGTTTCCTGCTGGAATCTTGCAATCCGAATATGAGACTCCAAATAGCCCTGAAAGGGGGATTGGTCACCTAGCTGTGTGACCACATATCGGTAGGGGGCTCTGACGTTACCTGGTGGCACCGGCCACTCAGATGCTCCCAGAGTTCCCTGCCAACCTTGGATCCAAGATGGCAAAACCCAGGGACCCTCCGGGGTGGTGATGTATAGGGCAATCGTCACTCCCCTTTCCTTTGTCCAGTTTCGTGCCAGAGCAGGGACTGGGGGTCCCTGAATCGGTGTAGGCTGGTTTATGGAAGGAAGGCTCCAAATGTGCCCTTCAAAGTATTTCCAGTGGCTTTTGGAGGCTATCCCTCCCAAGCCTGTAACACCTATTTCCAAAGGGAGAGGGTGTAACACCCTTCTCTCAAAGGAAATGCTTTGTTCTTCCTTCCTGCCCTCAATCTTCACAAACAACAGGAGAGCAGAAACCTGCCTGGGAGGTGGCAGCAGCTTGGGCTGCCTGGAAACCCTCAGAATGCTGAAATGGCAGTACTAGAGTCCTTTAAGGAGCCCCCAAAGGGCATGGAATCATACAACCAATGCTTGCAAAAGCCTTGGGGTATGATTCTAACATGTTTGATACCAAACATGCCTATGCCTATGTTCAGAGTTACCATTATGTAGCTGGACATAGGTAGTGACCTATGTCCAGTACATGCTTACAGTGGCGTCTCCGCACTCACGAAGTCCGGGAAAATGGGCCTGGGGTTCATGGGGGCACCTCTGCTAATGCAGGGGTGCCCTCATACACAGGTACTTTGCACCCTGCCCTCTGGGCTAGAAGGCCTGCCATAGGGGTGACTTATAAGTGACCTGGTGTAGAAAACAATGGCAGTGAAAGGGTGCCTGACACCTTTTCATCCAGGCTTCAATGGCAGTCCTGCAGAAGCCTTTACATTGTCTCCCTATGAATGGTAAAATATATGCTGCAGCCCATTGGGATCCCCTGGAACCCAATGGCGTGGTGCCTAGGTACCATATACTAGGCCTTATAGTGGGGGACCAGTGTGCCAATTTTGGATGAAATACAGAGTTTTGGGAGAGAGAGCATAATCACTGGGATCCTGGCTAGCAGGATCCCAGTGAACACAGTCAAACACACTGACATCAGGCAGAAAAAGGGGGTAACCGTGCCAAGAAAGAGGGTATTTCCTACAATAAACAATAGTTCCAAGATGTGAATGTCCTGTTGAGTCTGTGCAAACCTACACATTTGCATGTTTTAGTGATTTTCACCAATTCTTCTCTAGTCTTTTCCCATATTAAGATTGGTTGGAAACGTACTCCTGAAAAGGGCAGAAGTAAAATCTCTTCCAGAGTTCAAAGGGGAGTGGTTGGAGGGAAAGTGAACTTGTAAACACTCAACAGATTTTCGCATGAGCAAATCAATGGATGCACATTTGCTTATACTAAAATGCAGTTCACAAACATTTTCCAGGACTGTGATTTCCTGGCCTACTTCTGTAAATGTATGTGAATTAATGAGAGCTGTAAATCTGCGCTAATGCAAGAACATGTACCATAGGTGCACTTTTGTGACTTTCTTTGAGATTTGGGTCCCTAATTAGGTCTGGTGATAGCCAAGACTTTTTTGTTTAATTACATTTTGTCCCTCTATCTATCCGGCTTCTCTGTGTGTGACAGCATTCTGCTCTTTCACATTGAGCATATCAACACACAAAGTAGTTTTTTCAGTGCCCTGGACTATTGCAGCAATCTGTGCTTTTTGAGACCAAAAAATAGTTTTACTTTTGCCAATGTTTGTTATAACGGTGAGTACTCCAGAGCTCCTACAACATTAACATTTTAGAAAAACCATGTCAAAACAAGACTCGCATTGACAAAACCAAAGATTTGACCACAAACATCAGACCTGCTGGCTTTGCCAATGCTTATTTATTTGCATGTTTCCCATAATCTTGTTGAAACCAATTTTCCATTATGAATTCTTTTTGGAAATACTAGCATGCATCAAGACATTTCACTAGAAATGGTATCTAAAATTTTACATGAGTGTGTTAAGGAAATACTTTTTCCAGGTTGCATTTTTTGTGAACATATTATTTTGAAAGCAAAGAGCCATAAATCGTGCTTTCAAGCATCTGCAAATATTTGCATCTTCTCAGAAAGCATTCTGGGAAATATATACGTAGCCTCATAATGGTAAACGTTTGCAAACGTGTGTACATATTTCTAGGCTGGAACCTTTGTCAGTAGCGCAATCCGAATTTACAACATTTTCTTAGAGCACTCACCCTAATAGAAAAAGCTTTGTGTGAATGAACCGTAAATACAAATCCGAGCAGAAAATGCTACATAAACTGCATATAATGTCTTTCCTTGATCTATAATGTGGTACTGTAAACTGGCAGCTAAGGGTTTTGTGTTGTGGGGCTTGGACTTACTAAGTTGCACGTATTGCCCATGTGTGAGTTTGTAAATATTTCTCAAACCTTTGTATAGCCTAGCTGTCCTTGCATGTTGCAAGGACAATGCAAAGACTTAGCCAGTCTTGGCATTAGAATTCTTGATGAACATTTGAGGCTACACTTTAAATGGCTGGTCTCAATCTATTACAGACCCACATGCTCTGAAGAGAGATGGTTTTCTACTGTAGTTCTACTCCTGAGCTATTTCTTTACAGGTCTTGTAAGCTGTTTGCTTTTCATTTTCAGTACCAGTGTCACAGGTAATCATAAATTTGAATTCAGAAAAATTGTAACCACCTTAGCTCACAAGACACATGCCAGAACTGGAGATTTCATTAATCTATTAAATGAGACAAGATGGACCCAATTCACAAAATCTTTGTGGGCAGTTTGTGTGACTAATTTGTCTAGTATTCCTGGTTTACTACCAGACTAATCCTGGAATTCAGGAGTAGGTTTATGGTACTTCAAAAGTAAGTGAAAGTAAACTCATTGTTATTTGGGTGCTGTTTGTTTAACACTAGCAAATGACTGCATCTCACTAGGAAAGTAGAATACAGCACCAAGATTCTATTTAAAGAATCAGTGACATTTCACAGACAATCACAAACTGAAACATGGGGCAGGAGACATCAACAGATACTAACAGACAAGATAATTGCTAACTTACTACCAGCAAAGGACAAACGTAGTAGAAGATCTAGCTGCACACTACAAAGAGACGTTATCAACATACTCAAGCCAGAAGCACAGCTAAAACTAAAAAGAATAACCAAGCACATGGTCAATGAAGATATCAACATAGAAAGCAAAAAGCTCAGATGGGCCGAGTGAAGATGGAAGTAAAACTCCTCAATTTACACTTAACACTAATTAACAACGAAAGCAAAAAGCAGAAAAACTTACCTTCAGAGCAAAAGTATTTATTTTCCATTCACAACTGGATAAGGACAGAAGCTGCCCCAAACAACACTAAAACATCATCAGACAATAAGGATACTGAATGAAAATTCAGAGGCAAATGTTTGCAGTAAAGAATAGCAAAGACTTTGCAGAGTTCTTCACAGACAAGATTTAAAGGATTGAACTGTCTCCTAAAGACCACAATTGCATTAACAACTTTACACCCAATACAGCCTAAGTAACAAATAATGAAGGGAAATAAGTAAGACCTCATGAAAATCATCTCAGAGCTAAATCCCACATCTCACATTGCCAAACCACTACCCTCAAAAACAGTTAAGGAACTCAATCACCTCCTTGCACCCTTTCTGGCCAAAATAATTAATACCTCGTTATCTCAATGGACAATACCACACTGCCTGAAACTAGGTCAATGTTAAGTTAACAGATAGCTGTTCAGCGTCTTGTGGATTTGATCTGAGCGGTGGAAGAACAACAAAGGAGGATCCCCACAGTGTTTGTATTACTTTTCACGGATACCAGGACCACTTTAGAATGGCACATAGAGTGGGAATAATAGGGCAACTTTGAATTGGGTCCCATTAAGCTATTGGAAATTTGGATGCCACGGATAGGTAATTGTGTGTGAGGCAGACAACGGTGTCCTGAGGAGACCCCATGAGTCAAAACAGTAGGGGTCAAAACATCAGCAGAATCCCCCAAACGGTTAAGGACATTGTTTTGAGAATGGAGTAGCTCTGACATACGGGCACACCATCATTTAAGTCTGTGCAACTACCATTTGGACACATTTTGTATTTTTCGTATTTCATATTTATTTTATTAGTTTGATAGCAGGCAAATTAAGCCATGCAAACCCCATAACTCATAAAATAACAATAAACTATATCCCATAACTCATAAGTAACAATAAACAATACAATAACTTTAAAATGACTTCACTAATATATCACTAAACAGCTTAATAATCGTAAACAGATCCAACCCTTACAACCCTGTCAATACTTGCATAAATCATATGATGTGCAAAAAACACTGACATGTACCAATTAATTTGCAAATTCATCTTACAACTTTAAGAGATTATCTCTAGCATAATACTCCTGACCCTGCTCAGCAATGGTTATAGAAATGACAATAACATTATATATTAAAAATCGTGCTATGGGCATGCAATTCAATTGAATATATATATATATATATCTAAAAAGTAAATTCTAGACCTTCCCCCTTCCTGGACTTAACCATATATATGGAATCATCCCCCCAAAGCCCCCCTGTTCACAGTCATAATTAATTGCACAAAAATATATAATTTATGAACAGTGAACTTAACAGGGCAGGATTAACAGGGAGTACAACAGTGGAAAATGGAGACCAGTGCAGTGCATGCCCTCCCATAATCCACAATGATATGTAAAAATGGCAATATCATAAAGTCAAGTCATGCCAGCTAGCATTTCAGATACCACACATAAAAATGTATTTCTGGCCTAACGAACCGGCATGCTATCACACTGCATAATTAACAGTTCCAAATCTCTCACGCGGGGTACCTGCAACTTTCGAAGAAACAGTTATAGCATACTGCATTGTATATCATAAAAGGAGTGACAGAAAACAAGGATATGCACCAAAGAAAATTATTCCAGCTTACAGAAAGGACAGGGATCCCAAGCCAACCACTCCTGGTTAATACTCCTCCACCTAATTAAGGCGGATGCCTGGCCCAGCCTGACCTTCAGGGCCCACTGCCGGACTGACCTACTCTTAATATCCTTCAGGTAGGGCTGTAAGTGGCCCGTACATTTATCCTCCCATAAATGCTACAACATATTTCTCTTGCAGACATTAACAACATCTCTATTACGTGAACAGTCTTTTATTGTCTTTCATTGCTTGGATTTGGTGAAACTGACATTTTCAAGGGAGTATACTCTGCCTGCAGGTCATGAGCTGACTCAATGGTCTTTACATTATTTACCTGTTCAACCAGATGTATCTCTTCTAAAAGGATTTTTATTAAAGGCCTAAAAGTCCCTGCTTCAGCTTTTAAGAGCCCGGGCCAATAGTTAAGCACCCGTTCTATATATTGAAATAATATATCAGTAGGGCCCAGCTGTAGCCTCAAGGCACTACTAACTGAACCCCCTGGGCAAGTCTAACCAACTATTCCAAATGTTTGTTTCTATAGTTTGCATACACTTCACTTATTTTTCAGACAGTGTTTCACAGCCATGGAGCAATGGAGAGAAGTTGGCCTTATACACCTCTCTAAGCACTTCCACAGATTTATGGCTTAGGACAGAATTCAATCTCTGCAATGCCCCTGCATCCGACTTGGTGCTAGTTTCTTGCAAAGAGATATGAGCCCCAAAGTCCAGATTATTTCCGAACAGTAGGCCCAAGTCTCTATACTCCTTGACCATCTCAACTTGTGAGCCCCCCAACCACAACTTAGACCCCAAGGACTGCCTCTTGTCTTTTGAAAAAAAACATAATCTTAGTTTTAGCTATGTTTATTCTTAGCTCATTTCTCTTTCAAAACAGCGAGAAGGCCTCCAATTACCTCTACGGTCCAACTGCATCAGGTCTAATAGCACTGTGTTGTCTGCATAAAACAGTGTTGCTATATGTTCTATCCATAGCTTAGGAGGGAAACATATCACCATTGTCATGCATCTGCGATATAGATTGAAAACAGCAGTGGAGTCAAGGAACACCCTTGCCTCAACCCATTAGGGGTACTGATCTTTTTTGATAAAACCCCATTACCCCATAACTCAATTCTGGTCTATGAACGCTCATGTAACTGAACTGTCAGTTTCAGAAGACCCCTCGGACAGTTCCATTTAGCCATTTTTCCCAATAAGAGTGATCTGTTGATGGTTTCCAATGCTGTTGTTAAATCTATGTATGCCATATAAAGTGGCTGTTTTCTTTTGAGGGCATACTCTTCAGCCAACACTTTCAATGTCACACAGCCATCCATAGTTGAATACCCTTTCCTAAAACCCAGTTGGGTCAAAGGGAGAATTCTAGCTGAGCACACCAAATCTTCTTATAAACCCAATAAATGTTGTGCATAAATTTTACTTGTTATATCCAGCAGTGTGATCATACGATAAATACAGGGAAGGGACCTGTCCCCACTTTTGAATAAAGGATACCCTGAAACTACCCTTTGAAGTGTACGGCACTTTATGCCCATCCATCATTTCCTTAATCACAGGTACCAGGGATTGAACCTACAACTGAGGATTAAGTTTAATAATGCCTGAAGGTATGTCATCTGGCCGTTGCACCCTTGACATTTTCAAACCCTTAATCACTTCTACAATCTCACTGACTGTAGGGACAGGTATGCTTTCCTCCTCCTCTCTCTTGCTGGACGTGCTCCTCGCCAGAGTATCTACAAATCTTCTCCTATCATCTCTAGCTCTTTATAAATCTGAAATATATCTGGCTTAGGTGTCCTTCGAAATTAAGCTTGCTGAAGTTTGTTTAACTAATTCCAGAGTATCATTTACAACCCTCCAAAAGTGATTAAGGTTACAGCTACGCAAGAAAGAAATTACCCTTGCCCACAGGTTCTCTCTTTCCCTCCCCTTAATGTGCTGCATCTGTTCTCTAAAGTCTTTCCTATGCAGTTTGTTCTGACTCTCTCTACAAGAGTTCCCAACCCTAAACGCCTTTTGAATATTCTCATATAAACATAAACTTGGGCTGCTTCTCTCAGGCTTCTGCATAGCCTTACCGGCGCATCTTTTATTCATCCCTATTCCCGTCCCGACCCTTATGGAGAAGATACATTTTTCAAAGTCCTGGGCTCCATGATGAGAGTATGAACTTGGCATGCTCCTCTAATAAATTCCTCAATACATTTATAATATAACTTTTTAATTTGGCAGACCACAATATTCTGTGGTCATTCTTACAGCACAACTGCAGACTGTTGGATCACTAATCCCTTGTCAAAGCCTCCCTAGCCAGCAAGACGATAATCAACTTGTGGCCACTACCTTCCAGAGCCCCTACAGACAGATCCATTACCATCCCAAAATGCTCTGAAGAAAAATTGCATGATAATGCAAGTATGTAACCCTCTCTTTATCAAACTTTGATTGCGCCGGCTGATCTTCTGGACACCTACTATTAATGATTGTCAGGTTAAAGTTGTCAAGCAGGATCCCTAGATGTCTACCGCCCACCTCCACTCTCTGACCCCCCCACACTTGGCTGGGGATATTCAGTGCGCTTTCGTTAGCGCTATGAGTGCCCTTCCTCATCTGCCTTGAGGATATTTTGACATTTAAACCCCCCACCAAAAGAATAGGCACCAATGGGAAGCTCTTTGGATCATTTCAAATAAGCGGGCCAGCTTCTTGAATTGAGTCTCCTTGCTCAGATTCGGGGGAAGGAATGTGTTAATAAGTATCAGGTCCAAACCCCCAAGTGTG